>NC_041397.2:23777288-24132533 GCF_900747795.2 Erpetoichthys calabaricus
TGTGATACCCTATTAAAGTGACAGGGTCTGAAAATGGATGAGCGGATGGATAGAATGGGGCATAAAAGATCAATGTCCCTTCCAGTTGTTATTCAGATTTCAAACTCCTGAAAGAATTTCATGTATTATTTTACTTTATGCTAAGCCTGATAAAAATGGTTAAAAGACTTAATCTGTAGAGAAATAACATGTGGCGCAGGAGATTGAAAATTTGGACAGGCTGTCTGTGGCTATTTAATATTCATTACGCCATTATCCAACCCGCTATATCCTAACTACAGGGTCACGGGGGTCTGCTGGAGCCAATCCCAGCCAACACAGGGCGCAAGGCAGGAACAAACCCCGGGCAGGGTGCCAGCCCACCGCAGGACACACACACACACACACCAAGCACACACTAGGGACAATTTAGGATCGCCTATGTACCTAACCTGCATGTCTTTGGACTGTGGGAGGAAACCCACGCAGAAACGGGGAGAACATGTAAACTCCACGCAGGGAGGACCCGGGAAGCAAATCCAGGTCTCCTTACTGCAAGGCAGCAGCGCTACCACTGCGTCACCGTGCCGCCCTATTCATAATGCTTTGATTGAATATTTTCAGTTCAGAAGTGCCCGCTAACTTGCAGGGAGAACTCGGGAGTTGGTGGCAGGACTGGCACTCTAAAAATCCTCACACTGTTCCAATCCATTTAAACTAGTGTGGTGCTGGCATATCACCCATTGTACAGCTGTGCCGGGGTCCTGAGTTGGTGTGCTGTTTGGTGGGTGCTGCAACACGCTGTATCAGTGCAGAAGTGTCAGAAAGCTTTGTAAAAAGACAGCAGCAGCGTGCCGACAGTAAACAGTTTTTTTTTCTTTTCCATGGCATTCTCTTAAATCTCTAGGTATTCCGTCTCTTGCTGATGTGTAATATTTGAATTACCAAAGGAACAAAGTTCATAGCGTGTAAACAGTTTTCACCCCCTCCTCCCCACACTCAAGGACACGGGACAAGCTGCTTTCGGCTGCCTCTTCCTATTAGGAGAGGTTTATCTTGTCCTTTAACTCTAGCGAGTTGGATTTCTTTCATTATGTATTAGCAACAGTCATTACTTTTCACCTAAACGTTTGAATACGGAGAAATCCGACTTTGGCAGAAGTGCACCGTCGTCTGTAGAGTCACATGCTCAGGGTTTATTACTGTATAAATCTATTAACATGTTTGCCATGTCATTTGCTTTTCCTGCATGAACCTTCCACTTTACGCATGTGGTATTTAACCTTCTCCATTTTTTCCCATAGCTTTGGGTCGGTGCATTTTTAATTTTTGTATTACATGGCTTTCAGACATGTTACACATGTGTTCCTAGTCATCCATCCATCCATTATCCAACCCGCTATATCCTAACACAGGGTCACGGGGGTCTGCTGGAGCCAATCCCAGCCAACACAGGGCGCAAGGCAGGAAACAAACCACGGGCTGGGCACCAGCCCACCGCAGGGCACACACACACTCACTCACACCCACATGCCAAGCACACACTAGGGACAATTTAGGATCACCAATGCACCTAACCTGCATGTCTTTGGACTGTGGGAGGAAACTGGAGTACCCGGAGGAAACCCACACAGACACGTGGAGAACATGCAAACTCCATGCAGGGAAGACCCGGGAAGAGAACCCGGGCCTCCTTACTGCAAGGCAGCAGCGCTACCCACTGCGCCACCATGCCACCATTCCTAGTCATTTTTTTAGTTATTATATTAATCTGCTGAAACCTGCTGCGACCATAAGAGGTGCATAGAAGGTGCTGAAATTCTGATATAAATGGACTTTTTGACAACTAGGTGGCCCACTTTTTCCTCCAGTGGTCTAAAGCAAATCATTTTTTTAAGAGTAAAACTTACAAATCATGGCTTGTACCAGGAATGTTGGTTTCCCTCTGTCGTGTGAGGATAGGCTGACATATTGACTGTTGGTTCTAAATATACACTGTGTGTTTATAATTTTAGATATGTCCGGTGCTAGACTGATATCCTGTGCAGGCCTCGCTCCTATGTAATGACTTTTTGTTGTCTGAATAAGCTTTAGCTGGCATCTTTGACACAAATCTGGATAAAAAAATGGTGATGGGAAAAGAATGAGCAATTCGAAAAGATTCATTCCACTACAGGTCACTTTAGCTTATTCTGAGGTCATTGTGTGGAGTCGAATCACATTTTACATGTTTGTACTCCTGCACATGCCTGCACTCACTCATTTTGGGCCAGTTTATAGACCCATTAATAAACTAAAATAAATGTCTTTCCTGTGTGGATAAAAACCTGATTACATGAAAAAAGCCCACATAAACACGAGGAGATACTTCACTGTACCACCGTACCATACTGCTACAGCATGTTATGTCCTGTGATGAATTGGCACCACATTCTGTGTTGGTTCCCATCTTGTGTTCAGTGCTGCCAAGATTAAGCTCCCTGTGACCCTGAACTGGATAAGTGAATTAGAATTTAAGCAGATAAAGTTCTTGGGTCACAGTATTTGACCTCAGCTGTGGCCAGGAAGTTCGCTCACTTCAGATCCACAATGAAGCATCTTTTCTCACCTGTACTGTCTCTGTCTGTTTATCCCTTCTCTTTTGATGATGGCTTCTCTTTCTTCTGCTAATGATCCTTGCTGTAATTTACCTACTGACTGTAGATTCAGTGAGCTTTCAGGCACAAAGATGGCACAGTACCATCACCAGAAAGATGGTAGAGTTGCATCGGTACTAAAAGTCTGACTTTGCTACTGATACCAGTTATAATGGCACCAACATTGAGATCAAAGTAAATAACAGATACATCTGACAGCTGCTTTATTCGCCCAGGCCATAAAACATGTGGCAAATGGCTCCGCCACACAATCATGCACCTCCCTGGTACTCCACAGATCAATACTAGGAGCAGGTGGGGAGCTATGGGTGTCCCCTGGCTATTTCAGCAAGAAGGGGTGGTTGAGGAGATCAGGGGTCCCTTGGAGTTCCGATTGCATTATTGAAGGCTTTAGCGCGAGGCGTTATAAAACTACCGTTTACTTATGGTACTGAAATGAACTAAATGCTGGTAGCACGTCGTTTTCAATATGGGGTTTGCGTTACTTTTTTTTAGTACTGTTATACTACCGCACAACAGCAGTCAGCAGTGGCCCAAGTTTGGGAAGAGGGACTCCAGCTCTGTTTATCAGTTCCTTGGGTTCTTGAGCAACACAAGATCAATAATTCTGATCCTGTCAGATTTCCAAATATCACCAAGATGAACATTTTCAGTATTCTATGAATGATGGCAGGTTTTTAAAATGTAACGGGCCAATAGTAAAAAATTTGAAACCCCATTTTGTGATGATGTTAGCAGCTGAATCTTTGTAAACATCAAAACCCATTCTCAGCTTGTATGAACAGTATAGCAAAATCCACATCATGGCAAATATTTTTACTGGCATAATGGTTATATCAGGGATGTTCTTAGGCATACGCGAACTACGCATCCGCGTAGGGCCCCGACTGTGAGGGGGGCCGACAATTTTTTTTTTTTTTTGTCGGGCTGTGGGCCTGGGGCCCCTGTCATGCCCCTGGCACTGCAGCCACCTGTGACAGTCCCAGGAAATTCAGTTCAGTGCATCTCTTAGTCTTATTAACAATGGTAATTTATTATCCAAATTGCAATCTTCACCTAAATCCCTAATAATATTGTCACACCGTCGTAACTTTGCCAAATGCACTATAGCAAATGTTAATTTTAGAGATTTGTTTCGGATTCATTCAGAGAGATCCCCATAAAATCATGAAATATCCCTATATTACCGGCCTTTACCAGATCCAGAACAAAATCAATATTTTACCACCCTACATACACACAAGCGTACATGTAGGCCTACTGGTCATCTAAGGCATTTTCTGGACATTTTATTAGAACACCTTCCTGCACATCCGGGGCCTGCACATTTCTGAACCGCGTAGGGCCACTAAACTGCTAAGAACGGCCCTGGTTATATTTTCTGTACCCAAGGAAGTTTCCACCACTTTTGTTGGCATCAACTCCTCCCATACTCCTGGTACTTTCTCTTTTTTTACGTGGGAGTTCACCCACATACCTGACCTCCCCTAAGAACTGTGCATGTGCCCAGACTGATAAACTTTTTGTTTGGGGGCAAAGAGCATATAGCACAATGACTCTGCAAGATAGCCCTGGAAGAATCCTCAAACCTACAGCTTAGCTTTGCTAATCTTGTGACCCTTTCACAGACCACCTGTGCTTTCACTCCGCTCAAAACAAATTGATCTGTCTGAGGGAGGTCAGCTTGCCCCCAAATGACCTTTAAGAAAGGCAGGTTGCTTAGATAGTAAAGTTAGCAGTTTGGTTGTCTTCTGTTGAGTGGCAAAAATTCAACAACACAACTTATAACAACTTAGGGTGTCTGCAGTTCATCTTTTCTCATTTCTGATGCTGAATTTAGAGTTTTTAAAGCTGGGGTAATGAGTGTGTTTATGAGTAGTATGTGGATTTACTTCATATAGTGCCTGTGAGAACTTCTTTCACTGCTTTACAATGATACAGTAACCCGGACATATGATCTTGTTTAATGTGAAAAGTCAGTCAGTCATTTTCCAATCTGCTATATTCTAACTACAGAGTCACGGGGGCCTGCTGGAACCAATCCCAGCCAGCACAGGGCGCAAGGCAGGAACAAATCCCGAGTAGGGCGCCAGCCCACCGCAGGGCGCGCACACACCCACACACCAAGCACACACTAGGGACAATTTAAGATTGCCAATGCACCTAACCTGCATATCTTTGGACTGTGGGAAGAAACCGGAGCACCCGGAGGAAACCTATGCAGACACGGGGAGAACATGCAAACTCCATGCAGGGAGGACCTGGGAAGCAAACCTGGGTCTCCTAACTATGAGGCAGCAGCGCTACCACTGCACCACTATGCCACCCTTAATGTGAAAAACGTGTCTGAAATCAAATGAAGGGCTTTTTGGTTTAAAGTACCTTCTGTTCTCGTATTGCACACAGCACACTTTTCTATTTGACTATGCGATTGAGCCCTGCAAAGGTCCCGCTACGTGTGCTCCTTACAATACAATGCATCCAGTGCTGATGGAATAATAATAATAACGTAGGTATTTGTACTTCAGTAAGATATGTGTTGGGTTACTTATTACTTTACAAATTAATCTATGTAATGCATGTTACCTTTAACAGATGTTACCTTTAACAGATTGTGTTCCTGAGTTTAGCACATAAATTTAGCGATTTCTGAAATATTGAGACAGATTATTTCAGACAGGAGTAGGAATAATTTGATTGCCACAAACATTTGCCTCTGGAAATGGATTTTGTGAGCACTTCTACCTGCGGCTACTGAAAGCGTGTGCGAAGCAAATACATATACAGGCTAGAACAAACTAACGAGAAATGTAATTGAAGCAGAAACCTTGAGAACCTTTAAGAAGGATCTGGATGAGAGATTTGGACAGCTTTTGGATGGGCTTGACAGACTGAATGGTCTCCTCTCGTTTGTCAAATGTTTTATTTTCTTAAAGTGTTATGACAGTATGCAACGGACATGTGCAGAGTACAAAATCCTTAACAGTAACCTGGTTAAGGGTTTACATGTCCATATAATTGGATTATTCCCGGAGAAATCTACCTTTGTGAATCAGGTTTCCCAGAGGCCAATAACCTGATTTCTCTAATTGGAATAAGAGCTCACAGGGCATTTTAGAAATGTGGTTTCTGTGAATAATCGGGTTATTGAAGCGCATGTAAACGCGGTAAACATTAGCAGACATCTGTTGGTCATTCCACTGTGAAACACCTTCAGAGGATCATAGGTGGAAAAAACTTTATTTTGTAACTAAAAATTGTATTTACTATGATTGTATGTGTAATTTATATTTTTTTTCAAGTCTAGATAATTATTTTAAAAATATATTATGTTTTTCTGTTAAACAGTATTTTTGCTTTGTGCCCTCCCCCACCATAACCTATAGTCTATGGGGGAGGAGTGAAAACTTTAGATTTGTCAAAAATTTCGATCTTCAGTTTTCGACAGATCTCAACGTTTTAAAGCCCCTTGATAATGAACACATGGATATCTCAATGATGGTCGTAGGTCTGTCTGTGTGTTAGTTTTTTGAGAATGGTCTAGAGCTAAAACAGCTGGATTGGAAAAATGCCAAACTCGAAACTTAAGCCTGTTATTAGTTTTTGAGCCCAGAGAAAGATACACTCTAGAGCACAGGCGTCGAACTCCGGTCCTCGAGGGCCGCAGTGGCTGCATGTTTTCATTCTAACCATCTTCTTCATTAGTGAGCCGTTTTTACTGCTAATTAACTTCTTTTACTTTAGTTTTAATTAACTTGACTCAGGCCCCTTAATTGTCTCTTTTTCCTTAATTAGTAGCCAAACAATAATGAGACATCAAACAAGCCACCATATGACAGAAAAATCAACAGATTTGAAAATGTCTGCTGTGGCAGAATGGGAACAGCAACAAGCCATTGAATTAAATAACTGGCTTAATTAACAGCAAGAATCAGCTTCTCATTAAGAAATTGGTTGGAGTTTGAAATCCCAGTTTAGCTGGTCATCTGTCAGCTCGTTTCACATCTCATTTCTGTTTGGCTGCCATGTAATGAAGAAACAAATCAATTCAGAGGACTGAATCCTTAAAAACAGGGCTATTGAAATGAAGGGAAAAGGAGTTAATTAGCAGTGAAAACTGGTCACTGATTAGGAAAAGGGTGAGAATGAAAACCTGTAAGCACTGCAACACCCCTACTCTAGAGGAACCCTCAAATACTGTAATTCTGTAAATAATTATGAACTCTTCTCGTCCAATGCCATTGTAATGACATATTTTATGATCAGAAAGATCAGCATCAGAGCGGTAAATAATTACTGAAATGTTATCGGATAGTTTGGTTAACTTGGTTCCAAGGGTGCAATGCCTACTTACATCCAAAAGTCTTCATTTTAGACCTTTATTATTTAAACATTGGATGCGATTGAACAATTCTGTTACTAAATTTGCATCTTTAAATCTGTAAAGAACACCTAAAATTTTGTATGGGAGAATTTTTTTTTGGTGTACCAGGGATATTTGGAATATACCTTTACATATTCTCACTATGAAAAGGAAATTGTGTTCCTCTTTGGTTTTCATTAAAAAAGGGTAACGTTTGACCTGAGCAATGGAGAGAAACTCATTGTATGAGTGACAAAAAAAAACCTCATTCTCAGATTTTCACTTAATGCAATACAGAGTTCTGCAGTCTTTAGTCTTACTGGCAATATTTAGGATACACTAATAATAATACATTTTATTTATATAGCGCCTTTCCCATGCTGAAGGCACTTACAGAATATAAGAAAGAACGGCAGGGTATACAGTATATAGCATTGTACAAACCAGAGAAATAAATAAAAAAGATTATGACAGTGAATTCAGAGAATACAACCATAGCCTGGCCTCCAATCCGTCATAATGCTCACTCATATACACACTCACCCACAGGTTACCTTTAGGCTGTATTCTATCATAAACTTTTTTCTCTCATTTTGCATAAAAATATGAGATTATAATTTTTTTCTTGGCCATCACTACAAACTATATGGGGTATGTAACAATT
Source organism: Erpetoichthys calabaricus (assembly GCF_900747795.2). Classification (NCBI taxonomy): domain Eukaryota; kingdom Metazoa; phylum Chordata; class Cladistia; order Polypteriformes; family Polypteridae; genus Erpetoichthys; species Erpetoichthys calabaricus. The sequence goes on from NC_041397.2 coordinate 23,784,952, forward strand.
AAAATTACCATTTTTGGATGGAGTGTTTCTTTAACAATGTGCAGGCTCTTAGTGAGTTAAGATAATGGAAGGATGACATTCCTAAAGGTAGTACAGCCAAGTGTTCCATGTTTGGGGCTATAAGCTGTTTGATTAGAGGATTCAGTGCTACAATGAATGAAGCTGGCTTACCTTTGCACGTCGTCTAAATGGTTGTGTTTACATACATTGCTTCAAGGATTCCAGACAATCATCCATCTTTCTGTCTCTCTATTCTTTTGCATTGAGTGTGAAGAGTGAACCTGCTCTGGAATCCTTTAGCGGGCATCTGGACAAGGCTGCCCTCGGAGCCAGTATGCTACTGTAGGTGCTGATGGGTTTTGGACATCCTGCAAGATTTGCCTCCAGGTGGTTCAATCTTGTGCTATTGCTATCGAGTTGATGTCGTCTGTGGTCATTCTCAACTTGACATGCCTAGAGTAAAGAATGCATAGATTACGTAAATGATTCCATAAAAATAACTCTTACAATTTGAAAATTTAACCAATTATAACCATTATCCTATAAACTTTATTCAACTTTTGTATGATGTGTCATTTTCTTTCCATAGTTAAGCTGGTTAGAAATTTCACTTTAAAGAATCTATGCATTTTAATTGAATTAAATTAATTCTTTTATGGGTTATTTTTAGTCACATATGACCAGTAAAATCTTTTATTTTTTACTTTTTAGTGCATTTTTGAATAAAATCATGTCACTTAAAGGTCTTTTTTATATATTCTTTTTTTTTTAATTTCAAAAATTATAGAAGCTTTAATCATTTTCATATAAAATCACCGCTTATTATCTGTCTGTTCTTCAGTAACATTGTAAATTCTTGTGTATTCCCATATGAGAGACTACTGTATGTCTGGTTTCTAGCTAAGCAATATTCGCTGTAATGTGGAACGAGGGCTGTACGACTGTGCTACCACCATTATTCTACAGCAGATCTTATATATCTGTGGTCGCTTGCCTATTGAAGAATTGTTAATATCACACAGGACTTATGCTCTAAGTTTGCAACATCTTTTAATCAGCAGTTAGCAGAAGGATGCAGTGAACGATAGCAAATCTGATAGGGTCAAAATGTGATCAAAACTGTAGATTGACACACAAGTGTTATGAAGCACAATTAGAACTGAAATTGAAAATTAAGTACTAGAGTTAACTGAGACAAGTAAGGTTGACCACCATAAGAGCACTCTGTGGCTACAGACCTGAAAGATTGTTTAGCTACTAGAAATTAACTATTGAAATGAGCTCAGGTGATACTGAAGCAATTCCAAGAGTTTGGACAGGAGTCGTTTGAGTGTGAAGCATGGTTGAGATTGAAGAAGGAGAGGCCTCTTATCAACACATCCATCCATCCATCCATCCATCCATTTTCCAACCCGCTGAATCCGAACACAGGGTCATGGGGGTCTGCTGGAGCCAATCCCAGCCAACACAGGGCACAAGGCAGGAACCAATCCCGGGCAGGGTGCCAACCCACCGCAGGACACACACAAACACACCCACACACCAAGCACACACTAAGGCCAATTTAGAATCGCCAATCCACCTAACCTGCATGTCTTTGGACTGTGGGAGGAAACCGGAGTGCCCGGAGGAAACCCACGCAGACACGGGGAGAACATGCAAACTCCACGCAGGGAGGACCCGGGAAGCGAACCCAGGTCCCCAGGTCTCCCAACTGCGAGGCAGCAGCGCTACCCACTGCGCCACCGTGCCCCTGAAGCTAAAAATATAAATAATATTATGGGAACTATCAGTAAACCGTTTTCCTTTGTGTGGGTTGGTTAAACATTTTTTTTTATTAATTTTTTTTATCAAAATAAACTATAGGCCTTTTCTGGTTTTCCTTGAGAATAGCTGAAGTCCGTGACTTACACTGTGTCATCAGGTGGTGAAGAGACTTTACTTCAGCAGTGGTCACAGTGATACAGGTGGTCCCCAAGTTACGGACATACGACTTACGAATGGAGCCGCAGCTGCTCCTTCATCTGTCTGGGGGACGCGACGCAGGCTCCTTAGTAACTGCCGCTCCGTCATCTTCGGCTTGTGGATGCTGCAAGCGGTGGCTGGAGGGGACGATTCCGCTGCTCACGCAGTGTAGTGTCCCTCAAGTGACTCCGGTTGATGAATTGGGCGTTATGAGCCGCAACCCATTCATTGTCAGTGGGCAGCTGGGTGCATGGCCAGCAGTGACCCGGGGGCCACAGCTACCGCACATGTGCAAGACGGAGGCTTGATGGGGTGGTTCACTGCCTACCCACCATGCCGCCGCAGCTACTGCTCCTGACTGGGTGGAGGGGGGCATTTCGCTCCCCTCCCACCACACAGTCTTGCAGTGTCCCTCGAACAGCTGCCCCATTTGTTCTCGGTGGGCAGCTGGTGATGCTGCAAGCGGTGACCCGGTTGTGGCTGAATGGAAGCCATTGAGTGTGGATGGGGCGGCGGGGGGCAGCATTGTAGTGTGTCTCGGGTGGCTGCCTGTTGAATGGAGGCGTTGGTGGGCGAATCACTACCCACCTTTGGCCGCACCCTGTTTGCTCTCAGTGGGCTGCAGACAGCATATCGTATGCAAGTGGAGGTGACTGTGTGGTGGGCAAATGGTGAATCGCCCCTCGCCACTCCCATTCATTCTCAATAGCAAGCCTGCTTGTACTGTTACGCACATAGCAGGAAGTTGTCTCTCGTCACTACATCAGACGTGTTAACGACTGGTGCCTTCCTGCTGTGATAACGTGTACAGTGCTGTGCAGAAGAGCTCATCTTAACCTTTTGTCTTTACCCTTCAACAATGTCTCTGAAACACAAATTTGATGCAAGTGCTGGTGATACAGTAAAGAAGAGAAAAACCATCACCATTGAAAATAAAGTAGAAATAATAAAAAGTTCAGAGAGAGGTGAAACTCCATCATTCATTGGCAGAGCACTTGGTTACAGTCGGTCAACAATAACATTTATTAAAATAATGTACCTGTTCCGACTTACATACAAATTCAACTTAAGAACAAACTTACAGTCCCTATCGCGTACGGAACCCAGGGACTGCCTGCATATGTTGGTAGTCAGTCATGTTTTGGGGACTAAGTAGTTGTCATGAGTGAGATGACAGGCACTTTCCCACTGCAGGAACTTTTTTTCAGGAACCAGGGGCTTTTTAGAAACTCAGGAACTTTTGTAGCTTTCTTAGCACAGGAACTCGTGCCATTTGTAGTTCCTGGTAGTTCGTTCCTAATATTTTTTTTAGTTCCCACTCCAGGGCATGTACTTTTCATTCAACCAGGGACGTTTGTGGGTGAGGCGTAGGTATTGAATTACGCTGATTGGTTGGTTATGGAATCTTTAGTTTATATTTAATCTTTTGTACTCTATTATACGTATATACTTAAATGATGTTGTACATAACAATGAATTGTTAAAACAAAAAGATAAGGACTGAAGGTAACAAAAGGGTTAACTTACCGTAGATTAAAGCTTGAGCAGGCAAAGTCTGCCTCATCTTAGACGAACCACCAATGGAATTACTAAGGTTAAAATGAAGTAAATGAGTAATGAACACCCCCTTAAAAAGTGAGGACAAACTAGTGAGAAAGCCCAAACATCCTTATTGTGCAGCAGTGATAAGATCAATGGAAAAACCCATAGGAGACCCCTAATGACGAAGCAATGTTTAGAATAATGGAATAATGAACATGTATACAAAGTTACTGGTAGCTGTAATTGATTGGTTAAGATGATAGAATTCTGAATATTAACAGTCATATGACGTGATGTATTGTAATGATATTAGAAAAGTATAAAAGGGAATGAATTGTTTAATTAATTGCTCACTCCATGGACTGAGACATTTGCGCATACAGTATCTGTGTTCAAACTCCATGAACGACTTCTTTGAAAATGGAGGAAAGTTTTTTCTACAACATGATCACAAGCTCTGGCATAATCTTACAAATCTGTTAGTAGTTTGGACTTTGGAGAGTTGCCGGTGATGATGAACCATGGCACTTGGCACCACATCACTTTTCATAATGGCCTCCCTGGTGTGCTGAATCGCAGCAATAATCTCTGTGAAGTCGCGATCAGTTCAAAGCAATAAGGTTATGGGGGCTTCTCAGGTGAACTCCCGATGACACCGCACTTCGCACAACATCACTCTTCATAGCTGCCTTCCTGGTGCGCCGCACCATTAAGCGCATCGAAGTAATAAGGAGGTGGGGGCCCCCTGTAAAGTCCAGGGTGGTCCAGATCTAATCATGCAACTGTTCAACTGACAACCATTTCCCCACCATTTTGGAACGCAGGGCAGGTGCTGCCATCTATCGGCAACAAAAAGAATTTTAAGTGAAATCTCTATGTGCAGGGCAGTGCTGTGAATTCTCTATGTAATAAACTTAAGTTATAGCGTAATGAAAATTGCATAATTAGATCTGGACCACCCTATATTTTCCATAAAGGTTACAGTTCGTGTTGTGCAGTGGGCCAGGGACCACAAGTGACCCAGGGCCTACATCATAGAAATGAAAGCATCCCCATGTGCAGACTAAAAGACCTGCTTGGCTTTCACATAATAAAGACATAGGCACTAGATAAACTGGTGAGTCTAAACTGGCCTGGCATAAGTAAAAGTGCCCTGTCACAGGTCAGCGCCTTATACAGAGTAGTTTGCTGCTGGGATAGTCTCCGGTTCCCTGTGACTCTAAAATTGAGTTAAGCTGTTTTAGTAAGTGACACATCCATTCCTCCATCCAGCCATTTTCCTATCATGCTTATCTAGGGTAGGGTAGCAGGGAAGCTGGAATCAGAGTCAGGCGCATGACTAAATGAATGAATGTATGAATAAAAGCCTTCCTTAAATTGTGTTGCTTTTGCAATTTTATATTGAAGTAGAGCAACAAGAAAGAGCAAGAGCAGAAGCAATCAGTTTTGAATGGTTAAGAAATTACCAGACCCACACCCATCTGCCTAGGTCCTTCCCTACCCACTTTACTCTAACCATCGCCATCTTAACATATGGGCACAATGGGCACTGCCTGGGGACCTCAGGAGCGTAAAGGCCCATAATGTTTCTGATGCCTATGTATATTTCTGTTTTGCTATCAAAACAGGCACCCCAGGGCACTACCTTGCCCAGGGGCTTATGATGGTTTTAGGACAGTCCTGAGTCTAAATCCAAACTCTGGGTATACTCACAACGGCAATTTGTTCCGTTTCTGAGCACGTTTGTCTTCATGTAACTCCGCAAAATCTAGTCCACTTGGAAGAGGTGTGCCTGAGCATGGTTTAGTAGCATTTGGCCAACAATGTGATCACTAAACATGCCCGAGCATGGAAAACAGACATAACGTCAATGATGCGACAAGTCAGATAGTGCAATTTGGTTTTTATCCCCACTTTATACATAAATGTGAAGAAAAACTCATTTGTCTCTGTAAAAATCTTCTTGTATAACAGCAAAACATGTTATACCGCCCCACATGACTCCAAAAACAACCACAAAATAAGCAAAATCATTTTGACATGCCTGCTGTCACTCTATGTTCGGATCTTGTTTTAGCTTTACACAAAGTCGCATGGTCATGATGTAGACGGGCCCGGGCCCAGAACGTTAAAGTGCAATGTGAGTGTATGGAGGGGAGACAGTTGCGCTCTGGCATGGTACAGAAAAAACATACTTAGTGTGAGTACTCCCTGAAACTAACTCAGCCCTGTAAGGGTTGTCATCAAGAGTTATCAAGATAGAGAATAATAGTAAAGCAAAGAGAAGATCAAAAAATCATGGAGCGAGACTGTAAAGCAGACCACTGGTCATCCAACTTAAGAGCAGTTGCTTCACAGATAATATGGGGGACAGGTGACCTGTTGATCAGGGTTTCTGAGAGTTCAAGCAGAACTACGTTGTCAAAAAAGAAGTTTTCCATGAAGTAAAGGAGAGAGGGAAAGAGAGTCTATGGATTTCTGACGAGAGGCCAGTGCTGATTTTACTGCTGTTGCTCCCAGAGAAAATAGCTTCTGTTGGATAGGAGTGAAGGAAATAACAGTGAGGGCCAGGAGAAGAAATATTTGTGGTAACAATGAATTGTTAGTGAAAAGAATAGAAGGCAGACACTTAGAGACATCAGACCAGAAAGCAGATACTGGGGGATAGTTGTACAGCATAGGAAGAAATGTCCTTGGATCCCACGACAGACAGTTTGAAATTAGGATCTTAAATGCACCTTTTTTATTTGACAGTAACAAGCAAACAAAGAGTACTGGCCATAATACTGATATACATACAGTATGTAATGTGTGTTCTGGAACAAATCCACCTGACATTAACTGAGGTCCTTTATGCTAGTAAATCCGCCATCACTATGATATGATAATTTCCCTCTCACTTACTATCTATCTATCTTCTTCTTCTTCTTCTTCTTCTTCTTCTTCTTCTTCTTCTTCTTCTTCTTCTTCTTCTTCTTCTTCTTCTTCTTCCACTTAGTGTGCCCCCCTAGTGGCTAGATTACTCTCTGTCTATCTTTTACTATTTGTTATTTTCTCACTCCAAAAACCAGTCTCTCTCTTCCTCCTGCCATTCTTCCCAATCTGTTCTCAACTGTCCACCCCATATGCCTATAGATATGAGGCAACTTGATAGCCTGTCAGATGTTCATTCCATGAAAAGCTTGCAGTCATTTCTAGGTATCTATCCCTTCTTTGGGTCACCAATCGATAGTGAACTCTTGCAGTCCTGTAGACAGATGTTTCCTAAACTAGGGGTCACGGACATGTCTGTGATAGGTTGCCACATGATTGTGTACTAAAATGAGTTGAGTTCACCCAAGTGTTAATCCTTGGTCATGTGATGCATCTCCCTCTATTTAGCATAATGTTTGTTGTGGTTGTGTGCTAAACAGTGCTGTTGATACATCTTGCAGAGTTTTTGTTTCTATATAAGATAAAATATAAAAATATTCCCCTGACACCATCTGCCTTCTCATAGCCAGAGAGACAATCAAACTAAGATGACTGATAAGCAAAGACGCGTATAAGAAAGGGGGCAGGATATTGAAATGACACACAATAAGCTTGTGAGGTGAAGGGACCGTGGTGTTAGTTTGAAGTATCAACATGAAAATAGCAGATCTGCCATCAGGGCATTCTGGATATGCATCCACAGGCTTGTGACAACAAAGAGCCTTTTCACCAGGAATCCTCAATCCCGGTCGATGAAACGATGGGAATATCCACATGACGAAATGATCAACTCTCAGGCCGGAATCTAAAGTGAGAAATACTGCACTGCCTTAAAAGACCCTATGACCGCATGCTGCATGGTTGAAAGTATGATCAACTCTCTGTCCTGGAGCTAAGTCACTCAGGGGTCTTAATCCATCTTTGGTGGCACAAAAACATGTGACGATCATTGAGGTTTTATGAGGGGTGGGTGAATGGAATTGAGGTATTTATATTTTGTACTAAAAGCAGTTCTGGGCCATGGACAAGCGGTTGTGCTTCATTGTGCGCTCACTGTTACGGCACACGGTGACTCTAAATCTGTAGCAGAGGTGCAAAGAAGATTTTGCATTAAGTTTAATGTGCTTCAGCGAGAAGAATTCCTTCTCATAACACTTTAACACAATAAAGTTCATTCAACTAGTGGTGTGAAGGACATGTTTGTTGGACCACTGGGAATTACAAGAACAACAGAAAATATCCAAAGGTTGAGACAGGCTGTAGACATCCATCATGTTAGTCAGTAGCACTGAACATGTCAAACTGAGCAGTTCATCAAATTATTCATTAAGATTTATACTGTCACCTTATGAAACGCTAATAATGCATACTTTTTTAGGCTTAATTTACTTTTTTTTTCTGTTTATTGAATTGTTAAATGGAAAAGTGTGACAATGTTGAACAGTTTGTGAACTCATTTAGAAGAAGGTATTATTAATGGTGAAACTCATTTGGAAAAATGTTATTTTTTAATAATATTATTTAAGAAAAGGTAAATGAATTCTACCAATTAATTGTTTTTTGACTACTTTAGGGACCTTGAATCGAGTGACTCAGTTTAACGATCATTCATACTGTCCCTTTAAAAATCATTGCATCATCTTCTTGAATTCCGGAATGGTGCCGATTTTCTTATTTGGGTGCTGAGATTAAAAAGTTTAAGAACCCCCTGGTTTAGACCACTGCACACCTTGTGCCTTCTGTAGCCTTTAAACCAGGGGCTTCTAACCGTTTCTATGCCGCACACACCTAGAAAATGTTTGATTTATGTTTGCATCCCCGATAAAAGTGATATAGCATTTGAAGAAGCCAAATTTCTAAGTTTTGAACCACATACAGGTGCGGGAGAACAATTAAATTCAAAATGTTAAACTTTTAACTAAGCGCATAAAATTTAAATATACAGTACATAAGCAAATTGCCTTTATAAATTTCAATAATTTTGTAAATGTGTCCCCCGTGTAGTTTAGCCACTCGATTGATGAATCGAGGGTTGGGATATCCCGTGAAGCATCAGTCGCCGCGAGCAAATGACACACAATTGATGATCGAGGGATTTGGGGGATTGGAGACTCCCGTGAAGCAATGGGTGCCGGCACACCACTAAGCAATGAAAGAGTTGACAAGTTTTGTCCCCCAAAAACACCTGCACTGCAGTTCAGAAACAGATGTGCCACACAGCTCAAACTGCTGCTCTACTGCCAGAAGCACCAGCAGAAGAGATGGGCTGAGTGTAAGCAAACAGATGGTGTTGCATCCAATTCAGTCCCCTTTGTCCCTCCCTGGCAAAAATGTCCATCAAACCTCGCAATCAGGATCAGGACTTTTGTAGAATTCAATACTAGGCTTTGCCCTCCTCTACGCATCATTGTAAGGACCAAATTGCATTCTCTTAAATAAAAGTTATTTGCCTTTTCAAACGCTCCACCTGCAGCAAGGAACCCGTGAGAACACTCATTTCTGCAGCTCATTCACAGGTGACAATTGTGTGCTCAATGCTCGATTCTTTTCATATCTTTGAACAGGAGCACTAAGTAATGAATAATCTACAAATGACGACACACTGCAAGACACCGACTGAACCCCGATAAATTTGGACATCTCAATTTTGGTAAATCGTGATGCAGCTTTCCTATTTGCCGTACCCTCTAGTGGGATCATGCACCCCGGATTGGGAAGCCTAGCTTTAAACGGTTTCTACTAAAGAGGCAATGTGTACATCACGTGACCTCCTCCTTCTTCTTCTTCTTCTTCTTCTTCTTCTTCTTCTTCTTCTTCTTCTTCTTTCGGCTGCTCCCGTTAGGGGTTGCCACAGCGGATTATCTTGTTCCATATCTTCCTGTCCTCTGCATCTTGTTCTGTTACACCCATTACCTGCATGTCCTCTCTCACCACCTTCATAAACCTTCTCTTAGGCCTTCCTCTTTTCCTCTTCCCTGCCAGCTCTATCCTTAGCATCCTTCCCCCAATATACAGTAGAACCTCTGGTCACGAATGTTTCTGAACACGTACAAATCCGGTTATGATCAAAAAGTTCACCAAAATTTTGCATCTGTTCACGACCACACGCTCTGGTGGTGAACAAAAACACTGGCGGCCAGTTTCCCTATACGCGTTCATACGCGCCAATGATTTCCCATTCTCCGTTTCCCATTTTCTTTTGTTTGCGTATACAGGGCCTAACAAAGCAGCTGATATTTCAAAAGGAGTTACAGTGGTAACCAAGCAGAGGCCTCAAGTGCTGGAAGAGGTGGAAAAACTGTTGCTGATAGCGTGAGCGAGGCGAACATATGCGAGAAAGCCAGGAAGATTCATGGCGATTTGCTAAAAAAAATCCTTCTTCGAGTGGCGAAGGTGAGGAATTAAAAGTCAGCAGAGGATGATGTGAAATGTTTTGCAAGAGAAGTGGCATTTAATTTTTTTTCCCTGTGCTTAAAACTCATAAAAATAGTGTTTACAGCGAGCGGTTCATAAGGGTCTAGCGCAGAGTCTTACAATGTTAGCTTTCTCTGTTGTTTAAGGTTTTCTCAGTGTTATTCAATGTTTTTACATTTAATTTACTATTACACTGTGCATTCTATGGTATAATTAGCTATTTTTGTGCTTAAAAAATATATATATTTACATACAGTTCATACAGTCTGGAATGGATTAATTGTATTTCCATACAATCTTATGGGGAAATTAGGTCACATCGGGTCACGTCCAGAGTTTTGGAACGAATTACGGTCGTGACGAGAGGTACCACTGTACTCAGCATCTCTCCTCTGCACATCTCCAAACCAACACAATCTCACCTGAGCTGACCCTCTAATGTACTCATTTCTAAATACATCGTGAGACCAGCTGTCCTAATTAAAACTTTCCTTGTGCTTATTCACTGCTTGTATTTATTTAATGAAGTGCCAACAAAACATGGCAGGAGTGCTCATGAAGACATAACCCTGGAGGCCCTTCAGTTTGTTGTGTTCCTTTTGCATCTGCTCAAGATATAAATACCCTTCACTTCTGCTTTAAGTTTTAAGTTTTGCTTTGTTTTTAACAAATTAGGCTCAGGCGCTAGCATCAAAGTGCATGATACTTTTTTATACACCTATCAGGTGGGTGAGCCTGATGTCCTTTTCAGTTTGATTGCTTTTCCAATTGCACCATTGGCACCCACCTTTTCTTGTCATTTTTTGACATTATGATTTTACTGTAACTCGGGTATATCATTTATCCCTTAATTCTTTATTCTTAACCACAATCTGTTCTCACAGTTGAGGAGCTTGGATTTTCTAATGCGTCGGATCAAATTTCTGAAAGGAGTGAGGCTACAAATGAAAGCAAAGTATCTTTCTCAATAAACAACTTTTCATCTCTTTATTAGCTGACATACAGTATAATATACTTCTAATGAAAGGTCTGCTTAGAAATAGATTCTGGAGTACCTAGTGTGGTAGGTACTGAAAAATCCCAAGCAGCCTTCCCATCCTCCTCAGAGTGTGTCGAGTGTGTGTGCATGCGTGTGCATATGTGTGCTTACAAAGATTGTTCATTTAAGAAGAGCACTTTATCTACACTAAAACAAAAAAGTGTCTGTTTTTCCTTCATTCATCACTCTTTAAAGAAAAATGACACAGGAAATCTGTGGCGGGATGTGGTTAGCCATTGAATCTGTCATTGTAAGTTAATGCGCCTTTTCAGCAGCTTCTATATTCTAATTTGCAATTTAAAGGTCATGTTTTTCCTTTGGAGATACTAAATCTAAGGAATATTTATTTTTTTTTTTTGGCGTGAACTAGCCTTCCCGTGGATTTTATTGGACTCCAGATTTTGTTTTGCTTTATTCTTAGGTTTTGCAGAAATTAACTTTCTTCATCACCTAATGGAGCAGCTTCTTCTTCTTTCTTTCAATGCAGCAAGCTTCAGTTTGTGTGGACAAGTGCAAGTAATTTGAGGGATTCCTCCAACTGTGAGGGTCCGCCAAGGTGGAGCAAGCTTGCATGCGTTTGCTCAAGATTTGTATGGGACTGGTATCCATCAACGTCCTTCCTCTACTACGTTACTCAAAACCCACGTCTGCTTGCGGTTCTTCTTTTACTCCTACTTGGCAGGCTCTTGCATTCTTTTATTTAATTTTGTGCTCACATTTTACTGTTGGTGGAGTTGCTGGATTCCTTTTCAGGCAGTTTTCAGTTTTCTTTGTAACGGATACTCTTGCCTTATTCACCTGCTAAATTTGGGATGGCGTTTGATTTGTGGCAAGCGTGTTGGTTGCTTAATCCCTGAGTTGCCCATTATCCTTGCTTTTCCAGAAATGCTGAGTCTGCCCAACATAGACAGGTAAGGTGTCCGCCATGTTTTTTGTTCATCATCTCTCTTCTCTCTCTCATCCTGTTCAGCACATTTTCACCAGCGAGGCTTTTACTTTACTGTCTACTTCACAGTGACCTTCATCTACTGTCAACCTCACCCCAACCTTATCTAACAAATTAATGGAATGGAATATTAGTAAATTAATAAAATGTTTTCAACAGGGCATAATTGTTTTTATATCAAAAAGTTTTGGCACACTTGAAAGTTTTGGGTTCAAATCCTAGCCCTGGCATTGTCTCTGAGAAGTTTATATGCTGTCTTATATGTCTTCATGCCTTATTCACAGCATCTCAAAGACATGTGTTTTATGTTGTTTAGCAAACACAAATTATCACTTCTGGATAATGCTGGAATTCTATGAGGAGGCAAGAAAAGGATACGATCAAAGTGGAGCACATGATATTATTTATCTTGACTTTCAGAAAGCATTTGATAAGGTGCCATATGAGAGTTGGGCATCAAATTAAAAGAAGTGGGAGTTCAGGGTGATGTTTTTAGATTTGTTCAGAATTGGCTCAGACACAGGAAGCAGGTGGTGATGGTGTGAGGAACCTCATCAGAACTGGACGATGTTAAGAGTGGTGACCAGCAGGGGGCAGTGCTATGGCCGCTGCTATTTTTAATATATATAAATTATTTAGATAGGAATATAAGTAACAAGCTGGTTAAGTTTGCAGATGATACCAAGATAGGTGGATTAGCAGATAATTTGGAATCCGTTATATCATTACTGAAGGACTTGGGAATATTTGTGGAAGATGAAATTTAATGTCAGTAAATGTAAAGTATTACACATAGGAAGTAAAAATGTGAGGTTTGAATACACAATGGGAGGTCGGAATATATCGAAAGTACACCTTATGACAGCGTTTCTCAACCTATTTAAGTATTTGCGACCCGAGTTTTCATAACAGTTTTAATTGTACCCCCTAACATTTTTTTCAGAATCAGAATCAGAATCAGCTTTTATTGGCCAAGTATATATACACATACAAGGAATTGGACTCCGGTTTTACCTAGTATTGTCCCTGATGCTGTGAGATTGACTTAAGTGTTCATGATAGTGATGGCCTGAGGAAAGAAACTGTTCACATGTCTGGTAGTTTTGGCGTTCAGTGCTTTGTAGCGCCTACCAGAGGGAAGAAGTTGAAAAAGGTTGTAATGGGTCTGCAATGATGTTTTCTGCCCGTTTCCTGACTCGAGATCTGTATAAGTCTTGAATGGAGGGCAGATCAACACCAATGATTTTTCCTGCAATCCTGACTGTCCGTTGAAGTCTGTTCCTGTCCTGTTTTGTGGCTGAGCCAAACCAGACTGTGATAGATGAACAGAGAACAGACTGGATTACTGCAGAGTAAATTTGGATGAGCAGCTCCTGAGGCAGGTTGAACTTCCTGAGCTGGCGCAACCCTAATAAAATTTAATCCTATATTTTTTGCTGCTGATACACCGCTACAAGTTTAAAATTTACCTACGAATAGCGAAATTACGCCACATATGGCAACATTCGCGCCCCCTTTTTTGTTACTTCCTACAGTTTGAGAACCGCTGCCTTATGAGAAGGATTTAGGAGTCATAGTGGACTCTAAGCTGTCAACTTCCCAACAGTGTTCAGAAGCCATTAAGAAGGCTAACAGAATGTCAGGTTATATAGTGCCTTGATGTGTGGAGTACAAGGCCAAGGAGGTTCTGCTCAATCATTATAATGCACTGGTAAGGCCTCATCTGGAGTACTGGGTGCAGTTTTGGTCTTCAGGCTACAAAAAGGACATAGCAGCACAAGAAAAGTTCCAGAGAAGAGCGACTAGGCTGATTCCAGGGCTACAGGAGTTGAATTATGAAGAAAGATTAAAAGAGCTGAGCCTTTACAGTTTAAGCAAAAGAAGATGAAGAGGTGACATGATTGAAGTGTTTAAAATTATGAAGGGAATTAGTACAGTGGATCGAGACTGTTATTTTAAAATAAGTTCATCAAGAACACGGGGACACAGTTGGAAACTTGTTAAGGGTAAATTTTGCACAAACATTAGGGAGTTTTTCTTTACACAAAGAATGACAGACACTTGGAATAAGCTACCAAGTAGTGTGGTGGACAGTAAGACTTTAGGGACTTTCAAAACTGAACTTGATGTTTTTTTTGGAAGAAAGAAGTGGATAGGACTGGCAAGCTTTGTTGGGCTGAATGGCCTGTTCTCGTCTAGAGTGTTCAAATGTTCTAAATGAGGATGTGTGACGGACTGGTGCCCCATCCAAAGTTGGTTCAGCCTTAGAACCATCAATGTGACTAAGATAGTCCCCGCTGTGAAGCCCTGGGTGCCCACAGCCATTAGCATCCTCCATCTCTCTGGACATTGATAGTCATAACCTAAGATGGACTACAGAGAGTGAGGCCGCAACAACAAGTTATATGGTGCCAAAGTGCATAGTGCAAGTTTATTCCATATGTGTGGTCTTCATATAAATATGAATAATCCATAAAAATATCACAGTGTGGAAGATATAAACTTAATACATGAAAGAAATTCAATAAATAAGTTCAAACCAAGAATAAAATCAGAATGTGAATCGCCTTTCTTCTTTCCAGCAGCCATACCACACGTGCACAACTGAGGCCAGGCAGAATCATTGAATTGCTGAGGATTACACCGTAAATCAATGGTGGTTATTGAACCTGTGGGCTTCTTCTACATAATGCAACTCATTAGTCATAAACCAACCTGATTGCCTGCAATTTTTCTCATTGGTAGTGTAGTGAAAAAAAAATCCTTGGCTGAAGGGACAGCCAGCTGCCATACCACATGCACTTCAGAACAGGGAATCCACCTGAAGCTAAGCCCGTTTGGGACCAGCCAGTACTTGGATGGGAGAACAACCAGGAAAAGCTTGGGTTGCTGCTGGAAGAGGTGTTGGTAAGGCCAGCAGTGAGTGCCTACCCTGTGGTCTGAATTTGGATACCAATGCCTAAGTTCAGTGGAGGTGACCCTGTGCTGTAAAATGGCATAAAGAGTAGGTCCTGGCTTAATTGCCCATCACGGCCTTGTCATTCTGGCCCCCTAATCATCTCTTGTCTCTAATTGGCTATCTCTCACCCCTTCACCACCTAACAGCTAATGTGTGGTACTGACGCAAAATGGCTTCTGTCACATCATGCAGGTGGATGCTGCGTATTTGTCGTGGTTGAAGTGACTCCCTACTCACTACGTAAAGTGCTATGAGTAGTGGGAAAAGCGCTATCTAAATGTGAAGAATTACTGTTTATTATTATTATCTGCTTCCCAGTGCTTCTTTCACTCCAGGCCACCCTCCTGGTCTATGTGGCAGAGCTGGTCCACATTCTGGCTCTCATCTCAGTCACCTTTTTTGGTTTCCACTGAGACCCACCGAGCCTGGCTTCCTCTTTCTACCACCTCTGTCGGTCACTGCAGGTCCCTGGAGCCCTCGATCACTCCTCAACAGGATTACTTGAGGATTACTTGTGTTTTGTTCTGTGTATTGTATTGTATTTACCCCCCCCATTTTTTTTTTTTGACACCCACTGCATGCCCAACCTACCTGGAAAGGGGTCTCTCTCTCTCTTTGAACTGCCTTTTCCAAGCTTTTTTCAATTTTTTTTCCTCCTACAAGGTTTTTTTCGGGGGGGTTTGTTCCTTGTCTTCTTACAGAGTCAAGGCTTGGGGGCTGTCAAAAGGCATGGTCTGTTAAAACCCATTCCGGCACTCCTTGTGTCATTTTGGGCTATACAAAAATAAATGGTATTGTGTTGTATTGTGTTGTGATCTGCTCCTGCTCGTTCAACCGCAATGCATCCCTGCCCACTTCACGACCTTACATCTACATTGGCATGACTGCCCAATTTTACTCTCTCCATCTATCTTACCCAGTTAGAACATTAGAACACTCTAGACGAGAACAGGCCATTCAGCCCAACAAAGCTCGCCAGTCCTATCCACTTATTTCTTCACATCAAGTCGAGTTTAGAAAGCCCCCAACGTCTTACTGTCTACCACACTACTTGGTAGCTTATTCCAAGTTTCTATCATTCTTTGTGTAAAGAAAAACTTCCTAATGTTTGTGCGAAATTTACCCTTAACAAGTTTCCAACTGTGTCCCCGTGTTCTTGATGAACTCATTTTAAAATAACAGTCTCGATCCACTGGACTGATTCCCTTCATAATTTTAAACACTTCAGTCAGGTCACCTCTGAATCTCCTTTCGCTTAAACTGTAAAGGCTCAGCTCTTTTAATCTTTCCTCATAATTCATCCCCTGTAGCCCTGGAATCAGCCTAGTCGCTCTTCTCTGGACTTTTTGTAGCGCTGCTATGTCCTTTTTTGTAGCCTGGAGGCCGAAACTGCACACAGTACTCAAGATGAGGCCTCACCAGTGTGTTATAAAGCTTGAGCAGAACCTCCTTGGACTTTTACTCTACACATCAGGGCGCTATATAACCTAACATTCTGTTAGCCTTCTTAATGGCTTCTGAACACTGTCGGGAAGTCAATAGCTTAGAGTCCACTATGACTCCTAAATCCTTCTCATAAGGTGTACTTTCGATTTTCCGACCGCCCATTGTGTATTTAAACCTAACATTTTTACTTCCTATGTGTAATACTTTATACTTTTTCCTTAATTCCTTAACTTTGTGATCTAGTCGGACCTTTTTATAATCCAGTGAGTGTAGGTGTTTACCTGATGAACTACAGAGCACAAATGAGGGGTGGCTGTGCTGATTGCACTTGCGCATATGAATGAGTCAGTTCCCCCATGAAGCACTCCATGGCTACACAGCTATTTTACTGCAAAGTCTGAGCCGCACTATTCTTTTAAAACTCCAGCACCTACTCTGGTCCACTGATCATGTCACAGTCCTCAGCCACCAGACTCCCTTCACCACACCCACTACTCATGTATGGACAGATTTTTTCCTACATTGTTTGATCATTAAGAGCCTTCATAAAGATTTCTGTGATTTTGTTCTGATGCGCAGGAGGGGTGGGATACAAGTTAGGATGTACTGTAATGAATCTGATTAACCATGCTGTATGTGAGAATTGGCCTCAAGTGTTGTCTGCTGGAAGATTACTTGAACCGATTGAGTAATAGCATGTGAGCACATTGCAAGTAGGGGTCAGTGAACTTGTAACCAGAGCAAACGTGCATCAGGTCACACTGTTTTGCTGTGTACAGAGTGTGCTGTTGAAAGTTCACTTTTAGTACTGGTACATTTGAAGCTCTTGAAATTTTTTTTAACTTCAGAACAAAAACAGATTGGTTCCAACAAATATTATATATATAAATAAATAAAACAAAAGTAGATTATGGACTTCAGATAAATACGGAAGTTGATATTGATTTTTAGCAAAACTTAAAATGATCAATCTCAGCTACTGACCAAAAGATAGTGTGGTCATGAAAATCAGCATTGAAATGTTTTTGGTAATGATGAAAATTATTGTAGTATGAAACTGTAGCCACCCAAAAACTGAAAAATATTGTATAGTTGCTACCAGTTAAAAGCAGAGTTTATTTTGCTCAGAGAATCATTCATTTGACATTTATTAGAATACTTAATTGCAGAATATCAGCCTCAATTCTGATAATATCAGGTGCAAATTAGGAACTTTACAGTTTAATCAAAAGAAGATTAGGAGGTGACATGACTGAAGTGTTTAAAATTATGAAGGGAATCAGTACAGTGGATCGAGACTGTGATTTTAAAATGAGTTCATCAAGAACATGTGGACACAGTTGGAAACTAAGGGTAAATTTCGCACAAACATTAAGAAGTTTTTCTTTACACAAAGAACGACAGACACTTGGAATAAGCTACCAAGTACTGTGGTAGACAGTAAGACGTCAGGGACTTCCACAACTTGACTTGATGTTTTTTTGGAAGAAATAAGTGGATAGGACTGGCGAGCTTTGCTGGGCTGAATGGCCTGTTCACATCTAGAGTGTTCTAATGTTCTAACTAACGCTGAAAGGTGTGCTAATTCACAACAGGGCCCATATCTTTGAAATGTGGGATGGAAACAAGAGCACTTGAAGAAAATATCAGGCAAACTTTGAACATAGACTGTGATCTAAAACACTCTGGAACTGTGACACGTCTTTGCTAATCACCACGCTGACACAGAAATATAGCATAACATGACATTTTTAAATCTGCTTAGTCCAATTCAGGGAGCCATATCTGGTCAAGGCTGGAATCAGCCCTATTGAGCAATGATGCTCTGATCAATCAGATGCCGATCTAAATCGGCTGATTTTCACTCCAGATGACTCAATTAATGATCGGTATATTGGCCGATCCCAATTTTTTTTTTTTTGGATCTGCTTTTCTAAGATTTGCAGTAATTTAGTTGTAGTGCTCCTTTACACAAAGCATTATGGTACCTGAGGAAATGCACATGTAAGTTTTGCTGCCAGAACTTCCCGTAAACAGAGAGCCACCTGGACGACTTAAGAAGAAGGAGACAGAGTAGTCCAGAATATTGGCTTTTACGATAAAGAGAATGGAGTATGGAGTAATAAACTGAGAAAGAGGAACCTGAGGAGTTGTGCTGAGCTTGTAGAGGAAGAGTAGGCATACGTGTTGTACAACAGAACTGGGTCTGGAAGAAAAGACAGGAATGTCTTCAGCAGAAATTAGAAGAGGAGCTGCTTTAATGAGTACAGACTATTTAATTTTGTCCTTTAATTGAAATGGGTGCTTATTATCTGAGTGTGAACGATGAGTGAGCTAGCGTTTCACATTTTTAATTAGAAAAAGAAGAATTGTAAGCAGCAGACTTGTTAGTTTAAGCACCAAATATGTCTGTTTTATGTATAAACTTGTTAGCCTTGTATCTTCTTGTTATGAACATTTTATTAGAATTGTGTACTGTAATTATAGCAAGCATTTTATTTCTCTTATGTCATATATGTTATCAATATTTTTAGTGTACACGTTTTATTAGATAAAAAAAAGTATGTATTGTAAGGGGGATATTATCTATTTTAGTACTTTTATGGTCACTGAACAATAAGTCTACAGAATTTCATTTTGCTAATAAGAAATGAGCAGGTTAAACTTGCGTCCTGCAGTTTAATTGTACAATAATCTGCATGTCTGGTCTGACAGGATCTTAGTTTAAAAATAATTTTAAAAGGATAAAATAAAAAATAATCAGATGCAGTTTGGGAATCAGACAGTCATAGTAACCTGAAATTGGTGATTGGTGTTTCCCCTAAAAACGCCTGTTTGGAGCAGCCCCTTTGAAGAAATGGTTAGTCCATTACTGGGCTTCCTTGTGCATACATCTTCTAAATTAACACAGAAATGAAGGTTGGGGTCTCTCAGGATACCTGGTTTAATTGTAACGTCCATGGGACAAAAATGGGGCATAATTGTGCCAAGACAACAATCATTGTTTGCCGTCATTGAAAGAAAAACTCTTCAGGGGCTCAGAGCTCTGGTTTCCTAAGAAGGTGGTCCATGTATGAATGCCAACTTCTGATGGGCCTTTAAGTTATATTCTGCTGAGACCACAAGTGGCAGGGCATCAATCGCACTGGACATAACCTCAGCAGTTCTACAGGATTTTTTATTCCTCCATTTCAAGGAAACAGATGGAGCAAAAGTTAGCCAAAGAGTCATACTTCATTCTTTTGCCATATTTGTTTAGCACAAAGCCATGAAATGCTCCTGATGCCTACGTGCCTGACAACCCACAGTCACACTCACACAGATCCAATTTGAAATCATCAAATTATTTAGCATGATTATCATTGGGAATGCAGGAGGAAAACCAGAGTATCCATAGGAATAAAAGCAAACATGGGGTGACCATGCAAACGTCACTCAAGACACAGACTGGGCATGGGATTCAAACCCCAGACACTGGATCATCCGAGAGACAGCAGCACTAACCTCCATGCTTCCCTTCTTATAGAGAGATAGAGTGAGAAAGGTTGGGAGTATGCACTGATACAACGTCTTTGCTGCACCCACCACACGACAAACCACCTCAGGATCCCAAATTAGGACCTGAGTGCAGCCATGCAATGGGTGACACCTCAGCACCACACTAGTTTGAATGGAATGTGTGAGGTTTATTACAGTGGCTGGAGTGCCAATCCTGCCACCAACCCCCAAGTTTTCCCTGCAAGTTGGACAACCTGCTTTCAGGGCTGGATGCAGGTTAACGTCATACCTAGGACGGAGCAATTGCAGGTTAAGGGCCTTGCTCAAGGGAAATGTAAAGTAATTTAGTAATATACCTGTGGTATTATAACAACAGTGTGGTAAGTTACGCTGCCATTTGACTGCACTTTGATTCTGTGTTGGGATGCAAACTCTATGAAGTTTACATGTGCTACCTATACTCCCCAGGAGACTCCAAGCAGGCAGCCACGTTATTTAAAATCTCTCTATTGCTCTGATGTTGCAATGTGTAAATGTTCCCATCACTGATTTGGCATTCCACCAAGAATTCTGTTTCCTGCCTCATTCTCTTTCCAAATGGAACAAGCAATGCTCTCTTATACATGTGAGTTGAACTGAGTGACTTCAAAACTGCATGGATGTTATCATAGCTACAAGTCATACTCTTCAGAATGTCAAAATTCATCCATCCATCCATCCTTTTTTTTAAGCCAGCTTAGCCTGTTACTAGGGTCATGGATAACCAGATTCTG
The DNA here is from genome assembly GCF_900747795.2 of Erpetoichthys calabaricus. Taxonomy (NCBI): domain Eukaryota; kingdom Metazoa; phylum Chordata; class Cladistia; order Polypteriformes; family Polypteridae; genus Erpetoichthys; species Erpetoichthys calabaricus. The sequence goes on from NC_041397.2 coordinate 23,805,507, forward strand.
TATTGACAGCATTGGATGAACAGCTAAAACTAACCCTGGATGGACCATTAGTTCATTGTGGGGCACAATCACTCATACACTCTCACTCTGATTTTGAGCCATCCATTAGCTTGATATATGTTTCTTTTTAGGATGTAGGTAGAAATTGGAGCATCTGGTGAAAATGTTGGTGGACACTGGAGAACTTCAGGTCAGGTCAGGTCAGGTTGGGGAGCATGCACTGGTACAGTGGGTTGCCGCACCCTCCACACAACCAAACAGCTCGGGATCCCAGTTGGCAACTCCACACACAGACACGCGGTCCAGTCCTACCCTCTGGAAATGATCCTCTATCTACTGCGGCCAGGTGTTAATGTGGGCGTCCCCTTGGCCTGGTCCAGCCACTCAGGTCCTCAACAATGAGGGTCCTCCAAGTTGGATCACCCTCAGGGAATTGCGTCATGGCTGTAGTGCTGTAACTGATGCTCCCTCACAATGCAAGTAATGTGCCTAATTCGGGACTCTATGAGCAACCACTTGTTCAACACACCAGCGATACCTAAGGATTCTCTGAAGAGACACAGTACCGAAGGAGTCCATGTCTCGCAACCGTATAGCAAAACAGCTATCTACCAAATTCTATAAAGCAGTGATCAAGGGTCAGATTCAGAAAACTTGTGTAAGCACAAAAAGAGATCAGAAATGTGCGTATTTTCCTTTCCACACAAAAGTCGAGATTTATAAAAGAAGACTTGACAGGAGAACACGCATATATTCACAGCAATTCAGAGTGCAACATTTTGCAGAAAATGGGGAATAACACCCTCAGTGAAGTAGGTAAATGTAGCCAAAACAGCTAAATGACGATTCCTGCCTATAATACTTAATATCATTGATTCTATTCTATTCATATGATTCTGATTTATAAAATTGGTAAATTGCTTAGAACTGTGTGTATGCCAGGTTTTATAAATCAGATTTTTGTTGGATTGGTGATTCTAAATTGGCCCTAGTGTGTGTTTGTGTGGGTGTGTTTGTGTGTGTCCTACTGTGGGTTGGCACCCTGCCCGGAATAGGTTCCTGCCTTGTGCCCTGTGTTGGCTGGGATTGGCTCCAGCAGACCCCCGTGACCCTGTGTTCGGATTCAGCGGGTTGGAAAATGGATGGATGGATAGATTTTTGTTGGTGTACGTATTTTCCTGTTTTTTCCTGTACATATAATTTCACACACAGCTTTATTAATAAGACCCCAGGCCAGGTCAATAACTAAAACTGTAAGGCTGCAGCTCTAACCACTACTGAATTAATATTAAATATTAATATTAATTAATATTATTAATATTAAGGTACTGTATGACTTATGTTAAGTTATGTTAACTTAAGTTTCAGGGTAGCTAATTTTCACTGTTTCATTAATGCTTACTGCGAATTTTCCCCTGTTGACTGGATTTTGATGGCATGCTGATAGTTCTGTTCGGCAGACTGCTGAATCAGTGGAGTTTTCCAAACGAATTTTGCAGCTTTGATATGCCTGATCTCAGTTACGTACACTAGTGAAGCAGTAAACAGTCATTTTACTACAGATTGAACTTTAGATCTTTAACTTTGGTTTTGTAGATGCACGTGCTTATATGTTTTCAGTTGCTTGTGTTTGATTTCAGTTATCTTATGCAACAAGTGGAGGCAGACAATAAACACTGGTGATACAAATCTAAAATGTGTTCTGTGTTTAGAATAACAGAATGTATCTTGTCTAGTTTTGCAATCATTTGTAACCTAATATGCCATGTTAGGGAGTCATGGTGGCGCAGTGGTAGCGCTGCTGCCTCGCAGTAAGGAAACCTGAGGTTCGCTTCCCGGATCCTCCATCTGTGGAGTCTGCATGTTCTCCCCGTGTCTGCGTGGGTTTTCTCGGGTGCTCTGGTTTCCTCCCACTGTCCAAAGACATGCAGGTTAGGTGCATTGACGATTCTAAATTGTCCCTAGTGTGTGCTTGGTGTGTGGGTGTGTGTGCGCTGCGGTGGGCTGGCGCCCTGCCTGGGATTTGTTCCTACCTTGCGCCCTGTACTGGCTGGGATTGGCTCCAGCAGACCCCTGTGTTAGGATATAGCAGGTTGGATAATGACTGACTGACTATGCCATGCTAGGGTATTATCTTGTGGTTGCATTATTACTATTGGGGGTCTTAAGAAGCCAATTTACCTATTAGTTATATTTATGTTATATCCTGGCTGCTCTCTGTGTGCGGTTCTTCCACTTTCTGTGTGTGCTTTTCTTCAGTTGTTTCAGTTCATCCCAAATTCCAGATCAGTAGATGATTTTAAATAGGCCTTGTTTGAGTGTGACTATAAGTGTGTGTGAGTGTGAGTATACCCCGTGATGGACTGATGCTCCATCCAGGATTAATTTACAACAACAACATTTATTTCTATAGCACATTTTCATACAAATGATGTAGCTCAAAGTGCCTTATAGGATAAAAAAAGCGAAAAAAAGACAAAATGCAGAAATAAAATTAGGCAATATTAATTAACATAGAATAAAAGTAAGGTCCAGGGAGGACAGAAAAAACAAAAAAAAAAAAACTCCAGAAGGCTGGAGAAAAAAATCAAATCTGCAGGGGTTCCGAGGCCGCGAGACCACCCAGCCCCCTCCAGGCATTCTACCTAACATAAATGACCTCAATCAGTCCTCATTGTATTCAGGGTTCACATGGAAGGACTTGATGATGACGGTCATGTGGACTTCTGGCCTTTAATCCATCAATGTAAGGACATCACGGTGCTTTGATCAGGTGGTGGTGGTGCAGATCAACACCACAGAAAACTGGAAAAAGAACAGCAGAGAAAGTAGAGGTTAGTACGGATTTCAGAGCCACCATGAATGATAATGATAATTAAATGCATATACAGAATATCAGGGTTAAACTAATGTACTTAAAGTAATGAGTTTTTAGCAGTTTTTTAAAGTGCTCCACTGTATTAGCCTGGCGAATTTCTATCGGTAAACTATTCCAGATTTTAGGTGCATAACAGCAGAAGGCCGCCTCACCACTTCTTTTAAGATTAGTTCTTGGATTATAAGCAGACACTCATTTGAAGATCTAAGGTTATGATTTGGAGTGTAAAGTGAATGTCATTCCGATATATAGGATGGAGCGAGATTATTTAAGGCTTTGTAAACAATAAGCAGTATTTTAAAGTCAATTCTAAATGACACAGGTAACCAGTGTAGAAACATCAGAACTGGTGTGATGTGCTCAGATTTTCCTTTACTAGTTAAGATTATAGCAGCTACATTCTGCACTCATTGCAATCGATTGATGTCTTTTTTTTGGGTGGTCCTGAGTGGAGTGCGTTACAGTAATCTAGCCAACTGAAAGCAAAAGCGTGAACTAATTTCTCAGCATTTTGCAGAGTTATAAGGGATCTAACTTTTGTTATATTTCTTAAGTGAAAAAATGCTGTCCTAGTAATCTGATTAATATGTGATATAAAATTTAGGTCAGAGTCAATAATTACCCCTAAATTCTTTAGCTCTATCTTGACTTTTAATCCAAATTGATTAAGTTTATATCTAATACTCTCATTAGATACATTTTTGCCAATCACTAAAATTTCTGTTTTCTCCTTATATAGGCTTTAGCTTCCTTTCATTGTGAAAATATATCAAGTGGGCTTGATAAATGCTTGTTAACTTTTCATAACATGACGTAGCCTTCTCAACTCCACTTTATTGAGTGGTCATTGGAGCCGTAACGTATCCCTGTTACTCGCTCCTACATCCATGGCTAATTTAAAGAGATCAGATAACCCAACATGTGGGCATTTGGAGATGGAGGAGGACATCAGAGTATGCAGAGGAACAAAAGCCCATGAGGACATAGGGAGAACTTACAGACTCCACAAAGGCAAGTATCCAGTGCCAGAACTGAACCCAGGACCCTTAGACATGCGAGGCCACTGCACTACAGTTGTTAAAAATATGTTTGGAGTTGTAAGCTTGTCCTCTGCATTGAATGCATTTATTTAAATTGAATTGCCCTTATTGTGTTGGATGCACTGAAACCCACTGCAGCAACGGCATGCATAAACAGTAAATGAAGCCATGATAGATTACCAGCCTGTTGTAAATCACATAGTCACACATACGCACAACATCCACAAGCAAACATGAATAATGTCTTAGAGGAAAGGAGAGGAAAGTGACACCTGTGTGAAAGCCAATGAGAATTTAAGGATGATGTGTGTCATCTCAAAAGGAGCCATCTTGTCTCCAGTATAGATTCATTGGTACAACATCAATTAGGTCACTTGTTGGCTTTCTTTCAGCTTGAACCATTTCCAACTTAACTATGTCACCTCACCAGCTTCTCTGCTAGTAATTACAGTGCTTTGCTGCGACCCACCCTACCTTGATTCAGAATGTTGCCAAAGAGGCAGAGGTTTACAATACTGAATGCATTGCCTTAAAAGTGAATAACCCAAAGAAAGGATACTCATAAGGTAAACACCAATAACATAATAAATAGAAAATAAATTAAATCCTACTGCCCCTCAGGACCTACCTTTACAGGTTTGAATCCTTGCGTATCAGATATAGCGGCTAAGCTTGACCACCACAGTCCCACACCAAAGTACTCCTTTGGTTTAACTAAATGTGAGTGTTCTCTTTATACCCCCCTGTCTCTCAGTGCCCTCCATAATGTATGGGACAAAGACACATTTTTCCTTGATTGACCCCTCTGTTCCACAGTTTAAAATTACACATCAGACAATTCAGATGTGATTAAAGTGCACATTGCAGGCTTTGAGTTCAGGGTATTTGCATACGTTTAGGTCACACCATGTAGAAATGACAACCCTTTGTCCATATGGCTCCCCCATTTCAGTGCTCCATAACATTTGGGACACAGCAATGGCAGGTCTATTAAAGCTGTCATATTTAGGACTATGATTCATCAACATCACCAGGTGCTGAGGATCTTCTCTGGTGGTGCTCTGCCAAGCCTCTAATGCAGCCATTTTTAGCTCCTGCTTGTTTCTAAGGCTTGTCCCCTTAACTTTTCTCTTCAGCATATGTAAGACTTGCTCAATTGGATTTAAGTTGTGTGACTGGCTTGGACATTCAAGAATTTCCCATTTTTTAGCTATGACAAACTCCTGTGTTGCCTCAGCACTATGTTTGGATCATCATCTTGTTGTAGGATGAAGTGCCGTCCAATAAGTTTGGAGGCATTTACTGGGACTTGAGCAGATCAGATGTTTCTACACACCTCAGAATTCATTGTGCCAAGGCCATCAGCAGTTCCACCATCAATGAAGAGAAGTGTGCCAGGACCTATAGCATCCATATATGCCCAAGCCATGAAACCCCCAACACCATGTTAAACACGTGAGGTGGTTTGGTTTGGATGTTGAGCAGTTCTTTTTCATCTCCACACTTTGCTCTTGCCATCACTCTGATAGAGCAGGTTTATCTTTATCTCGTCTGTCCACAAAACCTTTTCTCCAGAATTCTTCAGGCTCTTTTAAGTCCTTCTTCTGCAACTGGCCATGCTGTTTTTGTGGCTAACTAGTGATCTCCATCTTGCAGTCTGTCCTTTGTGTTTCTGTTCATGATGTCTTCTGCTGATAGTTGTCTCTGACACACACACATCTACCTCCTGAAGACTCTTTCTGATCTGTCAGACTTTAAGTAATGGCCGACCTCTTACCCAGCCGGCAGCTACACCTCCAAGACCTGTGGCCTGGATGAATTACTGAGGTTGAATCTAAATATCAAGTCGTACCTCTAACACATACAATTTTTTCCCCCAATTGACGGATTAAACATAGGCACACAAAAGCAGATATGTAAAATTAAAATGATTAATTATATTAAATGAAATAACAAAAATACAAATTCCATACGAACAATACATAAATATAACTATGGATGTCCACCACCAAACTAATAAAGTGCCAACACCATATATATATATATATATATATATATATATATATATATATATAATAACAAAACCCTCTCTTGTCCCAGTAACATATAACAACACAAAACACGAATACAAATAAATGGATACGGAAATGCTGATGATTATGAATTAGAGTCCGGGTATAAAAACTGTCCTGAATACGGATGACTGTCCGAGAGATAAGTGATTTGTTTGAATTTCCCGGCAAATGGAGCAGCCTCAGCATGAATCCTTGGCGCGTGGTGGATGATGTAATCCGACCCCGGGGTCTCTGGTGATGAGGGATGGAAGACAGTCCGGCAGAATGAAAACAAACTAGTGCAAAAGCGTGATGTGGAAAACAGCAAGTAAGTTGGTTCATGGTGGTGAAAAATGGTCTCCTTCTTTCTCCTCTCTCTACCTCGTTTCCTCCTAATTGCTTAAATAGTCCTGGGCCGGATGTAATTGATTGATAGTTAATAGGTGTTTTCCAATTTGGGGCTGCGGTTTCTTTCCATCATCCATCCCCCTTTACGGGGACGACATTCACTGACACACACATAAACAAAAAAACGGGACGATGGAAACAAGATGGACTCAGACTAACACTGACAACACTATTACTGCTATGTAGCCCCGCTACAAGCCGTTTGGGGCTTTTTCTTGACCATAGTGATCATTCAATTGTCATCAGCAGTGGAGGTCTTCCTTGCCCTACCTGTCCCTTTGCGCTTACTGAGCTCACCTGTGTGTTCTTGTTCTTCATGAAATTCCAGACAGTTGATTTAAGTAATCCTAAAGTTTTAATGTTGCCTCAAATGGTTTTATTCTTGTTCTTCTGCCTCATAATGGCTTCTTTAACTTTCATTGCCACAGCTCTTGTCCTCATGTTGAACAATGGCAACTACAGACACTAAAGGGCAGAAGCAGGCCAAGGTAATTTTACGAGGCCTTGAAGCACACCTGAGGAACACTTGTGATGCCAATTGTCCCAAACATTATGGTGCCCTAAAATGTGGGGACCATGTAGACAAAGTGGTGTAATAAATACATAGTGTGACCAAAATTTACACAAATACCCTTAAATGAAAATTTGCAGTGTGCACTTTGATCACATATAATTGGAAATTTTAAACTGTGAAGCAGAGGGGTACATCAAGGAAAAATGTGTCTTTGTCCCAAACATTATGGAGCACACTGAAGGTACTGCCTTCGAGTATTCTCTTCTTACTCCCCCCGTCTCTCTGCTTATTATGCTTCTTTTTGTGAGGTGACTTTAAACCCTGTCCCGGAATCACATCCTGCAGTCATGTTTGAGTTCAGGGCTGAGCTGAGACCCCAGTGAGCATTCAGGGGTACCCTTGGTAAAACAGGTAATATTCTCTGATTCCCACATTTTTAGGTATGTGGGCTTCCACCTTGTCGCCCTAACTAATCTCTTCCCAATCACGGCTGTCCTTTCTGATCCACATACACTGCCCCTGCTACTTCCTGCTTCTCTTTCCTAAAGAGCTGCATAGCCTTGGCATTGCCACATTATCACCCTTCCCAGCCTGCAGGCCTTCTGTTCATCACTACACCTAATACAGTGTTTAAATTTAGTATTCACCTACCAGTTGACTCCATAATAAATTAACTTCAGAACATTGCTTGTGCTTCTGGACATGACTTAAGGGTGTCATCTCTTCAGATCATGGGGTCTTGAAAGTGAAGTAAACAGAGACTAATAGTGCAGGTGCTGACCTTTTTTGTTTATGTGGGGGTGGATTAGGTTGGCGCAGAAGGGCATTCAAGCATAGACAACAGTTTGTCTCCTAAACCTGACTCTGAAATCTGACCAAGCTGCACTGATTTCCTTTAAAATGCCAGTTACAGGGAAGTGGCTGTTGAGGTTTGTTTTTCTCTTCTGTATAACGTGTCCTGAGACTTCGGCGTATACTGCATGACATCCCTTACCACAGTTAAGCTCAGACACCTGCCTCTGTTCCTGTTACCCCTTTTTTTGGCAGTTCCAGCCCTGGCAGTTATACAGCTACATGCTTCACTTGACATGTTATGCTACAACAGCTGTTGATGCATGTTAAGCAGTAAATATTTTCAACAGCGTGGGCTAGCAGCTATTAAACAGTCGGATGCACTTGATCAACCAGCAGTTCTTTTCCCTGTACAGAGTATCGCTTTTCTTTATCTTGATGGGGTGTAGCTTTGGAATATAGAGAGATCTCTTGGCAGAAGACATGACTTTAAAGACATGACTTAATTTAAAGTATAAATGGCAATAAATAATTTTCTTGCAAATGTGAAATATACTACTCAAATCTGACATTAGTGCAAATCCATAGCAATGGGTTCTCATTCTTCCTGTATAACATTACATAACATTCTCAAGTCTGCTTAATCCAATTTAAAGTTGCTTGGCGCTGGAGACAATAAAGGATTTTGCCTCCTTTCACCTTTGGATGTATGTTATGGATTTTAGTCTCAAATCGAGTGATAAATAATTGTGGTTTTACTGTACTTTGGAGGGTAAGATGGATGCCAGTGCTGGTTGGTGTTTCCATCACACTCCACGCACACATAAAAAAACTTGATCTCCTCGGGTAGTTTACAGACACCAATTACCCTAACATGAACATCTCTGACATATGGCAGGACAACTTGAATTTCGGGGGTAAAACTGATACAGATGGTTCTGAGGCTAATTCCCTAGACCTTTGAATCAACTGCATTAAACACTTTGCTTCCCCCTTTATGAAATCCATATTTCATCATTTTATTTGGATTTATTGTGATACATTAGAACAATCTAGACGAGAACAGGCCATTCAGCCCATGAAAGATCGCCAGTCCTATCCACTTAATTCTTCCATAATAACATCAAGTCGAGTTTTGAAAGCCCCTAAAGTCTTACTGTCTACCACACTACTTGGTCACTTATTCCTTGTGTCCATGGTTCTCAGTGTAAAGTGTAATATCTGGCCCTCTCAGTTCTGAATTAAGCTGGTGTTATGTTGATTCTTACACTTCACCTGCGTCATACACGCTTAGAGACCTTTTCTTACTGACCTGTTGACATTATGCCATAAACATATTGCAGTGAGCTATGCGACTTTCTCCACATCATGTATCAGGTTTAGGACTTTCGGATATTACTAATCAAGTACCCAGATGTTGAATCGGTAAAAAAAAAATGCAACAGTTTAAGAAATGAAAATGATTAAAATCAATTGTCACGCATGTGTGCCTGGGGCAGGGGTGGACTGGCTATTAGGGCATTTGGGTAATGCCCGGTGGGCCGTGGACTCTGGTCTGGTCATGGGCCGGCCATTTCATGAAATAAATTTTATGTACTGGTTACTGTTTGACATTAAAATTAATTTTCTAAACTACTAAATTACTAAACATTATCTGTCCAGTACTGTGATTTATATAGTCCTATATAATATACTGTATTATGTCATCAAGTTGTTTTAGTTCTCAATACACAACATTGCAGTGAAAAATTTGGTCAAAACTGCCTTTTGCCAATTTCTGTTTCGGTTAGCATATGCATTATTGCAATTTAGTTTATCATATCTAGTACAGTGGAACCTCGGTTTGCGAGTAACTTGGTTTACGAGTGTTTTGCAAGACGAGCTAAAATTTTTAATAAATTTTGACTTGATAAACGAGCGAGGTCTTGCAGTACGAGTAGTATGTATATGCTTTGTCTGCTGAGCGTCATGTGATCAAAACTGAGCTGATGGTTCTTCTCTCTCTCTCGCTGCGGGATTGTGGGCAATCGTCTCCTATTCTCCTTCTGAGTCGGTGTGCCTCACTCATATAGTCAACATCTCTACGAGCGTATACTGTTTACTACAGCATTGTGACTCTGCATGTGTGTGTGTGTGTGCGCACGCGCGTGTGTGTGCTGTGACGTGCGAGTCCCCGTCTTGCATCACCAGCTTTATTCAGCTTGAAACAGCAACAGTGCGGTTATTTATTGTAGCGGGATCTGCCACTCTCCTATACACAGACACAGCAGTCAGACAGGGTCGTGGCCAAGCAGTACTGTGCCCTGCGCATTTATAATGTTCCTTGTTCCTTGTATCACCCATCGATGGCAGGCGGTTATAGCATGTCCGCGATCTTTTCGGATTTGCTTTTCGCTACAGCGCTGGTAGACTGCGATTGCTTTGGGACGCTCTTCCGCGTGTCATCCCGTTGGGTGGAATCCCATAAGAGTTTAGAAACTCACTCACACCAGACATGATTCTTTTCAAAGGTAAAGTGCAGGTTAATTTGTTTTATGTATTTTTACTTTATATTTTGTATTAATCATTTTTATATGAATAGTTTTGGATTGTGGAACGAATCATCTGAGTTTCCATTATTTCTTATGGGGAAATTCACTTTGATATACGAGTGCTTTTGACTGCGAGCACGTTTGTGGAACGAATTATGCTTGCAAACCGAGGTTCCACTGTATTTAAATTCTTTGGTACTAGTTAGATTATGTGTTATACATTTTATTGTTCTCTGGTCGTCGACGTGAGCGATAATTAGTGGTTTTCAGCTGCGATTATTAGTATGATGAAATAAAGCACAGGATAGGAATTTTTTCATATTAGGACCGAGCATTTATAGTTTATCATTAAGTTAATGGAACATTTCAATCAAGTGAGGTTTTCATTATAACCTCGGTTATCATTTATTCCATTGTAAATGAGCAGTTTGATTATCGAGTTGAAAATAATTGTTTCATACCTGTAATCACTTACTTTGCTTGAGGCGCTCATGTTGATGTTGGTGGAGAAAAGTATCCTAGCCAAGCTGACACTAACGGTATTGTTGATGATGTAGCTGCTAAATGCAGCGAACTGTGTAAGCTACTAGGGTACTGGCACATGGACATGACATTGACATTTGACATGTACTCTAATGACGTGTAAAGTATGTTACTAAATTTTATTTCTAAGCATGTCGTCAAATTTTAAGTTGTGTCTCAACAGCACTGTACAGATTAAGTGTGGCAACAGTTTAGATAGAGTTCATATCATAGGCTCATAGCAAGTAGCGAGCCGCGTACTCATCACAAATTTTAAGAAAATTAAAATGAATAATGGGCTAAGTGGGTTGACCTCGTCACCTCACTCGTTAAAGGATGCCCGGGCTGGTTTTGAGACCCAGTCCGCTCCTAGTCTGGGGACCACCTTTCTGGTTATAATGAGGTAAACAGTAGCACCCCAGGACCAGAGGGGTCACTGACATTCATATTACCGTCTCCTTCCTTCTCCACAGCCGAGGAAAAACACCAAAGAAGAACGGCTAACCCCGCCCCACTACCCTGAGAAAACTCCGCCCCACCATGGTGAGAAAACTCCGCCCCTTCTGGTCTCCACCCTATAAAGTTGGTCGATTCCCAGCAGGTGTTGCCAAACTGACTCCTGCAGAGGACAGGGCTCCTGATAACTCTTGAAACCAGAGTTTGTACATTTTGTTTGTCAGTTTTTTATTGAAATTAAGTGGGGTTGTTCTGTTGCTACCCCAACATTTCTTTGGCTCTCTGCCTGCTCGGTCACCTCTTACACAATAAAGCACTTCATATCATCTGTCAGCATAAACATTTTCATATTGAATTGATTTGTCAGAACTCTTATTTGAAAATGAATCCAGCTGCATCATTTTCTTTTTCTTTTTTGTTCCCAGTTCTCACTTTATTTTAGCTTGGCAACTTTTGGAAACAACACGCTAGTAGGCCTCCTATGTTGAAAATCTGTAATCCAATTTTTATAGTCCTCAGCTGACTTAAGGAAGCAGTAAGCGGTTAAACCAATACGGACTGAAAGGAGAACTAATGAAATCAGCCTACAGTATTCTTCAAAAATCTGTATTTATTTAATGTCATGTTTTTATATTAAGAAAGCGAGAGCCGCACTGTTTCGCAGAGATCAGATCCTCAGCAGATGTTCATAGTTTATGAACAACCTACATTTACACAATTGCTTTCTTTCTATAGCGGTCCAAAGCACATTTTCAGCAGTTTTTTTTGTTTCCTGAAAGACAGTTGTGAGACAGAAACAAATTGTATGCATCAGACGTAAAGAGGGGCTTATCGGGACAGGCGGTTAAGTCACATTCCTGACAAGTTCACAACGTCTGAGGAACATTTTTGCTTTTTTTTTTTTTTTTTTGTCGTCATTTTGGGCGCAGGTTACGGTTGATGGTATGTGTAACTGAATAGGACTGGATTGAGGTTTTCTTTGGGCGAGGCACATTCTGTGGTAGAACTGTGGGGTCAGGGATGTGTGTGTTTTTCTTTTCGCAGCATCGAGCGGGTAGGTGTCGTTTGGCTTATGCGCTGGTATTACATTGTCCGCTCTTGTCTGGTGCCACTGGTAAATGTGTTTTGATCTAACTGGTGAATGCTCAGAAAGGCATGTAGCATGAAACAGGATGCAGATGGGTACTAATTAAAGGCATGTTGATGATGACAGGATGACTAGACATGGAGCAGCTGCTCGCCTAATTTTAACCATTGCAAAGTTGCACTTGTCTTTTTAAGATCATAAACAAGACAAATGTAAAAATGCTTGCTAAATGTCTACACTCTTGAAGGCATCTTATGGTGACAGCAGCCAGCCTCTTTGTTAATTACTTCAAAATCAGTCTGGTCCTTATCTCTAAAATACTGTTCGATATTATAGCGGCATGGTAGCTGAGTCATTACACCTAAGACAACGTATTGCTGACCCAAGTGGTTTTAAATATGTCATGTAGAGAGGTAGGCATTCTCCAGTCCTTTCTGTACCTTAGCCAGGCAGAGAGACGCATTATGCAGCTGCCTTGTGTATAATTATAATAAACCTGACAGAACAGATTTAAGCAAACTAAGAGAGCTGCAGAACATTTCCATCCTCTGAAGTGTCTTAAGCCGAAGTCCCATTATGTGACTTGTATTCATTGGGTATGGTGGACTTGCCGAATACACTTGCTGATCTCACCGGACCCTGTTAGTTTATGTGACTGAAAATCGCTGGACATTTCAAATTATGTGACTACTGTATGTGTTGACTTTCCTGCATTTTGTCCTCGCCCCTTTTTCTGACAGCCAATAGCAAGCTATTTGACGGAGCCAATGCTGAATGAAGGGCTAACAGGTATGCCGGGTTCACCCACAATCTCAGCAGTTTTTTTTTCGCTTTTCCATTCTGTTGTGGTGCATAAACACAAAGCATTAGACGGACAAACTTCTCTTCTGTTTGTGAGGTGGAAAATACAAGCGTTGGATGGGGTCTGTATGAGCATTCATTGGTTGTTAGCTCTCATACACACAGAGCCTGCCGCTATGACAGAATACAAAAACAAATCTGTTTGAAATTTTTGGGACAAGTCGTGGACTAGTTGAAGTGAGTCGCTAGGTATGTGATCCTGGATGGTGCAGACGACTTCTTTCGACTTGGTAAGGTAATGTAAATGAAGGCTACGACTGAAAATCGATGGAAATTCGACTCCTAGGCCGTCGCCTTTAGTCATTTTCACTGTCACGGTGAGTTAACAGATTCCAATACCTAAATAAAGATTCAGACACATACCACGTCAATTTGGAGCCAGCAGTTTAACCTAAAACACGTTTCTTTGAAATGTTGTTGGTGGCGAAATCCCATGGAGCTTCAGGATGATGAACATTCATTCCACAAACAGACCTTCTGGATCTGGAAGACGACCTTAAAGTTTAGTGACCTAAAATAGTGTACAACAGCTAAATTTTTATACATTGGAGTTAATTGTGGAAAAAAAAAAACTTTAGTTTTTAGTTTAAATAGCTATCTTTAATAAGATATAGTGCTCAAAAAAATTAAAAGAACACTTTTTGATCAGAGTATAGCATCAAGTCAATGAAACTTCTGGGCTATTGATCTGGTTAGCTAAGTAGCAGGTGGGGTTGTTAATCAGTTTCAGCTGCTTTGGTGTACTAGAGGGGCAGCAATGAGAGGACCCCCAAAACAGGAATAGTTTAACAGGTGGAGCCCACTGTCATTTTTCCTTCCTTATCTGTTTTGTCACTCGTTTTGCATTTGGCTACAGTTAGTGTCACTACTGGTACCATGAGGGAATACCTGGACCCTACAGAGGTTGCACAGGTAGTCCAACTTCTCCAGGATGGCACTTCAATACATGTCATTGCCAGAAGGTTTGCTGTGTCTCTCAGCAGAGTCCCAAGGGCATGGAGGAGATTCCAGGAGACAGGCAGTTACTCTAGGAGAGCTGGACAGGGCTGTAGAAGGTCCTTAACCCATCAGCAGGACTGACCAGTATCTTCTCCTTTGGCCAAGGAGGAACAGGATGAGCACTGCCAGAGCCTACAAAATGACCTCCAGCAGGCCACTGGTGTTAATGTCTCTGACCAAACAATCAGAAATAGACTTCATGAGGGTGTCCTGAGGGCCTCACGTCCTCTAGTGGGCCGTGTGCTCACCGCCCGGCACTGTGGAGCTCGATTGGCATTTGCCACAGAATACCAGAATTGGCAGGTTAACCACTTGTGCCCTGTACTTTGCACAGATGAGAGCAGGTTCACCCTGAGCACATGTGACAGACGTAAAACGATCTGGAGAAGCCGTGGAGAACGTTAGGCTGCCAGTAACATCGTTCGGCATTATCGTTTTGGTAGTGGGTCAGTGATTGTCTGGGGAGGCATATCCATGGAGGGACGCACAGACCTCTACAGGGTAGACAACGGCACCTTGACTGCTATTAGGTATCGGGATGAAATCCTTGGACCCATTGTCAGACCCTGCGCTGGTGCAGTGGGTCCTGGGTTCCTGGGTCCACGAGAATGCCCAGCCTCATGTGGCGAGAGTATGTAGGCAATTCCTGGAGGATGAAGGAATTTTGTAAATGCATACAACAACAACAACATAGCACCATCTGGTACTTCTTTACAACCAGATTAATACCAAGACAATGTTCAGTATTTTTGTTTATTATGTTACACTAGCTACATTACCTGTCGAAATTGGGTAACAGAATAAATGAAAATCTCTTGGCCTTGCACAAATTCTTTTTTTTTGTTCTTTATAATGAAATAATATTCCTCAAGCCTCCAGGCCTTTCCACAGTATGCAGAGCTTTTCAGGAAATACGCTTTAAGGATTTATATGTGTACTCACTATCCTCTTTAAGCACTCTTTGACCCCGTGGCCCTCCAACAGACCGACTCTCCTTAAAAAGGCAACGTTTCTACTTTTCCCAGTTGGGCACTGTGTTCTGCAACCCAGCAGTTGGGCAGAAGATTCCTGGCTTTTATTCAGTCATCCCTGGCCTCATCTAACAAGATCTGGCATCTTGCTGGGTCTCTGTCGTCTCACACTCGCCCTCTGTCTCCGACTATAAGGTCAGGAACCCGTGTTATCTCCTGAGTTGTTTGCCATCTAGCATCTTGGGAACTAATGTGAACCTTTGCTCCAGGCCTAGACCTTGTTTAACAAAATACTGAAAGACCACTGAATAACGTACATCTTATTTATTACTGTGCTGGTACATATATGATCTTTTTTTTGTAAAATGTATGCTGTGGAAAGTATTTTATATGTATTACATGTCTTCTCTATTTATTAAGGGCAAGCCTGGAACAAGAGTTCCATTTTCTATGACATATATACAATAATTAAGCAAATATTCAACTAACTAAATCTCCTGAGGTTCTAGGGCCCCATAATGACAAAGCTGCCAAGAACTTTTTATTTCTCTAGGTTTGGATTTATTATTTGAAGGTTTGGGCCACACTGGTGACCCCTGTACTTCTGTCAATCTCTTTTCAACTGTCCAGACGTTAAGAATATTGTATCATTTTTGATTAAATAAGTTACATCACAATGAACCCATCAATCAGTTCATTTATCTCTTACAAGAAGCACTTTAGCAAAGAAGTATGAATATTTCAGAATCCACTGCTATCCACTCTGATTTTAACGTTTTTATTAAGTAGCCCCACCTAAAATGGCTCTGCAGACTGTAAAAATGTTTTTTCTGTTTATAGTGTGATTAACTTGTTAGAGATAAATCACCAGGTTAATAGCCCACCTTAAAAAAAATTTCTAGTGTTTATTAAAGTGTTTCAGGGCCCTTTTAAAGAGAATCCTCCCAGAAATGTCTCCCTCTTGGTAATTTTTATAACCTATAAGCTTATTCAGGGACCTATACGATAAAAGTAGACATCAGAGGCAAGTGGTCAACCCACACATATTTATAAAAAAAACAAAATAAAATAAGGAAAAAGGAAGGAAGGAGCATGTGCTGTGATAGCAATGACGTATGGGCAGATCACTCCCGGATTTGCCTTTAATTGGTTTCCTTTGAGACTCAGTGGCTAAGAATGTCAGTGTGAGGCAACCTTGGCAGTTTTCCCAGAAGTCATGTTGTTGTTTTTTTTTGGTGATTTTTTAGGATCTTTATAGGAGAGACTAAAAAGATAGGATACCCCCCAATCTGACACTCATTCAGTCAAACCTCGGCCATTTAAATCTGCTCAAAGCTTTCCCACGTCTGTTCGATTTTGTCACAGCCGCCTTCACCAACACTACACAAGTATACCAGAGGAGAAGGAGAAAGTTCAGGATAGTTTTCTCTTAAAGCTAAAAGATCAAGCTGGTTGCCCCTATGATTTCAAGGATCTCAGTTTGAAATATGCACATTTTTCTTTGTGCCCGTGTGGGTTTTCTCAGGTATCTGTCCACATCCAGAAGACATACATGTGAAGCATCTCCAAAGTGACTCTCCTGTCAGTCTGTTCGAGTGTATGGGTTCACCCAGTTGACTTTGTATCTGAATTTAACGAATAAATAAATGAAAATAAGATTAGACATTCTTTTCCTTTTTTTAACAGTGCATTGTCTAGGTTTAAGATTTTTATAAAAGGATATGCTTTATATTTTCTTTTGTTTTCCCATTTTATAAAGTTTACTAGGGGGTTTGCCCCCCTCTCTCTTCCCTCACCAACCCTCCCCGGCCTGCCACTTCGCGTGTCTGCCGCTCGTGTTGTGAAGAGGGGGGGCTGAACGCACCCCAAGGAGACGTGGTCACACCTCCGAAACCCCTCTTAAACTGTTATACAATAGGAAACAAATACAGTTTTCATTTTATCTCCTGTTTGCTTGATCAGCTGCTGGCCTGCTGCTGCCGTGCCACGTGATCTGCACCTCGTGTGGCGTTTCGAACATTTAAAAGCCATTTAAAAGCATGTACAGCAGCTGTCTTTGTCATCTACTCTTTGTCTTTTATTTCCGGCTCCCGGTGTGGTTAAATCTCTTGGCACAAAGTCTCACCTCGCGGGACGTGAGTTCTTGATATTTTTTTAGTTTTTAATTTAAAAACGGAATAAGAATCTGAAAATGTAACAACATCACATTAAAGTTCAATAAATTCTGAAAAGAATGATAACAAACATATATATGTAGGTTTTAAAATAAGACAGATTTAAAGCGTGACAAAAAAGTCACATAAAATCATTGCACTTTTAGGCTTAGGACTATATTTAGAGAGAGTAGATATAGACTAACATGAACAATGCAGTCAAAATATCAGTGGCGGACCGTGCATTTCACACCTAGGCCTTCAGTAGTGCTCCGTCTGAATCAACCCGCCCCTCAAAAACTAATTTATGGTTATAAAAACCATCGTAATATGCAGAAATACAGTATGAAGAGCCGTTGCATCGCAGATAGATAACTCCTGTAGCCACAATAAATGCCTTTATTGAATAGACAAACCAGGAGTGAACAAGTTCCTTTCTACTGCAGCTACAGCCACGACACACATAAAAAACATCAATAATAACTCATAAACTTGCAATGTTATTTAGGAAAATCGCAACATTTTACTCACCAAAAATTCGGATTATTTGTAAACAAAATCCATCCTCCTCTCTTTCCTCAAAAACAGTTCAATTACTCTGTCGTACAGATTATCCGTGCGCTTCAGTTCCATCACGAAGTCCCTTTCTATCGCCATCGAAGCTAATGCTGAAAGTCGAACCTGCCCTGTCGTATTTCTGGCATAAGTTTTAATTCGCTTTAGGGCTGAAAATGCCTGCTCGACAGAAGCAATGGACACGGGAATGGTCACCGCCAAACATACCAATGTGTACAGCTGCCCCATGCTCTCATTCAGATTTTTCTATTACACCATCCTATCCAATCAACGGGTCTGAATACGGTGACATTGCTGTACGCCTGCTAGAGGGCCCTAGTAACACCAACTCAAAATCTGATAGATAGATAGATAGATAGATAGATAGATAGATAGATAGATAGATAGATAGATAGATAGATAGATAGATAGATAGATAGATAGATAGATAGATAGATAGATAGATAGATAGATAGATAGATAGATAGATAGATAGATAGATAGATACTTTATTAATCCCAATGGGAAATTCACAATTGATTGGTTGAAGCAACAGTTTAATCAACATTTATTTTGTGTTAGAGGGCCTGCAGAACGGATTGTGAAGGCCTCCGGGCAGACTTCATTGACTTTGACCCTGCCTGGCAACAAATGATGGCTGAAATGTGATTGGTTAAATGCTTTAATACAAAAATACATGTCTGGAAGCAGCACAACCATCGGAAAAGCTATGAAAGGAAGCGGACAGACGGGTATTTGGAATTATTTAATAAGTATTCATGGACAAAATATAATTAACATCAGTTTGTGATTCAGATATTTTTTTAGGCCAGCAGAGAAGGCCTTGCAGGCCCTGATGGCCCACCACTGCAAAATACAAAAGAGGTTATGTGGCGTAGTAGTTAAGGCTTTAAACTTCAAACTCTGAAGATGTACGTTCAAATCCTGCTCCTGATACTGTGTGATCCTGAGCAAGTCACTTTACAAGCCTGTGCTCCAATTGAGGAAAAAGAGAAATGTCACCAATTGCATCTCTTGAAAGTTGTAAGTCACCTTGGATAAAGGCCTCAGCCAAATAATAATAAATAATAATATAGTTGTTTGTGGTGAGGTCAAAAAAGCACTGCCATGCCTCCCTAATAGGTGACCCCTTATGAAGTACAGCAGTATGCTGGCAGTGTGGCATAGTGGTTATGACTTTGGACTTCAAACCCTAACGTCCCACTACTGACACTGTGTGACCCTGAGCAAGTCACTCGACCTGCCTGTGCTCCAGTTGGAAAGCCAAAAAAGAAAAGTAACCAATTGCATCATAAATGTTGTAAACTGCCTTGGATAAAGGTGTCAGCCAAATTAGTAAATGTAAATGAAAAGTATCCTGCCTCTACAAGAATTCAGAGACACAACGTATTTTTACAATTAGGGGGGCACCTGAGGGACTTGTAATAAGAGTGAAAGTGGGGTAGGAAGGAAGTTGAACAGCATGTAGTGCTGGCCTAAAAGAGCAACATCAAGTCTTCTTGCACTTTGCAATTTCAGCAATACAAACATCCTGGCGTGCATATAGATAAGTATGCGTCACTTGTAAAACTTTCAGGATTTCCTATAAAATCTGGTTCATGATTTGAATTTTTTTTTTATTCTTGCAAGAAACTCATTGGGCAGTATATCGTTAAAACATTAAGATGTACAGATTTGTTTTCTGTGTAAATGGCAAAACCCTGCATTGTTTCCCATCTTTAAATTATTCTGACTTGCTTTTCATTGCCATTCTAATTATGCATGATACCCAACTCTACTCTGCTTCAGCTTCTCTGTAGCCTTGCTAAAGCCAGATGTGCAGTATATTCTACCAGTAACGGCGCAGAACACACTTGACTTGACCATTCCTAGTTTTCATCCTCTTTCTCTGTACGTTTATCATTCGTTTGCTCAGAGGTTGATGCTCATGCTTCTTCCTGAGCAGCTCTTCTTTTCTCCACCCTAGAGGCCCGTTTCTTCTCTTCTTCCATCGGCATCTTTTCGCCTTAAAACTGATTAAGTCAGTGTTTGTGTTACAATGACTTAGTATATTTTCTTTAATTTTTCACTTAAGCTGGCACTTAAGTGTTCAATCTGCCTCAAGAATGATTTAAGATATGAAGAAGTAGGGGAAGTGACGGTGAAGGTGGTAGGGATGAGAATGGTGCCCGTATGCATGTGCCACACAGCCGACCCCGCAGCCGAGTGTTCATTCTATGATAAAATAAAATAAAAATAAAAAGAGGAATAAAAATAATCATCCCGAAAGTGGATAGTAGACGTCACGTAATATATGTGTACCAAATTTCAGGTCAATAGGTCAGATGGTTTGCGAGATGCAGGTTGATTTAAACTCCTGGACAGACAAACTCACTTAGTAATAACTGTTTGCGGAAGCCTCTACAAATGGTTAATAGATGGCGCTCTACAATAATTAAGATTCTCGATTGTTTTAGTAGTAGCCGGGGTAACTTATTATACAGTATATAAAGATAATGTCTGTAGACAGTCATGAGAAAATTCTGCTTAAGGCTGGGTGGGAACAACTAGACGGCTCGCTGAGTGACACACTTCTAAACCAATCCAATGTGTCATGAAGGTGGAGCTCAAAGTAGGGGCGGGGATTTTGAACTTCAAGGATGAGAAATGATCTCGATAACCTGGTCTGACAGACTGCAAGTGCCTGTTTACGATGAGCTGTCTACAGTCGAAAAGACTCCTCGAATAACCTGATTAGACATATAAATGTGTATCGCATGTGCAGAGAGCACTTTGCATGTTGATAAATGTGACATGGGCAGCGATTTTCAGTTGTGTACAGTAAATTGACAAAAAGATCAGCAACGGCAGACAGCAAATTTGATATACCGTGACTTTAATTTACATAATGTGACATTTGCCTAAGTATAATTGGCCTGTCGTTACACAAGTGGGTATGTAAGAACAGGTCATGAGATGAACTTGCACCCTGTCCAAGGCTATTGCTGCCTTGTATCCGATGCTGACATGATAGGCTGTAGCTTCCCAAGACTTTTAATTGGTTTAAGCTAGTAGTTTCCAAAGTGTGCGGACACCGCAAAATATTTTAAAATTTTCATAATTTTATTTCCATTTTCAATTCAATATGATAGGACACAACATCTGGCGGACCTGATGCAAAGCAGTAACTCACTTAGTAATAACTGTTTGCGGAAGCCTCTACAAATGGTTAATAGATGGCACTCTGCAATAGTTAAGATTCTCGATTGTTTTAGTAGTTTGTCGAACTTTCTCGGTACTTTTGTGTTCATATATAAATTGCTGTCAGTTTCGCACGGTCTTAGTGCTGAATTAGTTTTCGGAGATTGTATCAACTGTATATTGTTGTAATTAAGTCAAGTGAAGCTTTTGAAGTATTTCTTCTCGTATGTATTTTTAAAAATGGATTGTTTTTTACTAAACAGTAATAAGCGTCGTGAGAGTGACAATAAAGAGGGCACACCGTCAACCAGTGGCAACGTCAACCAGAGTGAGAAGAAGTGCAACTATCGAAAATATGATGACAGTTATTTGGACTTTGGTTTTACGTTGACAGAAGTCCATGGTGAAGAGAGTCTGCAGTGTGTACTGTGTATGAAAGTTTTGGCACCAGAGTGCATGCTGCCAAGTAAGTTGAAACGCCATTTAGAAACCAATCATCCCAGCATGGTTAGTAAATCTCATGACTACTTTACCGGAAGTTAAATCAACAAAAAGGTAGTTTTTATAAGCAGGCATCAATACCAAGCAGTGCATTGCTAGCATCTTACAAGGTGGCACATAGAATCGCACTGACTTTTTTCGTTCATGCTGGCTGACTGGCTCGTCCTCTTTCTTTCGCCCCAATGCCACACTCTTGCTCTCCGAGCCTTTTTCCTTTTTTTTTCCCCTCTCCTTCTGTGCCGGCCCGTTCTTATAAGGCTCCGTGGGCACAGCGTCTCAATTGCGTTCAAGTACAGTTTTTTGTGATCTTAAATACGTGTTTTATTTATTTTTACTTAACCCTTTAATTAAAAGAAATTATTGGCTATTTACATCTTGCCTGAATTGCCACGAAAGCTTGCATATTGTAATCTTTTTAGTTAGCCAATAAAAGGTGTCATTTTGCTTGACTTCTTGGCTATTTTGCAAATTAGAATTTGACAGGAGGGGGTTTGGTGGTGCGCCTTGGGAAAACCTGGATTCAGCAACGGCACTGAGAATCGAATAAGTCTGGGAACCACTGTTTTAAGCTAATTTGACAATGTTCTGTCATACAATTTATTACTTTTGCCAAAGAATGACAACAGTTGCAGGCTTAGCAAAGGATCTAAACAACACAATTACTGTGCCTTTTGTCTTTTGTACAAACAATAACTCACACAGTTTCTTAATTCTTGGATTTTTCATCAGTTGTGGCAAACATCTTCCCAAGTCACAATGCAGTTTTATGCATTCATGATCCATGCGGGTTAAGTGACTGCCCTCTCAGAGGTCTGCACGTTGTTTCAATGGTGGTGACTGAACCAAGAACCGTGTGCTTTCCAGTCCAGCTGCTTCGCCACTAGGCCACAAGGCCACAACAAGATGGCACTCTGCCTCACTATCACCATGCAGGCGTGCAGTGCTTAAATAAAGAAAAAAGACAGAGAGAAAAAGAGAGAGAGACAGCCAGAGAGACAATTACTGTATATCTTGCTTACTTTCTTTTTTCCAATCAGAGAAAAATGTAGCCAAGGCTTAGGTTGCACATTCTTTTACAAAGCAATCATTTTAATTGCAATTTCACGACCACATGCTGTACTGCCATGAGCCAAACCTACTAGACTTTGCTTCATCTGATAAGTTTAGATTTAGACCACAGAAATTTGCCGCAGCATACTTTAGGTGAACTGAACAAAGTAATTGTGCCATTAATCTCCTCCAAAGTCGTTTGTAGCCTTTTGCTGCTTTTAAGGGGTATAAGAGGTTTTATATAAGTATTTGGTGCTATTTTGGTATTTTTAAAGCCACAATTTCTGGTTTCATTTGTTTTGCTCATTCTCGGTTTAATCTTGAATCGTTATGAAATGTAACATTTTTCTATATTTGTTTGAAATAGAAACCATAGGACCTGACACAGGTAGTTTTACAGTAGTACTGCTTGAGGATGCTGAGCAAGCCAGCAGTACAGAATACACAACTCCATTGCTATCATTGGTTGTCCAGCTGAGGACTTGGTTTCCATCCGCCTTATTAAAAGGATAGGAATCTGTGTGTCTGTGCGGTTGCTATGTCTTTGTCATTCCAATAGATGGCGCTTCACAAACATTAACACTCCTTTTATGAATCCCCTACCAAATTGCATACAAGAGAGACGTGCCCTGCAAATGCTGAGGTCCACGTTGATTACTTAGTTTTCATGCCATCTTAGACGGGTAGCATGGCTGGTATCTAATATACCAGTAAGAGTAAATTCATTACGTTGTATCATTTTAGTTCATTCTCTTTAATAATGATTTATCAGGTCAATTTCACAGCTTTCACCCAGTCTCTGTCTCTCTACCACTTCAAACTTGAGCTGTGCTTGTAACAAGCATTTTTCTTATAGCCTGGATTATATCTCCTGGTTATGCAAAAGTGTTTATACAGGCTGTAAGATAAAAAAGGATTTGGAAATAGATGATTTGGTTAGGCTCAACCTACCTTGAAGTGAAAGTCAAACCTGCACCAATCAATTGGCCCATGATCACAGTTACTTTATAACTGGCTGTTTTCATTGTAGGCATTGACAAAGTAGAATCAGTAGGCCCAGCAACATTCTTTAGGCTTAAGGGTTAATCACGTACTTGAGAACATAAGTGGAGCTTAACTCTTTCAGGGTGGATTTCAACTTTTGTCGAAATTCAGGGGTAGAGGACAGAAATTGTCTGTAAACTGCGACAAAACTCGCTGTTACATTTTAGTCCGACTCTCTTTGCTAAAAGGAAAGTTAGCTTCGCTAATCTGACCTCGATGCATGAGTTTGCGAAGAGCAAACAACCTGTAAAATGGCATCGACATCTGCCGAGAGACCAAAGGGAATGCACAAAGCAAAATACTCCGTGGATGGCGTTTGGCGTATCATCGCTGAATCGGACTCAGACTTGTCAGACTCCGATTCTGATGCAAGTGATCTGGGGATGAAGATTGAAAATTAAAAGTGAGGTTCCAGCATCAGCTGATTTGTCCCCGCATTCGTGTAGCTGATGCATCTACAGCAACGTTCGCCTGGGAGGACCGCTGCTTACAATGACAATTGGTACAAACCAGATTGCGTCACACTGTGGCTGTCACCGCCGTCCTCCTGTGGCATAAATATAGCCAGGAAGTCTGCCTGCTGTGCAATCCTGTAGGCCATCGAGCTGCTCCGGCTCAGCCACTGCTGACAGAGACCCCCACCAGGGGCCAGCAGCAGCCACAGCACACAGCAAATGATGTATTATGTTGATTTATGTGTGAAACGATTGCTTTGTGTGCTTTTCAGAAAAAAATATTCAGCCCTGAAAGAGTTAAGGGGGAGTGCATTTGGGACTATCTATCTATCTATCTATCTATCTATCTATCTATCTATCTATCTATCTATCTATCTATCTATCTATCTATCTATCTATCTATCTATCTATCTTCCTGCAACATGGTGTTTGGCCAATAGTGGTTGGGGCCACTGTTAGGCTGTCAAGCAATTGTATTTCATTTCAGTTTCTGAACAAGTTGCAGCAAACCCTCCCAATCACCCGTTTATGGGTTTGAGAAATTGTATTTCATAATCATTCACCCTTTTCCATATAATTTTTTACCAATTCTTGGTTATAGGGAGTGGCAGCCTAGGTATCTACAACTTTGGACAAGAACCAGCACTCACACACACACACACCACACCCATGCTCACTTGCTGTATATGGGAACAGTTTAGAGATACCAATTAAACTAATATGCATGTGTTAGGGAGGTGGAAGGAAAACCACCGGCCGGGAATTTAAGCTGAGTGTCCCAAGACTCTGAGGCAGCAGTGCCAATGTCTTCCTACTAATATTTTGTGTGCTTAACTAAAACATATTAACTTCCAATACTGTTTTTTTCCCTCCTTTTTAGTGAAAAGTCAAGCAAAATGACACCTTTTATTGGCTAACTTAAAAGATTACAATATGCAAGCTTTCGAGGGAACTCAGGCCCCTTCTTCAGGCAAGATATCATGGGCCTGAGTTGCCCCGAAAGCTGGCATATTGTAATCTTTTAAATTAGCCAATAAAAGGTGTCATTTTGCTTGACTTATCACTACATTTACAATGGCTAACACGGTACAACACCCTAGTACTCCCTCCTTTTTATTAAATCATCAACCAGTTACAAATTTCAGGTAGTGTTTTTTCTTAATACAGTTTATTAAACATTTTTAGTGTCAAATTTATTAATTCAGATTTTATAGTGTTGACAATGGGTACATAATATCACCTTCTTAAGCAGACTTAGGCACATGGAGTGCCAGAACCTATCCTGCATTGGACACAAGGCAAGGACCAGTCCTATATGGTGCCCAAACTTTCCTAAAGTTTTAGATAGATAGATAGATAGATAGATAGATAGATAGATAGATAGATAGATAGATAGATAGATAGATAGATAGATAGATAGATAGATAGATAGATAGATAGATAGATAGATAGATAGATAGATAGATAGATAGAACTTTATTTGTCCCCAGGGGGAAATTTTGCTTTTTACATGTTTTAAATAAAGAAACAGATACACATATGCAGTACGGTTGGAACTCTTTGGGACTTTGACAGCCAAGTCAGAAGTTTTCTTTCTTTTCAGTCAATCTTCTGCATGTTCAGACCATTGTGTGTGCGTGTGTAGATAAATTTGAAAGGCACTATATGCTTTAAAATACCTGCCAAATAATGCAAAGAGTACATGACACGTGCTTCGCCCTAATTGGAGCTCATCAGGTTTACACACTTTTGCTTCCCCATGCTGGGATCGGACCTCGGGCGTCAGGGCCTGAAGCAAAGCCTCAGACATTACACCACGGCAGCTGGTTCGCTTACTTGACAGGGTGTAGAGTATTGCATGCATAGGTCTGGTCACAATCTGATATTCGGGTGGTTACCTACCAGGTAACGTTTGTGGCTGGTCGGCCAGTTGGCAGATCAATTCCCATATCAATCCCCGCATGGGAAAGCAAAAGCACGAACACTGGATGAGCCCCAATTAGGGCAAAACACATGTCGTGTACTCTTTGCACTATTTGGTAGGTACTATAGATCATGCCTATGATCTGCTTTTTGCAAGTGAGAGGGCGTGGTGGATGTCTGCCAACTGGCTGACCAACCACAATTGTTACCTGGTAGGTAACCACTTGAATATCAGATTGTGATCAGACTATGCATATATATATATATATATATATATAAACATTATAATAATAAAAACAAACAAACCCTCCAAACACACATAAGAATGTCTGTCTTCAATGCTTGGATAATTGGTGGCTCCTGCTGTCAATAACAGGGTTGTAGGTGGCAGTAAAATGAATTCAGACCTGCTCAGACCGTACCACAGGTTTATATTCACAGGTTTAAGTCAGTAACCTTTAACTAGAGCAGGAGGTTGAAGTGTCTGTGAATGTCCTCTCTATTGCTGATCATGAATTTGAAGTCCAATATGGGTGCTTACATAAGTAAAGATTATTTTTACTCTGTTTGTACCCCGTATACCAAAGAGCGTGCCCTATGATGGACGGGTGTCCTGTGCAGTGCAAGTTCCTGCCATGTAGGGCTGGATCTACCATCAGGGTGTTCTGGGTGTGCGCCCACGGGCCTATCATGACAAGGTGCCTTTTCACCAGTCCGTCAAATCTCATGGCTCAATAAAACAATGGAGACTCGGTGCACCGAAATGATCGAGGAGTTCCCCGAATTGCTCAATGAAACAATTACGTCTCTGCAGAGCAAAATGATCAAGGGGGCACTCAATGAAACGATCGGGTCTCTGCGTGCCAAACTGACCAAGGGGGCTAAACCCAGATCCACTTTACGAAACAATCGAGTATCCATGTGCCACAATGACCAAGGGAGACCTTCCTCCCAATGCACTCGATGAAGTCTCCATGTGCTGAAATGACCGGAGGGACTAAACCCTACCCCAACTTGATGAAATGAAAAGGTCTCTGCATGTAGAAGTGACAAAGGGGGACAGAAACAAACACACACACCACTTGATGGAGCAATTGAGTCTCCACGTGCTGAGCAGGGGACTGGGAAATACCACACAGCATTAAATTAATGGTGCACTGTTAAAAGTATAATCAGCTCTCTGTTATGGAGTTAAATCACCCAGGGGCCTGTGGTGGTCTTAATCCAAGCTTGCTGCCATGTGCTATATGCCTCCTCCTCCTCTGACATTATCAGGTGGCTTTGTCAATGTTATTGGCACCCTGAAAAGTATAAAAAGATTAGTAGCTGTGTCCATCATTCTTTTACATTTCTAAATCTGTTTAAGCACAAACAGTGAAAAATCCTCTATAAGAATAAAAATACTTTACTAATCAAAAGACATAATGTAACTTTCTCATGTCCAGTCCAATTTTAACCAATTTAGGGATGTAATGAGGCGCCCAGGCCCTTTGTTCATTATTCACAAAGCAAGGACCAACACCGGAAGGGCGGCCAGCACCTTCTGCATACGCCTGCACTCAACTTGGGCCCAATTTGGAACACAGTCACCCTAAGGGGCACATCCAAAGACAATTTCCTCTTGGGGATTAACAGAGTATATCAAATCATAATCAAAATTAAATCTTTGCCATTAAATCGCCTTCATTTTCATCTGTTCCCATAGTGCTTTTTACTTCCTGAACTCAGATAGAGCACATCACACCAGCCAGGATCCATTTCTCCCAACCAAAGTAGGCGCTTTCACAACACAGAGAGCTATAAACTTCACTAAAAAGAAAACGTAGTTTACAGTCTTGGTTTTTTTGAAAGGCAGAATGGTTTAAAAGTGAATGAGTACCTGGGTTTTAATCCATGTTAAAAAAAACATGGGATTAAAAAGTCTTTAAAAATGGTTAAAAGACTGTCATTCATTTTGTTGTGCATGTTATCTTTTTATCAGATACACAAAAGCACACAGTCCCCTGAAGCATGCAAGGGAAGTTTACTAACTCTTAGTAGAAATAGCAACATACCGGTGGATTGTGGAAGGAAACCAAAGTGCCCAGAGAGCAAATTCCAGACTGATTGTGTCTAAGGCTAAAGCCGAAGTCAAAAGAGGCAAGAGCCAGCCCTGGACATGGCACCAGTCCATCGCAGAGCACACACACACACACACACACATGGGCAGGAGACTGATTTAGACTTGGAGCGTAAAGGTCTTTAAGACACAGAATGTGTGTAAACTCAACACACAGAATGTCCAGGCCTGATTTGAACTAAGGACCTTGATATCATTTGACAGAAATCTTAATCACATATACACGAACACCATTACAAATAGAGTGTAATTAAATTAAAACATAATCATATATGCGCAGGTCCCCCAACTTGCGGAAAAACCTGGGGGTTGGTGGCAAGATTGGCACTGCAGCCACTGTAAAAACCTCTCACGGTTCCACTCCATTCGAGCTAGTTTGGTGCTGAGGGCTCAATTGGGATTTTGAGGTGGTTCGTTGTGTGGTGGGTGCGCCAATGTGCTGTATCAGTGCATGCTCCCAAACTCCAACCATCCATCCATTATCCAACCCGCTATATCCTAACTACAGGGTCACGGGGGTCTGCTGGAGCCAATCCCAGCCAACACAGGGCGCAAGGCAGGAAACAAACCTGCCGCAGGGCGTGCACACACACACACACACACACACACACACACACACACACACACACACACACACACACACACACACTAGGGACAATTTAGAATTGCCAATGCACCTAAACTGCATGTCTTTGAACTGTGGGAGGAAACCAACGCAGACACGGGGAGAATATGCAAACTCCACTCAAGGAGGACCCAGGAAGCAAACCTAGGTCTCCTAACTGCAAGGCAGCAGCACCGTGCCACCCCACTCCCAAACTCTCTCTCTCTTATATGCTGGCGTGGTAGCCCAGTGCTTAGTGCTGCTTCTTTACAGATCCAGCATCCTGGATTGGAATTTGCCAGCTGCACGTTTTCCTTGTGTACTTTGCACAGTCCCCCGGTATCTGTTTCAGTTTTCCTCCAGGTCCTCCAGTGCTGATCTCGCTTTCCAACAGATGTGCAAGTTGAACTAATTGACAGTTTCAGTTTGTTGCAGTTTGAGTGTGGGAGTATGCGTGAGTCAGCCCTGTGATGGACTGGCACCCTGTTCTGGCCTATTTCATGTCTTGTGCCCAGCACTGCTAGGAAAGGCTGTGGCCCCCTTGACCCTGAATTACAGTAAACTGGTCTGAAAGTGATATGATTATATGCCTTAAAAAGAGGTGAATGCAAAAACAACATTCAATATAAGCACAGAAATATACATTTGTGTATTGGGGCACATTTTGGCTGTCTTTATAGAAATAAAATCGTAAGTGGTTTGATGAAATTAAGTTTCTTCACTAATCACCACAAAACAGCTGATCTGATTTTCGGGTTGATGGGTTGGGAGCAAAAGTGAAGATAAAGTCCAAGCAAAAATGACTGCAGATGTTGTCATCCTTCAGAACCTCTCTTAGGCAAATGGGTGGGTTCAAAAACACTTTCCAGAGCAAAGCTCTGGCCCATAGTGAACTGGTTCCAGATGTCAGTGTCAGTTTCCGGCAAAATTGTTCCTGTAGACTCCTTATCGTTGCATTTTTTCTCGAAAAAACATGTAAAAGGCGTTGCTTTTTTAGCAAAACGTGCAAAACATTAAAAGTATAAAGTCAGAAGCTTAGAAAGTATAATAATGATACAAATGATAATAATAATGATATAAATAATAATAATAATGATGCATAATAATTACAATATGAAGAGCATACTGCACATGCGCGAGTGACACGAGTGTCACTTTCAGATTCCCAGAATCCCTTTTGGTTTCATTGTCCATTTCAATTTCACTTCCTGAAGACAGATTCACTTCATCATCATTGCTGATTAGAGCCGTTTCTTATGAGACGCCATTATGAGGCTAGAAGAAGATGCTTCTGCACCGTTGCCCATGTAACACTCGGGACTGATGCTTATGTAAGACATGAGTATACTGTTGCCAGAGGAACACTCAGTACTTATTCTGTTAGCAATTTTACAGCCCGAGTAATCCTCAGGTCTAACGTGAGACACGTCTATACTGTTGCCCATGTGACACTCAGGACTAACACTTTTATCCCATTTTTGTCAGCTGAGTGACACTTGGGTCTAAC
This sequence comes from Erpetoichthys calabaricus, assembly GCF_900747795.2. Lineage (NCBI taxonomy): Eukaryota > Metazoa > Chordata > Cladistia > Polypteriformes > Polypteridae > Erpetoichthys > Erpetoichthys calabaricus. Next base: position 23,835,732 of record NC_041397.2, read on the forward strand.
GCTAAGGAGGTTAAATAGGCCCTGGGGCAGAAGAGGTTGGGCTAAACCAGAAGTGATGTCAGTTGTCATCATGCGAATCGTCTTTTGGTCTGCAGGTGAAAGAACAGAGGCTGTTAGTGACCACATTTTCGCAGGAGATTGTCATTGTGCTTAGTTCAATAGTGTTATGTGGATGCTCCCCATGTGTGCACGTGTGACAACATATTTTAATACAGCACATTTTTAAAACGTCTTTATTAAATTTGAAAAGTAGATGGGGATGTGTAATGCAGAGCATCGGAGATGCTGGATCTTTTCTATGTATTGAGCATTATAATGAGTACAATATGTAAGTACTCGTGGATAAGTCGCGAGTTGATTTTACTGTACAATTTCTGGTATTTTATAATGTCGGTCGTATAAGTCGAATGTGGAAAACTCACGCTATTGGTCCAAGGGATTATGATATGCTAATGCCCACCTGAGAGAGTAACCACGGAGCACACGGCCTTTAATTCTATGTGGGTGCGGTAATGCGCTGTATCAGTGTGTGCGCCTAACCTCTCTATTGTGCCTACTTGACCACATGGTAATACCAGAACTATACTGAAGCAACGTTTGCTCTGATTTGTGTTTTTTGTATCTCACACCTTTATCGTAAGAGCATCGCTTATCTACAATAGAGCATTCGATCAGAAGAAAATATGAAGCTGGTTTTAAATTAAACATTGTTGAAGTAGTTAAAAATTGGTAACTGCGCTGCTGCAACAAAATTCGATGTGTCTGAGAAACTGGTGTGAGATTGGAGAAGGCAAAAAGATGTAAAAAAAAAAATGAAGTGTCGCATTTTTGAACGGGCGTATAAGTCGGGATCTGATTTTATATAGATAGATAGATAGATAGATAGATAGATAGATAGATAGATAGATAGATAGATAGATAGATAGATAGATAGATAGATAGATAGATAGATAGATAGATAGATAGATAGATAGATAGATAGATAGATAGATAGATAGATAGATAGATAGATAGATAGATAGATAGATACTTTATTAACCCGAAGGGGAAATTCACATACTCCAGCAGCAGCATTCTGATAAAGAAAATATTAAATTAAAGAGTGATAACAATGCAGGTATACAAACAGACAATAACTTTGCATAATGTTAACATTTACCCCCCCCTGGTGGAATTGAAGAGTTGCATAGTGTTGGGGAGGAATGATCTCCTCAGTCTGTCAGTGGAGCAGGACAGTGACAGCAGTCTGTCGCTGAAGCTGCTCCTCTGTCTGGAGATGATACTGTTTAGTGGATGCAGTGGATTCTCCATGATGCCCGTCGCTCTGCCACAGATGTCAAATTGTCCAGCTCCGTGCCTACAATAGAGCCTGCCTTCCTCACCAGTTTGTCCAGGCGTGAGGTGTCCCTCTTCTTTATGCTGCCTCCCCAGCACACCACCGCGTAGAAGAGGGCGTTCGCCACAACCATCTGATAGAACATCTGCAGCATCTTATTGCAGATGTTGAATGACATCAGCCTTCTAAGGAAGTATAACCGGCTCTGTCCTCTCTTACAGAGAGCATCAGTATTAGCAGTCCAGTCCAAAATATCATCCAGCTGCACTCCCAGGTATTTATAGGTCTGCACACAGTCACCTCTGATGATCACAGGGTCCATGAGGGGTATGGGCCTCCTAAAGTCCACCACCAGCTCCTTGGTTTTGCTGGTGTTCAGGTGTAGGTGGTTTGAGTCGCACCATTTAACAAAGTCCTTGATTAGGTCCCTATACTCCTACTCCTCCTCCTCCTGATCAATTTTTCGGATTTCAAGACCCGACTTATACGTGAGCATATATGGTAATCTTTTTTATTACCAGTGCAGGTAACCCCCCATAAATGGGATGAAAGTCCATGGTGATTATTCAGTAACACTTTATTTTAGGTACTACGAAAATGCAACTATTACTCATTTATTATTATGTAACAAGACTTTAACATTCGCTTCTTTGGGTCTTCATAACACTTACAAAGCATCAGTAAAGTGTTCATTCATCTCTGCAATGTGATCTAGTAAGAAAACTTCACTTTGGAGTGGTCTGAGGGGGCTTAACTGAGACACATTTGCCTTGATATTCCGTATTCGGCATAAGACCTATGAATCCTTTATAATAATAATTAATTTTACCAGCATGTCAATACGCCACACAGCACAGACATGAATATCCCATCTACTGATGTGTTATAAGTGTTATGAAGACCCAAAGAAGCCATTGTTAAGGTCTCGTTACATAAGAGTAAATGAGTAATTCTGCAGTACCTAAACTAAAGTGTTACCGATTATGTAACATTTGCTTTAATTAAAGGCCTGCAGTCAAGGAAGTAACACTTTTATGATCTAAAGATTAAAACTGGGAAGTCTTTGACTGTACTCTGTAAGATCAAGAGCTTAACGTATGGGAAACAGTTTATGGTGGCGTCACACATTTCAGTTATGCATTTTTTATTTATAATTAACATAAAATGTATAAAAAATTCAGCCAACTATAATATGAGGTATTATTCTCTCGAGTTGTGAAATAAAACGCCTCAAGGACTTTTCTCACAGTTAAATTATACTGAAGGTGATTTCTTGTTGCACAGAGCATAGAAGTCCTTGCTCCCAGCTCTGTAATTGCTTGTATTTCCAGTTAATCACTTCCCCTCGATCACAGAAGAATGCCTGGGAATAAATAACTATTATTAAATTAGGAACAAGTTTTCAGTTGTGGGAAACGTCTTTAAACAGTTGATAGAGTGGCAATGTAATCAGGATTGACAACACAAAGTGGTCGTGCAGAATGGCAATGGAAATCAGACCCCGTTGATGGCAGTGAATTGTAATCAGACCGATTTATTTGTCTGAAGAAGTAAAGAGAAGTCGTTTGACATCCATGAATAAAAGTCCACGAATTAAACTAATTTTTGTTATTGACTTATTTTTACTTGTGTCAAGATGGCTGAAGCGTTTTGTCTTTGAATTCAACAAATACTCTAATCAACAAATAGGCTCCTGATGTCTATCAGTCCTCTGACCTTTTTCACACTTGGAAGTACAGTGTTATTTGTGTAAACCTGAGAAAAGACATAAGTAGTTTGGTTAGCATCAACAGGTAAGAACTGGCATTTCCTTGCTGTGTTCATATTGCGTACAGTCATTCTGGATAGGTCTGTTTTCTTTTTTGAAAATGTAGTAGGTAGTTGGTGTCCTTCTACTCGTCCACCCATTTTTAAGCCAGTTCAGGGTGGCTGGAATACCTGGCGTCACTGTTCAAAAAAGGAATTCACGTGAAATAAACAATATGTTTAAAGCTTTACATAATTAATATGAATCATCACGGTATTTCGAAGGCAGAATCCACACCCTGCTTGAGCTTCAATCACAAGGCTGTAATTTGAGCAGAAAGTAAAATTCAGTTTCCCTCTACAGCCAGCTTTTTGGGAATTCTTTCAAGCAGGCAGGTGATATTGTTGCTGATTTAAATCCAGGAGGCTAGAGTTTGCTCACTGTCGGCCCTTAATTCACATGTTGGGTTTGATGGCATCGTGACACTGTGATTAGCCCTGCCATGGGCAGCTGGTCATTTAGGTACAGAAAGCTTTTTTGCTTTAACTGTCACCTGACAGAAAGCTACGGAGACTCTGTACAGAATAAATGAATAACCAGACTATGGAATGACACCATGTCTGATTGTGGCCTTGGCTTGAATACTGGTGTTCCTCAGCCTCCTGGTAAGCATTTGATCCTCCTTGAATATATCATGTCTGCAAGTCGATTTTGTCATCACAGCCGTTTACAGAAAGTAAAGTCGCTTAGACCCTGACTTAGTTAGTCATTTAAGTGCCATTTTAAATCAAATACAGTGGATTCGGAAAGTATTCAGTATTCTGCACGCTTCTAGAAATGAGAACTTTCAATTTTTGATTCTTAAAAAATTTGCAAACCTTTCTGAAATCATATTTTCACTTTGTCATTATGGGTTATGGAGTGTAGTGGAAAAAGTAACCAGGCAGGCAAACAATTCAGAGAAGCAAAGAAAGGCTGGGGTACCACTTAATATTAAACTGACAAGACAGATAATAATGGCTCAATCAAAAACAGAGTTTCAGTAAAGTATACATTGTGGCTGGCAATAAGAGCTCTGTCATCTAGCATGTGATACCACCTTCTGGAAACAGGCCAGCTTTATATGCTGGGCACCGGAAAGGGTGGAGTTTGTTTTTCCCCACACGGTGGGCGAGGTTAGTCATCCCTCTTGGGAGCTTTTTCTTGGCTGTGGAGGAGGAAGGAGAAGATAATGTTATCATTAGTGCCCCCTCTTTTGTTCCTGGGTGGTACTGTACTGCTTTCTACATCAGAGCCAAAAGGGTGGTCCCCAGATGTACATACGTGACAATACATTGATGGGCAAAAATGGCAAATTTATCCTTTTAAATGAAAATCTACAACACAATAAAGTGTGCAGAAAGTGAATGGGTCTGAATCGACATCTTTTTTTTTCCTGTCCAGGACACCACCCGTCATCCGTCCACCCAGTTGGTTACTGGTGCTATTCGCATGGCCTGTTAATTGCTTCTGCTGTGTTCTTCATTTGCAGAAAGAACACTCTCAGTGCTGCCAAGAGCGTGTACAGTAAGTTAGAATAATATTAAACATTTAGTCACAAATAAAAATTAAAAAAAACACATACCAGCTAATTTTCTTTTTTCTGTAATGTCACCAAATTTCAATCAAATCCTTAAAACCTTTTTTTTGAGAATTTGAGGTACTTAATTATTCTATTTTAGGGCGTCAGGTTTTCCCTTACATCTAATAAATAAGCAGGAAAGTTTGTCTGTCCCGATGTTTGTCACAATGCTATCACCAAGTGAGAGGAAGAGTAAATATCTAAAAGCTACGGTTTCAGCGATTAATGAACATGAGCTGTGTGAACATGACTTGAAAAATTAAGGAAAACCCTAAAACAGTAAATTCTAATTGAATTTGAAAAAAAAATATATATATATTAAGGTTGTGAGAAATGTGGCAACACCACGTCATCCACACGTGATTGAGGTACTATTCTAAGCAGAATCAAAAAGGGATCCATGTACACCTCTGATTTCTGCTGAACTCCCTTTCGAATTCAAACGACTTCAATCACCAGTACGTGTTGCATTTGCGAGACGTAAAAAAATACTGTGAAGTGCAAGGACCATCACTTAAACTTATTGGAGTTTACCTCAAAGAACCGTGCTGTTCACACGGCCTGCTATACGTCGCCTGTTCCAGAGTAGGATCAGGAAAGAATTTATTCGTTCTTGCTCCTAATGGCAAAACAAAAACCATTGTGTGTGATAATACACTCTAAATGATTCATAGCAACTATAATCTGTTACTCATTAATAATGGCAGTTTGACTTCCGAACAATATTCGATTAATAAATTAATTGACAAATAGTAAATGGAAACTGTTTCACTTTTTTTCCAATCCAAGTGACAGCCAGGCATCCCCGCTAGTATTGATATATGGAAATGTCCTTTCTTAGTGGAAATGTATTGACCAGATGTACCATCGTGCCAAATTTCAGCTTGTTGATTAAATGGGAAATAGTGTTTTTGTTGACAAGTGAGTCAGTCAGTCAGTCAACACTACATCATATATATATATATATATATACTAGGGGGTTTGCCGCTGCTTGCTTCACTTGCCAACCCCCTCGGCCTGCGCTTTGTGCCAGCCACTTCACGTCTCTGCCGCTCGTGTTGTGAAGAGGGGGGCTGAACGCACCCCAAGGAGACACGGTCGCTCCTCCGAAACCCCCTCTTAAATACAATGGGAAACAGATAGTTTTTTTTACTTCCTCTTTGCTCGATCAGCTGCTGGCTTTCCACTGCTACTGTGCCGTGTGATCTGCATCTCGTGCAGCGCTTCGAACATTTCAAAGCCTGTACAGCTGACCTGCTCTTTGTCTTTTATTTCTGGCCCCTGGGCCTGGATAATTCTCTTGGAACAAAGTCTCATCTCACAGGATGTGAGTTCTTAATATTTTTTTAGTTTATAATTTTAAAATGGAATAAGAATCTGAAAATCTAACAACATCACATTAAAGTTCGATAAATTCTGAAAAGAGTGATACCAAACATTTATATGTAGGTTTTAAAATAAGCCTGATTTCAAGTGTGACAAAAAAGGTCACGTAAAATCGTTTCACAAAATAGTTGCACTTTTAGGCTTAGGATTTTATATATATAGAGTGTGTATATATATATATATATATATATATATAGCGGGGAAAATAATTATTGAATGCATCAACGTTTTTCTCAGTAAATATATTTCTAATGGGGCTGTTGACATGAAGTTTTCACTAGATGTCGGTAACAAGTAATCCACACATTAAATGAAATCAAAACAAATAAGTCCATATTAATATATATGTATATACAGTATATATACTATATATATGTATACTGTATACATATATATATATATATATATATATATATATATATATATATATATATATATATATATTTATATATTACTAGTTGCAGAGTAAAAGTGTTGCAGCTATGAAGTTGAATTTTTTTAAAACTTAGGAGTTCATTTCAGTGTACAATCGTCTAGAATCGTATTTTTTGCTCTTACCCCGATACATTTGCTGTGTGTTTAAATTCCACAAGGCCTTTCAGTTTAAATGCTTTTTCTTGCATTTGTGAAGACACTGTAGCTAACTCACTTGCACATTAGGAAAAGTTCAACTAATGTGAAATATCTTACCAGGTAATTTGATGCTTATTTCATACAAAGGGAAAAAGGTCCATAACAACTTAGTGAACACTTTAACAGATCCAGTATTAAATATTAGATTTTAATGGGCTACTGACATTTTTATTTTGCTCTTACATTGTCAGTAAAGCTCCTTTTTTTTCCATGCGGGTACTGGGATACAAACAAATTTGCTGAGTCACTTGTGGGGGAGCACAGCTGTGCCTGATTAAGAAAGGCTTTTATTTTTGTGGATTTGTGTTTGTGATGTCTGCATTTGTTGTCTTCTCTTGCAAAAGAAAAGATGCAATTTTAAGCACAAGTTGCATTATGCTATCCTGATGTATTGTGTGTCATTAATGGCTTTCTGAGTGATTTGTTGTATTTTTCAAATTCCCTTTTCTAATTATCCCACACTGGTTCACATCTGTACTCAACAAACAGCTTAAAGGAGATGAATACTGTGGCATAAGATTGGGGAATGCAGAGTAGAAGACTCCAATAAGGCTAAGTAAACTCCCATACTTGAGAGATTTCTTCATGAAAACTAGTTTAGTCAGTTTTTCTGCTTCAGATTGCCTGGCCCCCAACCAATGCTTTTATCATTCTTATTCACCAGCCCTTTGCAGATATCCCTCAGCATTGTCCACATATTTATTTATTTACATTATTTGTGGCACATGAGACAGCATGGAGGTATTATGGTTAGCACTGCTATTAGTGCCACACAACTTTGGGAAGTTAAATTAATTTTCCACTTTGGCTACTATCTGCATGGAGTTTTTTAAGTTCTCCCTGCATGTTTTCTTTAGATCCTCCAGTCTTCCTCCTGTATGCTTTAGATAACCAGTTTAGGTTCATAGGCCCTGGCACCTCGTAACACCGAAGTGGAATATGCAGGTTAAGCAACAACACTGAATTAGGTACCAGTCCACATTTTACACACCCACACCCACATTCATTCACATAGTGCCAATTATTAGACCTGTTCAACTTGTTTTTAAAATGGTCCTCTCTAACATATGGAATGCTCAAAGTGAAGGTCATGGTCACTTTCATGTGTACACAGTTCCAACATGATAGACAGACAGATAACTAGAACTTTATTTGTTCCCAGGGGGAAATGTGGCTTATACAGAAGCTCTTTAAATATATATATATATATATAGGCTGAGTCAGTGTAGGGGCTGAAAGCTCAGGAATAAAAACTACTTTATGATACATGATTAATTTTCTCCCTTTGTGGATATCCAGGTACAAATATGCAAACAGTATCACAGACCTTCTCTTCCATATATACTGTATATATCCATCCATCCATTTTCCAACCCGCTGAATCCGAACACAGGGTCACGGGGGCCTGCTGGAGCCAATCCCAGCCAACACAGGGCACAAGGCAGGAACCAATCCTGGGCAGGGTGCCAACCCACCGCAGGACACACACAAACACACCCACACACCAAGCACACACTAGGGCCAATTTAGAATCGCCAATCCACCTAACCTGCATGACTTAGGACTGTGGGAGGAAACCGGAGCGCCCGGAGGAAACCCACGCAGACACGGGGAGAACATGCAAACTCCACACAGGGAGGACCCGGGAAGTGAACCCAGGTCCCCAGATCTCCCAACTGCGAGGCAGCAGCGCTACCCACTGTGCCACCGTGCCGACCTACTGTATATATATATATATATATATATATATATATATATATATATATATATATATATATATATATATATATATATATATATATATATATATATATATATATATATATATATATATATACATATATACACATACACACACACACACACACACACAATGGTCTGAACATGCAGAAGATTGATTAAAAAGAAAGAAAACTTCTGACTTGGCTCTCACAGTCCCAATGAGTTCCAACCGTACTACATATGTGCATCTGTTTCTTTATTTAAAAAGCAACATTTCCCCCTGGGGACAAATAAAGTTCTATCTATCTATCTATCTATCTATCTATCTATCTATCTATCTATCTATCTATCTATCTATCTATCTATCTATCTATCTATCTATCTATCTATCTATCTATCTATCTATCTATCTATCTATCTATCTATCTATCTATCTATCTATCTATCTATCTATCTATCTATCTATCTGCCTGCCTGTGTGTCTGTTGTACTTGACTTTTCATAGCTATGAAATTTCTTCATTAACTGGTTTATTTTCTTAACATTTCTTTCATGGGACTACCATGCATGTTACCAATGATGCTGCTTTGATCCCTTCGTTTTTATCTTTTCCATAATTTGCTACTGAGCGTCTGATTCCTTTAAGGCCTCAGCCCAGCTCTCAAGCCATGATAAGAGAATGGAGCCAAGCGTGTAAATGACAGGGTTTGTGCCGCATTAGCAGCACTGAAGGGGTTCTCTTTAGTAACAATAGAAAAATATTTACATTCAGTTGGCGCTAAGGTGGACCAGATGTGGGAAGTGACTCACTTATAGATGCTGTTACTCACAAAGCACTAATATCCCTTTCTAATTACACTCTTGTTTATTAAAAGAATGCACCATGCTGCTCAAAAGTGAATGGCTTACGTGTTAAACCAACATCGTCAGTTCTTATTTAAAGCTGTCTGCCTCGTTCATTTTGGGCCACTCATTCAAAATTTAAAGAAGCTAAGTATCTGCAGGTTGGGCTGTTTGTATTTTTAGTGTTGTTATTAAATGCTTTCTCAGTTCTACTCGGTTTGTGAAGAGTGTTAACAGACAACTCTTTTCAAAGGTGAAGCAGATGTTCTTAGTCTTGTAGCAATTCACAGACTTGAGGACAATGATAAGAGTTCAAGGAAAGGTAATGTGATAAGTTACAGTAGATTCTGGGTAACCATATGGTAAGGACTGTTGCACCCTCCAAGGGCTGGACCCATTGTTGTGAATAAATCGAACTTTCAGCCAGATCATCGGGGATGAAGATGAATAAATGAACAGTTAAATCTTGGCTGTCTAAAAGGTTTAATTAATGAAGCCAATGTTGATAAATAAAATTGAACCATACTGCTGTATTTGTAAAGGCTAAGACTATCTGTTCAGGGCTTGGAAGGGCATGTAAACAGGAATTTTGTTGTACTCCATACATGCCCCTCACTCTACCATTACAACTCAGGAACACTTGACATGCACAAGAACATAAGAAATCTGATAAATGAGAGGAGACCATTCAGTCCATCAAGCCTGTTAGTTTAGCTAATAGCTAAGCTGTCCTAATATCTCATCCTGATCCTTCTTAAAGGTTGTTAAAGTTTCTGCTTCAACTCCATGTCTCGGTAGTTTCTTCCAGATTCCCACAATTCTTTGTGTTACGAAGTGTTTCCTGGCCTCCTAAACCCCTTAATTTCCACTGGTGTCATTGAGTATGTGATTCATCCTTAAGCCAAAAGTATTCTGCTGGATCTCCTTTATCTCAGTGCCTTTGAGGATTTTGAAGACCTGCATGAGGAACCCCATGTTCTCCTCTGTTTGAGACTAAACACATTTAATTCTCCGAGTCTGTCAGAGTAGGTCATGTCGTTCACTCCCATGATGCACTTGGTTGCTCTCCTCTGCACAGCTTCAAGTGCTGCTATGTCTTTCTTATAACATGGGGGACCTTCACTAGTGCATTATATAGTGTAAACATAGAGTGTGTCAATATATATTTCAATTTTTATGATATAACCTAATATTTTATGTGCCTATTTAATTGCTTTTGCACATTGCTTAGATAATGAGAACATTGTGCCAATATAAACCCCTAAATCCTTTTCAGAGGAGGCCTCCTGTAGAACAGTATCTCCCATCTTGAATTTACAGTTGACATTCATTTTGCTCACATATAGTGCTTTGCACTTTTCTCCAGTAAACCAAGTGTTTGCGTGTGCAAATCTTTCTGGATTTCTTTTCTTGCTTTATCAGTGTCTGCTACTCCTCCAAGTTTATTGTCTACACCAGAATCAATGTCCTTAATATAAATCAGACAAAGTTACGGTCAGTAAGGAGAGACCCCTGAGGGACTAACCTGATGGCCTCACTCCACATAAGGTGCTCTCCTCTTATCTGTGCATCTTCCAGCAAGATGTAATGAGAAGGGGCCTGAGTTGCCTCGAAAGCTGGCATATTGCAACCTTTTTAGTTAGCCAATAAAAGGTGTCATTTTGCTTGACTCTCACTACCATCATAGCAGAAAACAAAGCAGGCAGATAAATAAGAAGCAAAAATGGCCTATTCAAATATAACCCTGTAATTTTCTAGGGTTAAGTATTTCCCTCTCCTTTGTGCACTTCCCGTATTAAGTCATTTCTCCTTTCATTGTCTCTTATCTACCCTTTTTTTTGGTTTCCCACACTCCCTTTGTGTGCTTTCTAGTGGAATGTATATTTGGGACGCTTACCTTCCTTTCTTCAGGAATATGCCTTGTCCATAAACCCTGCAGTCAGATTTTTGTGACTGTACCCTAAATGGATCCTACCGTGTGTGTATGGGATGTATTAAGTTTAGTCGCTTTATTATCATATCTCACATAGGGTAAAGGGCGGCACGGTGGCGCAGTGGGTAGTGCTGCTGCCTCGCAGTTAGGAGTCCTCCCTGCATGGAGTTTGCATGTTCTCCCCGTGTCTGCGTGGGTTTTGTCCCACAGTCCAAAGACTGGCAGGTTAGGTGCATTGGCGATTCTAAAATTGACCCTAGTGTGTGCTTGGTGTGTGGGTGTGTGTGCCCTGCGGTGGGCTGGCACCCTGCCCGAGGTTTGTTTCCTGCCTTGCACCCTGTGTTAACTGGGATTGGCTCCAGCAGACCCCCGTGACTCTGTAGTTAGGATATATATAGTTATGGATGGACATAGGGTAAATCCAGAATGTTTTGCTTTGGCCTAACTAAGGTATTTTGTGATTGTTCAAGTGCATAAAGGACATTAAGACTTGTTTTTGCCAAATTTAAATACTATCTGTAACATATTTTAGTTAAGAGTTGTGTAATGGTTAACTTTAACATACCGTTTTCTGTCTTTGTCAGTGTAGCGGGCGACTAGGCCTCAGCACCACACCCGTTCTGATCCCCGACAGGCCTGACCCCATTGGCTCTCCGACAGTTTTGACTCTTCCAGGGATGGGGCTCATGAGGGCTTTCCCCCATCCCCTTCATAATGCGAGCAGCTACTCCCACAGAGAGCAGAAAGGAGTCCTATCTGTCATGTCAGAGCTGTTTGAAGTTTTCATTACGGTGGCTGAGAGTGTCAGTCCTGCCACCAGCCTCCCATGATTTCCCTGCAAGATTTCCTGAGCTGTTTCGTCGTGTGGTGGATTCGGCAATGCGTTGTACCAGTGCCTGCTCCCCAACCTGACCTGACCTGTCAGTGTAGGCCTTATCCAGGTGCTGCAGTTTCCTCTCATAGTCAAATCAATTCAGTTTAGGGGGAAAAACAGGTAAACAACACAAAGTAACAAGATAGTAGCCTGAAAAAGGGACCCTGTTGTCTCTCTGCGGGCATCACTGTGTGGGCGTATTGTCTGTATCTGCTCATTGTGGTGGCTCCTCCACTTGTCCACTATTGAATGCTGTGCCAGAAATACCTCCTCTGCTCACCTACCAAATTCTCAGTCCCTCCTTCTTTTAATCCCAGCTCTGTCTACACCACCTTTCTGCCCCTTTGAACCCTTTGCCAGTTCACCTCCCAGTGCTGACCTCAGAGTCTTTAGTTCCCTCTTTTTCCAAACTTACCAGTTGCTTATTCCTTTGGTAGAAGGATAGGGCCCTCCCTTGAGTTCTGCTGCCATGCCTTTGACCACACCTAGACAGCTCCCTCCTTCTTTTACAGCCACCTTTATTGATCTGAACTCTTCAGCTTTAGATATGACCTTATGGGGTTGGGTCTTCTCCTGAGGACTTTCAGCTCTCTCCTAGGACGTGACCTTTGGCAGGCGCTTTTGGTCGTCTGCAATCAGAGTAGAGCATGCTTTGTGTTGTCTGCAGTTTTTCCTCTTACTACCTAACCATTTAATTTTGTTTTTTGATTAGATATACTTTGTTAATCCCTGAGTGGAAGTTGCCTTTTTGCATGACCTTTGGGGCTCAGAGTGCAATGTCAGCCATTGTACAGCTCCCCTGGAGTAATTTTCAGCTTAAGGTTCTTGCTCAAAAGGCTCAACAGAATAGGATCCCTTCTGGCAGTAACAGGGTTTGAGCCAGCAACCTTCTGGATACCAGTGCAGATCCTTATCCATAGAGCAAAAAAATCCACTTTTTACCCATATTCCCAACTGTTGCATCACAATGAAGTGGAGTGAACTACAAAAATATCCAGAAATATACAAGTTAGGCTGCTCTTTAATTGTCTTTTTAATACTGCTTGGGTTGGTGTGGGCATTAGTCCCCAATACTGACTGACCACAAGTTGGACTTTCTAGATACATGGACATCTACACAACAATCAACTGAAAACCCAGACAGGTAATCTCCATTGAAGGATCTGGGGTGGAAACTCAAAGGCTGCCAGTTTGGATCCAGGCAGTCACAGAATGAATGCTACTCCACTGAGCAAGGCCCTTAACCTGCAATTACTCCAGGGGTGTTGTACAAGTAGCTGAGCCTGCACTCCAACCCCAAAAACATCTGTGAAGAGTATATTGGGAAAATGCGAAAAATGACAAATTCCTAATATAAGAAACTATATACAGTGGAACCTCGGTTCACGACCATAATTCATTCCAAAACTCTGGTCGTAAACCGATTTGGTCATGAACCAAAGCAATTTCCCCCATAGGATTGTATGTAAATACAATTAATCCATTCCAGATGGTACAAACTGTATGTAAATATATTTTTTTAAAGGTTTGTAAGCACAAATATAGTTAATTACACCATAGAATGCACATTGTAATAGTAAACTAAATGTAAAAACATTGAATAACACTGTGAAAACCTTGAACAACAGAGAAAACTAACATTGCAAGAGTTCGCGCTATAGCCTTACGACCCGATCGCTGTATAAACGCTTTTTTTTTTTTTAATGAGTTTAAGCACAAGGGAAAAAAAGGAACATTTGAACAAATCCGAACTTTATTTAAAAACCAACCACAAGCAACCAAGAAAGTAACATTGCAGCAGTTCGCGCTATAGCCTTACAATCCGACCTCAGGGAAAAAAAATGAACATTTGAAAAATCCGTAACTTAATAAACAACCAAGAAAAGTAACATTGCAACAATTCACGCTACAAACCGAAAAATGAACATTTGAAAAATCCGTAATACAAAAACTAACCATAAACCACCAAGAAAACTAACCTTGCATGAGTCGAGTTCTGGCATGAAGTGAGGAGGAACAGGGTGGAGAGGAGGTTACAGTGCTTAGAAGCCATGGTTAACTGCAAAAGCACATGAAATACTGTAGAGCACAAAGAGTTCATAGGTAAAGCACACACATCTGACTGAGAACAATGAACAGGGAGAGGCTGAACACGTGCTTAAATACAGTAATCAGCGCATATGAACCAGAAGGGAAATGAAATAGAGCACAAAGAGTTCACAGCGAAAGCACGCACGTCTGACCAAGAACAATGCAACACGTGTGGAAATCATCGGCGCGTACAAACCGAAAGGGAAACTAGCTTGTTCGTTTACCGTGTGTGTGGCCGTGAACTGAGGCAAGAGTTTGGTGAACTTTTTGGTCATAAAGCGATTTGTACGTGTACTGAGACATTCGTGAACCGAGGTTCCACTGTATGGCAAATAAGGGATTCAAAATCGCTGAATATGTGACTTTTAAATTCAATTGGCTTCACTAGTGTTCATTTTGGTGTATCATGTATGTAATCAGTTATTTTTATGTTTTATACTTTATTTGTGTTAATTTAGACCACTTTGAAGAGATCTGTTTTTACTTTTGACATTGCCAAAAAATCCAAATTGAATCCAATTTGTTAATTCAATGTTGTATAATACTAAAATGTGAAAACTTTCAAGGGGGTTGAATACTTTATAAACACTGTATATAATGCGGGCAGTGGAAATAAACCTGATCTCCAGGATAATAATGCTGTAAGGCAGCAGCACAAACTGCTGAACTGCCATGTCACCTATAGTTTAATATGTACACTGATCTTCACATTTAATCTACATTACCATTGCTTTTATCCTTACACTAGTGATGCCTATTATTCTGTTCAGCTAATCCATCTACTCCTGTCAAACACACATGGTTAGTGCTGCCACCTCACAGTTCCAGAGTCCTAATTGCATATCCCAGTCCAAATGGTGTTTGTGTGACGTTGGTATGTTTTCCCCATGTGTGAATGACTTTTTCTCCAGATACAGGTAGTCCCCAGGTTACGGACATCTACGACATACCAACGCCTAAGTAACTGCTGCTCTGTCATCTTCGGCCTGCAGACGCTGCAAGCGGTGGCTGGACGGAAGCTGGAGGGGGGCGATTTCGTAGCTCGCGCAGTGTAGTGTCCCTCCGGTGGCAAGCGGTTTCGCTGCCCGCCCACCACACATGGCTGCCCCGCTCGTTTTAGGTGCGCGGCTGGTAATGCTGCAAGTGGTGACCCTGTTGTGGCTGAATGGGGCGGCGGGGGGTAGCATTGTAGTGTGCCTCGGATGGCTGCGTGTTGAATGGGGGCGGTGGTGCGGCGGGACACTGCAGGCAGCATACTGTAGTGAAGGTGACTGTGAGGTGGGCTGGTGATGAAGCGCCCCTCGCTGCCCCCATTCATTCTCAATAGCAAGCCTGCTTGTACTGTTACGCACATAGCAGGAAGTTGTCTCTTGTCAGTACAGGGTGGTCCAGATCTAATTCTGCAGATCCAGATCGTCTGGAGGACTTTGATTTATGTGGGGACGATTCCAGTTCGGCGCGAAGACGATTCCTCGTTTCGTCAGTTTGCACACTTCTCGATGGTCTGGGATTTTTCGGGTGATTTTCTATGTAATAAACTGAATAAGTTATAGCATAATGAAAATTGCATAATTAGATCTGGACCTCCCTATACATCAGACGCGTTGACGACTGGTGCCTAATCTGCTGTGATAACGTGTACAGTGCTGTGCAGAAGAGCTTATCTTAACCTTTTATCTTCACCCTTCAAGAATGTCTCTGAAACACAAATCTGATGCAAGTGCTGGTGATACAGTAAAGAAGAGAAAAACCATCACCATGGAAAATAAAGTAGAAATAATAAAAAGGTCAGAAAGACGTGAAACTCCATTATTCATTGGCAGAGCACTTGGTTACAGTCAGTCAACAATAGCATTTGTTAAAATAATGTACCTGTTCCGACTTACATACAAATTCAACTTAAGTACAAACCTACAGTACCTATCTCGTACGTAACCCAGGGACTGCCTGTACTCTTGTTTTCGTTCAACATCTGAAAGGTTTATGTTACATTAATTGGGCCCTGTAAGTTGGTCTGTGTGAGGAAGTATAGTTCTACGCCAATGAGTCCTGTGATTTATTGGCTTCTTACCCAGTGTCACCTGATTATAATCGGGCCCTCATCATCTCAAACTGCTTTTTAGCAAAGATTGTTACCAAAACATTTGCTCATATATGAATTTGTTCAATGTCAAGTTAAATGGCTGAGTCTAGATATACTAGTGAATCAGTGGCAGGCAGAAGTCTGCTTTACAGTGCACACTACCAGCACTAATTCATCACGTATTTATAATTCATAATGTATTTATTTATGGATTGAGCTTCTGTTAAAAGTATCTATCTATCTATCTATCTATCTATCTATCTATCTATCTATCTATCTATCTATCTATCTATCTATCTATCTATCTATCTATCTATCTATCTATCTATCTATCTATCTATCTATCTATCTATTTTGGGGTTGAGACATCTTGAAGCCTGTCTCTTTAGCAGGTGGTGCAGGGCTTTTAACATCATCTAGTGAAAGATTGGCCTAAACCCTACATGTAAACTGGTTTAATAAAGAATTCATTGATGTATTAGCCATTGGTAAACCTGCCAACACCTCCTGATTATATTTTTCTTGGACGTTTTCTAGTTTTTAATGTGCTGGTTTGCAGATTCAAATCTCCTTGCGCCCTTTCAAAACAAGCACATATTTCCCATGTTTTTCTTGTTCACGTGTTCTTGCTGCTGCTGCTTTGCCCACACTTCATGTCACAAAGCAAGCTGCTGAGACTACCAGGTTTTTCACTCCCAGTGCTATTTACCAACAACAAAGTACTGTATATGGCTACTAAGAAGGTGATGCAGACAGGCTGGCCTAGTCTGTCCAGTTTGGCATGTTGCCACCAGGATAAGTGGTATTCAAGTGAAGGAAGACCTTGAAATCAACAGCTCCCGTAGTTTTCAAATTCAGTCCATTTCCACCATATGCACTTCATGCTATCATTGGTATAAGGGAAACCCTGCTCAGAAAGGTGCCCCAGTGGCATTGGGGTTGATCAGTAAAGAGAGGACTTGCCAGTTCATTATAGTATGTGATCCCGAATGGGATCTTTATGTGCACACAATGGTAAAAAGAAAGATTAAAATAGAATGGTTATTCCTGCTGTCCCATGAATCCAGCATCCTGGGTTCGAACTCCATGAATGTGTACGTTATTTGACTCTGAACCTTAGTTTTCTTTACACATTACCAAAGACTTGCAGGTCAAATTAACTAATTAGGCACATATGAGTGTAGGTGTGGGCGTGAGTGGGCCTTAAGGTAGAATGGTGCCCTGTTCATTGGTGGTTTCTGTCAGCCCTCAGTTCCGATGTGCCAGACTCTGAATTGGATTAAGTGGATTTGAGAATGTTTTTGTGTTTTATTATAATTCCTAATAAGCATGAAAAGTTGCTGTCACTATGGAAAGGCACCATATATAAAATGGCTTCTTTGTTAGGACTATCTTCTGTAGTGTCCCGTAGAAAAGAAAGTAATTCTAATGCACATTAGTAATGTGAGATTTAGAAATCCGTCCATTCATTTTCAATCCAGTTCAACTTCAAGGGGGAGCCAAAGTAGGGCAATCCACCATGGACAAGGGGCCGTTCGGCCTAATAGTATGCTTACTGACACAGGGCCAGTTCTGAGTTGTCAGTCACTCTAGCCTTCACTTTTGTCAGCAGTGCCATCTCTCAGGGTTTAGTTTGGGATTAGAGACAACCAGTAAATCAGTGTTTGTACCTCTTTGGTTTGCTGGAGTAAAACCTGTGTACTGAGATAAAAAAAAAAATTAAAAATTTGAATGTGTCAGTAGGCTTTGTGCCCTAGGAATCAAGTTACCCAAACTGTTCTACAACATTTCAGTAATTATTTACCGCTCTGATGCTGATCTTTCTGATCATAAAATAGGTCATTATGATAGCAATAGACAAGAAGAATTCATGATTAATTGAAGAATTAGAGTATTTGAGGGTTCCTCTAGAGTGCCTCTTTCACTTGCCTGATTTGGCTCAAAAACTAATCAGCACAACACCATCTCATAACAGGCTTAATTTTCGACTTTGGTATTTTTCATTCCAGCCGTTTTAGCTCTAGACCGTCCTCAAGAAACTGTGACACACTGACAGACACACACAAACAAACAGACAGACACCCATCATCGAGTTATCGATGTTTTCGGTACCAGGGGACTCTAAAACATTGAGATCCGTAGAAAATAGGACATCGAAAATTTTGACAAAACTAAACCTTTTCCTTCCCCCCCATAGACGATAAGTTTTGGTGGAGGAGAGCTTCTTCTTCTTCTTCTTCTTTCTGCTGCTCCCATTAGGGGTTGCCACAGCGGATCATCTTCTTCCATATCTTCCTGTCCTCTGCATCTTGCTCTGTTACACACATCACCTGCATGTCCTCTCTCACCACATCCGTAAACCTTCTCTTAGGCCTTCCTCTTTTCCTCTTCCCTGGCAGCTCTATCCTTAGCATCCTTCTCCCAATATACCCAGCATCTCTTCTCTGCACATTTCCAAACCAACGCAATCTCGCCTCTCTGACTTTGTCTCCCAACTGTCCAACTTGAGCTGACCCTCTAATGTCCTCATTTCTAATCCTGTCCATCCTCGTCACACCCAATGCAAATCTTAGCATCTTTAACTCTGCTACCTCCAGCTCTGTCTCCTGCTTTCTGGTCAGTGCCACCATCTCCAACCCATATAACATAGCTGGTCTCACTACCGTCCTGTAGACCTTCCCTTTCACTCTTGCTGATACCCATCTGTCACAAATCACTCCTGACACTCTTCTCCACCCTGCCTGCACTCTCTTTATCACCTCTCTTCCACACTCCCCGTTACTCTGTACTGTTGATCCGAAATATTTAAACTCATCCACCTTCACCAACTCTATCTCCCTGCATCCTCACCATTCCACTGACCTCCCTCTAATTTACACACATGTATTCTGTATATCTCCACCTCTCCAGGGTCTACTCATCCTGCTCCCTACTATTGTTACAGATCACAATGTCATCAGCAAACATCAAAGTCCACGGGGACTCCTGTCTAATCTCGTCTGTCAACCTGTCCATCACCATTGTAAATAAGAAAGAGCTCAGAGCCGATCCCTGATGTAATCCCACCTCCAACTTGAATGCATCCGTCACTCCTACCAAAGACCTCACCACGGTCACACTTCCCTCGTACATATCCTGTACAACTCTTATGTACTTCTCTGCCACTCCCGACTTCCTCATACAATGCCACAACTCCTCTCGAGGCACCCTGTCGTATGCTTTCTCCAGGTCCACAAAGACGCAATGCAACTCCTTCTGGCCTTCTCTATATTTCTCCATCAGCATCCTCAGATGTTATGGTGGAGGAGAGCACAAAGCAAAAAACAATGCAAATACAGGGATCGTGTGCAAACCCCATAATAACTGAGCCAGGTTTCAAACCAGTCACCTGGAGACATGAGGCAGATTTAGAGTTGGGGTTTTTAATAACGATTATAGTCAGTAATGTATTGACCAGTCTGCCTCTGGACTTCATGCTATTCCAAAAAGTGAAATGTTAATAAGAAGAATGCTTTACTACAATGGATCTCAATTTGTCATAGGGTGACGAGTCCACATCATTTTTACTTTTCTTTCTATTTCTTTTATTCTCAAACTGTACTTTCTAGCATTGTGCAAAATTTTCTAGGTTTTTCTTTGATTGGTATTGTGCCGTGGAATTCCATCTTTGTTACTCAATCCCCAAACTGGTGTCTTGTGTGCAGACGCCTTGCCCAGAGAATAAATGGACAATGTTTACTGTGGCTTGATTATATGCAAACAAGTCACTTGTGCTTCCAAAAGATCAAACAGGGAGGGCAACAGGAGACTTGCAGACAGAGAGGATCAACAGAGATATGTGCAGCCCAGTGACAGGCAGCAAGGTGCTGAAAATGTGATTGCGGTAACTGCAGACTTCAATGGAAATCTGCAGCAAAGCACCCCACCTCAGCAAATCTGCACGTCTGAAAGACGCAGACGCATTGTCCCCGTTTGAACTTCAGAAAGGGTAAAAATCAAATTGTCTGCAGAGCGCTGCTGCAGACGCTCATTTTTATTGGACTTAATGATTTAGGGGAAGGTGTGTCTGTGATTATTTTCTTTGCGTAATGTGTGTAGGAGCACCAGTGGGAATGCTTATGTAGTAATAATGAAATGCAAGAAAGAAAGAAAGAAAGAAAGAAAGAAAGAAAGAAAGAAAGAAAGAAAGAAAGAAAGAAAGAAAGAAAGAAAGAAAGAAAGAAAGAAAGAAAGAAAGAAAGAGAAAGAAAATCTGTGTTGATGCATAGGGACATTGCAGGGTTTAAATAGCCAACAAAAATGCACAAATGCAGTATACATACTGAATAAAAAGACTGATCTATATTTATAAAGGTATTAACAAAATATTTTGTATTTACGACACTACTGTAGTGTTACATGGTGTTCCGGTTCTGAAAAAGTAATAAAAATCGTAGTTGTTAAAACAGTACTGGACAAGCATTATACTAAGTTAGGTATTAGAAGTAAATGGTTGCTTATCGACTCTGCACTAAGCTGTGGAGTGCACTGATGAACATGTGCCACTGTCACAGGGTGGCAGAAGTGAACTTCTGTACTTGTGACCATAGTGAGCACTGCCGTGGGTGCTGCCAATGGCCTATGCTGCTGATATTCTGTCAGCTGTTGAACTTGGGTGTTGTATCGTGTTAGCCATTATGGATGTAGTGCGAAGTCAAGCAAAATGACATCTTTTATTGGCTGACTAAAACAATTACAATGTTGCAAGCTTTTGAGGCAACTCGGGCCCCTTCTTTATTTACTTCTTGCTTCAGTGTTGTATCCAGCGTCTGAGGTGTGCAGAATAAGCCGAGTACGGGAACACTAGGAGGAAAATGTTTGGTGCATTCTGTAAGATTCTTCCATCCATCCATTATCCAACCTGCTGTATCCTAACTGCAGGGTCACAGGGGTCTGCTGGAGCCAATCCCAGCCAACACAGGGCGCAAGGCAGGAAACAAACCCCGGGCAGGGTGCACACACACACCCACACACCAAGCACACACTACTGTAGAATCGCCAATGCACCTAACCTGCAAGTCTTTGGACTGTAGGAGGAAACCGGATTACCCGGAGGAAACTGTAAGGTTCTTTGTTTAATAATTTGTTCTTGTAAAATTGCTTGTTTAATGAATGCCCCCCTTTAATGTTTGTTATCTGCTGTGCCAGTTTCTCGATGCTTTGTGATTTGAGCTGCCACCTTTCTCAGTTACAGTCACACAGTTGTGGCAACTTTCAACAGGCCATGCCCCACTCTGCACCAACGTTGCACCCATTCCCTGTGGCAGGCGTGAGAGCTATTAAACCTTGACATTTTCTATAGCTGAAATCAAAAAGTCTCTGCTGACATTACTTTATATTTTGCTTTCAAATGGTATTTGTTGTATTTTCTTATCTAGAATTGCAGTTAAAAGTGTTTTTCCCAGCTCTTTGTGGCTAAAAAACGAAACGTGACGCATTTACGTTAATATCAGCATGTCAGAGTGTTGCTGCAGCAGCAGACACTCGCGTTTGATTACCTTGGGTGTAACTTCATGCTCATGAAAGGGTAGAAGGAGGTGAACAGGCGGCGTGTTAAACAGGAAGCGAGTGATTGAAATGTTATTGTGATCTGGATTATAGTAAGTGCCGGGCGACCCACTTGTAAGAAAAACAACCACACCTCCGCGTTTTACTCATACAGGGTGGAGTCGGCAGCAGGCGCTGAATGCTATTAGGATACCCCCTCCCAAACCGTAGTGTGACTGTGCCAAGACCGCTTCAGTTCATCACTTTCTCATCCGTTGTATACTGTAGTGCACCTGTGAATCTCACCCTCTCGTCTGTGGGGGACACCAGCAGTTGTTTTGACTTAAAGATAAAGGAGATGTGCTGTGGTTATGAAATAAATTGGGGTAATAGCCTTCATGTTTCTTGCTTTTTATTATGTTAAAGTCTACAAAGGTTCCTGTAGTGTTGAACATTTTTCTTAATGAAATAATATTTTATGAAAAAATACACTTAATAGTTAATATGGACAGCACAGATATGCAATGGTTAACGCTGTTGCCTCATAAGAGCTCCTTAGTGCTCAACTGAAATCTCATTATGGATGGATCGATGGATGGATGGCTAATTCATCCTTTGCAAGTCATGAATGGAGATTCAATTATTTTCTTATTCTAAACTAGAAAAGTGGCAGTTCTGCTGTTTTATCCTCATTTATGGCCAGAACTCTACAGTGTTAATTCAAATTATCCATCCATCCATTTTCCAACCCTCTATATCCTAACTACAGGGTCAAGGGGGTCTGCTGGAGCCAATCCCAGCCAACACAGGGCGCAAGGCAGGAAACAAACCCCAGGCAGGGCCCCAGCCCACCGCAGTAATTTGAATTATTCATGGCAGTTATATGGCGTACAGTGCATGCATTCCATCATGTTTGGGGCAAAGACGTGCTTCTCTTTGATTAACCCCTCTTCTCCACAGTTTAAAATTACAAATCAAGCAATTCAGACGACATTATAAAGTGCCCATTGCAGACTTTCATGTTAAGGGTATTTGCATACGTTTTGGTCACAGCATATAGACATGACAACACCTTTTGCACATGGACCCCCATTTTCAGGACACCATAATGTTTGGCAGGACTATTAAAGCCATCATATTTAGAACTTTGTCACATGTCATTTTCATGCAATGGCTGCTTGGAGGCTCTGATTCATAGACATCACCAGGTGCTGAGGATCTTCTCTGGTGATGCGCTGCCAAGCCTCTAATGCAGCCATCTTCGGCTCCTGCTTGTTTCAGGGGCTTGCCCTCTTACGTTTTCTCTTCGCCATATGGAAGGCCTGCTCAAATGATGGACTGGCTTGACCATTCAAGAAAAACTCCTGATGAAGTGCCATCCAGTGAGTTTGGAGACATTTCCTGGAACTTGAGCAGATCAGATGTTTCTACACACCTCAGAATTCGCTGTGCCACTGCCATCAGCAGCTCCCTCATCAATGCAGACAAGTGTGCCAGGACCTATGACAGCCGTAACTCCCCCACCACCATGTTTAACAGATGAGGTGGTCTGCTTTGGATCTTGGGCAGTAACTTCTCATCTCTACACGTTGCTCTTGCCATCACTCTAATACAGCAGGTTCAACTTTGTCTTGACTGTTCACAAGACCTTTCCCAGAATTCTGCAGGCTCTTTTAAGTCCTTTTTCACAACCTTTAATCTGGATTTTGTCGCTTAGTAGTGCTGCTGGAAGAAGGTCATCAAGCACCTGGAGCACTTTCGGGTGCCCTATAAAGAAAGTCAGCTGCTACTACTCAGGGAGCCAGAGTCGGGAGGAGGTGGACAAAGTTTATGGGAGGAGGAATGGAGGCAAAGAAAGAGAAAGGAGAAGAAAGAAGAGAATTGTGTTTTGTGTATTGTTGTGCTGCATGCTTAAACTGTGCTGTACAGGTGGGAAACGGGGGAAGGAAAAAGGGAAAAAGAAGTACAACGTGTGTACTGAACTTCTGTCCCGTGTCTGTCTATGTCAGGGTTTGGGCGATGAGTGCGCCCTCTAGTGGCCGCAACATCTTTAAAAGTCACAAAGGCACAGTGTCACACTGCTCCAGAGGCGTGCGTGCCACTTGCGGTCGGGTTGCTTTCTGAATGCAGTTTGTCTCTGCATCTGTGAGGTTTATTCTGCTGCCCAAAGATACATGTGTTTTACATTGACTGGCAGTTTCTCAATTGGCCTCTGTAATGAAGTGGTGTCCTGTTGTGATTTGTCTGCTATTCTTTGTAGATCAATTCATCCATCCATCAGTGTTCTAAACCTGATTTTTCCAAAGCAGGGTTGTAGGGAAGCTGGAGCAAGCAGTGGGCACAAGAGAGGAACAACACCTGGACATTGGCCCCAGCCCATCGCAGGGCAAGCAAACACACACATGTCAGGAGGCCATTCAGTGTCGCCAGTCCACCAAACCTGTTTGTCTTTGGACTTTGGAGGGGGTGGGGAGAGGACTGGAGCACCTGGAGGAACCCACGCATAGATGGGGAGAACTTCCAAACTCCACACAGGGGGGGACCTCGAATTTGAACCCCTGGTCTCCTTGGCTACAACTGCAATGCCATACCGCTCTTCTTTATTTATCTTATTCTGAATAAGTTGTCCTACATTTACATTTTTCTGGGTTTTCCTCCCACATCCCCAATGATGTTCAATTTCACTTCATTGGCAACTCTGAATTGGCCCCGAGTTGGTGTGTGTCTGACTTTGCTCTGTGATGGACGGGGGTCTCCACCAGGGTTGGCTCCTGCCCTGCTGCCATGACAGCACCCTGCCTGCTGCTACCTTGAATTGAATTAGGAGGCTTTGAAAATGCCATGTCATGTTGTTTTCAGCTCCTTAAATAGCCAAGGATAAATGAGGTCAAAAAAATCAGTGGATTTAATGTTTGGCAATGGAGTAATGAGTCAGATACAAGTATAGTGAATCTGTCTAGTGACCAGCCCTTACCTTTAGAACAAAACGAACACCCACAGTGGCCTTACTATTGCTTTGTTAATTTAGAAAACTTCGGTTGGGTGGGATGGGTGGGGCTTTGGGATGTAATTTATTGCCAATTATTTTCTTTTTATTCCCATTTCCACTCTGCAAATAATTAAGCCATTTGATAAGACAACCACCCGTGTTCACTGTAAGGGGCAGCAAGTGGAATTTTATTCAGAAAAGATAAAACCTTACAAACTGTAGTAGCCCAGCGACACAGTGGTTAGCACTGCTGCTTCTCACATCAAGAGAACTTGCATCCATTCAGTCGGCTTCTTCTCTTCCTACATTTGTGGAGGTTTTCTCGCGCAAGTTATGTTGATTGAAGACTGAGGGAGTGTGGCCTGTGATGGACTACTGGCTGCGTCCTGTCCCGGAGTGGCTCCTGCCTTGAGCCCACTGCTGCTAGCAACGTAAAGAAAGAAAACGGCTATAGAAGACGCAGAAATCGTTATGAATGAAATAAGCATTTGAAAGATTTATGTTTATTTATAAGATGCAACATTTAGCTTTCTTTCTTTCTTTCTTTCTTTCTTTCTTTCTTTCTTTCTTTCTTTCTTTCTTTCTTTCTTTCTTTCTTTCTTTCTTTCTTTCTGTTTTACACACATATGGCAAAACTTCCAGAATGGTGTCTCATAACATTTTCTTTCTTTCTTTCTTTCTTTCTTTCTTTCTTTCTTTCTTTCTTTCTTTTCTACACACATATGGCAAAACTTCCAGAATGGTGTCTCATAACATTTTCTTTCTTTCTTTCTTTCTTTCTTTCTTTCTTTCTTTCTTTCTTTCTTCACACATATGGGAAAACTTCCAGAATGGTGTCTCATTACATTCTTTCTTTCTTTCTTTCTTTCTTTCTTTCTTTCTTTCTTTCTTTCTTTCTTTCTTTCTTTCTTCACACATATGGGAAAACTTCCAGAATGGTGTCTCATAACATTTTCTTTCTTTCTTTCTTTCTTTCTTTCTTTCTTTCTTTCTTTCTTTCTTTCTTTCCTTCACACATATGGTAAAACTTCCAGAATGGTGTCTCATAACTTTCTTTCTTTCTTTCTTTCTTTCTTTCTTTCTTTCTTTCTTTCTTTCTTTCTTTCTTTTCTTCACACATATGGGAAAACTTCCAGAATGGTGTCTCATAACATTTTCTTTCTTTCTTTCTTTCTTTCTTTCTTTCTTTCTTTCTTTCTTTCTTTCTTTCTTTCTTTCTTTCTTTCTTTCTTTCTTTCTTTCACACATATGGTAAACCTTCCAGAATGGTGTCTCATAACATTCTTTCTTTCTTTCTTTCTTTCTTTCTTTCTTTCTTTCTTTCTTTCTTTCTTTCTTTTCTTCACACATATGGTAAAACTTCCAGAATGGTGTCTCATAACATTCTTTCTTTCTTTCTTTCTTACTTTCTTTCTATCTTTCTTTTCTACACACATATGGCAAAACTTCCAGAATAGTGTCTCATAACATTTTCTTTCTTTCTTTCTTTCTTTCTTTCTTTCTTTCTTTCTTTCTTTCTTTCTTTCTTTCTTTCTTTCTTTCTTTTCTTCACACATATGGGAAAACTTCCAGAATAGTGTCTCATAACATTTTCTTTCTTTCTTTCTTTCTTTCTTTCTTTCTTTCTTTCTTTCTTTCTTTCTTTCTTTCTTTCTTTCTTTTCTTCACACATATGGGAAAACTTCCAGAATGGTGTCTCATAACATTTTCTTTCTTTCTTTCTTTCTTTCTTTCTTTCTTTCTTTCTTTCTTCTGTGTAGTTGTCAGTCTGTGTCCTCTACACACACACAGTTATGCTTCCAGAGTGATGTCTCAGAGTTTCCACTCTCTTTTTTTGTTTAGAGTTTTATCACCCATTTAACTTCTTAGACTGAATAATTCATCTGCACACTGCCTCAGCGCCTCAGCCAGCATTGTCTGTCTGTGTTTTGTACCCTGCGGTTTCAGACACTCCTACGTCAAGTCTTTTTAGCGGGACTGCTTTTTGTGGGGAGGGAAATAATCAGTGCCAGTATACATGTTCTGGAAAGCTGCTAGGACCACTTCAACCTCCCAGTGGTGAGACACGCAGGGAGGGGTCAAACGGTCAGAGCCTTTTTGAACATTTCGAGTGACTTTGCTACACCCTGCTTGTTTTGCTGGCTCTGTCAGTTTGAACACATCTGATGGCAGATGCTAAACAGGACGTCCCATCTTCCTTAACAAATTTCTGGACTTCTGAGGGCACTGGGCTGGGCACTGCACCAGTGTAATACTTCTCTCTCTTTCTCTCTCTCTCTCTCTTTTCACATTATTATTATTTTTAGCTTTTTAGGAACCAAAACATTAATTTACAGGTTACTGCTCATGAAAGTTAACAGCACTTGTAATCCTTATAGTCTCATCTAGATGCCTGCTCCTTTGCAGGTGTCATTTATCACTTCTGAATCTCTTATGAGTGTTGAGAATGCAGACGTCTGTCCATCTTCCAAACCCGCTTACCCTGATCAGGGTTGTGGGGAAGCTGGAGCCAATCCCAGCATGCATCATGCGTACGGCAGGAATAATCCCTGGAGAGGGCGCCAGCCCATTGCAATGTGAACACACACACACACAGTAAAGAATGCAGTGGTTGCATTTCAAACTATAGTACAGTATAAAGTTACACATTAAATTGGCTAAGTATTTGGGTTTTAAAAAAAAGAACAACAACAAAAGAACTGAATATCCTGCAATATAAAGCTTGCTTTTGAAAGCCTCCCTGCAGACTGTGTGTCGAATGGCACGGTTTCAAGTTCTGACCACAGTGGGACTGATTTACAGATTCGTTCCCTCCGCTGTAGTATCCTGTATGCGTCTTGTATCATTTTCCAGGTTCTTTCCTGTTTGCATCTACACAGGAAGTAGTTGTAGTAATAGTCAGACGCTTTGTTAGTAAACAGCCCAGGGCTAATTTTACCGTAGTGATGGCTGTGTTAATCTTTCAGGCCCTCTTCATTTTAACGGTATGCTAGGCAGTGCTGTGTTTTAGTGTAGAAGAAACCACAGTTACACCTGCGACTGGAAAGCCACAATGCGACTCCACCCTCCACACTTAGAACTCAAGACATTTCTTGTCGGTTTTATTGATGTTATGACCTCATTACGTTTGATGAGTTGCAAGTGTGATGGTGCAGGCTGGCTTACTCCTTGAACCCGGATGAGCCGAGCGATGAGGACACGTTACAAGCAAGGGTTGGTGTGTAAATGTTGCTTTTATTAACCCACCAAACAAAGTGCCGTGCTCTTTCCATTAGGAATAAATAGATAATCCATATAAACAGGTGATCACATGAATGTTTAAATAGCAATTAAACGTTAACATTATTCAAAGTTATTGTCTGTCTATATACCTGCATTGTTATCACTCTTTAATTTAATATTGTCTTTATCAGTATGCTGCTGCTGGAGTATGTGAATTTCCCCTTCAGATTAATAAAGTATCTATCTATCTATCTATCTATCTATCTATCTATCTATCTATCTATCTATCTATCTATCTATCTATCTATCTATCTATCTATCTATCTATCTATCTACAATGCATCCGGAAAGTATTCACAGCGCATCACTTTTTCCACATGTTGTTATGTTACAGCCTTATTCCAAAATGGATTCAATTCATTTTTTTCCTCAGAATTCTACACACAACACCCCATAATGACAACGTGAAAAAAGTTTACTTGAGATTTTTGCAAATTTATTAAAAATAAAAACATTGAGAAAGCACATGTACATAAGTATTCACAGCCTTTGCCGTGAAGCTCAAAATTGAGCTCAGGTCCATCCTGTTTCCCCTGATCATCCTTGAGATGTTTCTGCAGCTTAATTGGAGTCCACCTGTGGTAAATTCAGTTGATTGGACATGATTTGGAAAGGCACACACCTGTCTATAGAAGGTCCCACAGTTGACAGTTCATGTCAGAGCACAAACCAAGCATGAAGTCAAAGGAATTTTCTGTAGACCTCCGAGATAGGATTGTCTTGAGGCACAAATCTGGGGAAGGTTACAGAAAAATTTCTGCTGCTTTGAAGGACCCAATGAGCCCAGTGGCCTCCATCATCCGTAAGTGGAAGAAGTTCGAAACCACCAGGACTCTTCCTAGAGCTGGCCGGCCATCTAAACTGAGCGATCGGAGGAGAAGGGCCTTAGTCAGGAGGTGACCAAGAACCCGATGGTCACTCTGTCAGAGCTCCAGAGGTCCTCTGTGGAGAGAGGAGAACCTTCCAGAAGGGCAACCATCTCTGCAGCAATCTACCAATCAGGCCTGTATGGTAGAGTGGCCAGACGGAAGCCACTCCTTAGTAAAAGGCACATGGCTGCCTTCCTGGAGTTTGCCAAAAGGCACCTGAAGGACTCTCAGACCATGAGAAAGAAAATTCTCTGGTCTGATGAGACAAAGATTGAACTCTTTGGTGTGAATGCCAGGTGTCACATTTGGAGGAAACCTGGCACCATCCCTACAGTGAAGTATGGTGGTGGCAGCATCATGCTGTGGGGATGTTTTTCAGCGGCAGGAACTGGAAGACTAGTCAGGATAAAGGGAAAGATGACTGCAGAAATGTACAGAGACATCCTGGATGAAAACCTGCTCCAGAGAGCTCTTGACCTCAGACTGGGGCGACGGTTCATCTTTCAGCAGGACAACGACCCTAAGCACACAGCCAAGATATCAAAGGAGTGGCTTCAGGACAACTCTGTGAATGTCCTTGAGTGGCCCAGCCAGAGCCCAGACTTGAATCCGATTGAACATCTCTGGAGAGATCTTAAAATGGCTGTGCATCGACACTTCCCATCCAACCTGATGGAGCTTGAGAGGTGCTGCAAAGAGGAATGGGTGAAACTGGCCAAGGATAGGTGTGCCAAGCTTGTGGCATCATATTCAACAAGACTTGAGGCTGGAATTGCTGCCAAAGGTGCATCGATAAAGTATTGAGCAAAGGCTGTGAATACTTATGTACATGGGATTTCTCCGTTTTTTTTATTTTTAATAAATTTGCAAAAACCTCAAGTAAACTTTTTTCACGTTGTCATTATGGGGTGTTGTGTGTAGAATTCTGAGGAAAAAAATGAATTGAATCCATTTT
This sequence comes from Erpetoichthys calabaricus, assembly GCF_900747795.2. Classification (NCBI taxonomy): domain Eukaryota; kingdom Metazoa; phylum Chordata; class Cladistia; order Polypteriformes; family Polypteridae; genus Erpetoichthys; species Erpetoichthys calabaricus. The sequence goes on from NC_041397.2 coordinate 23,865,622, forward strand.
GGAATAAGGCTGTAACATAACTAAAGGTGGAAAAAGTGATGCGCTGTGAATACTTTCCGGATACACTCTATCTATCTATCTATCTATCTATCTATCTATCTATCTATCTATCTATCTATCTATCTATCTATCTATCTATCTATCTATCTATCTATCTACAATGCATCCGGAAAGTATTCACAGCGCATCACTTTTTCCACATGTTGTTATGTTACAGCCTTATTCCAAAATGGATTCAATTCATTTTTTTCCTCAGAATTCTACACACAACACCCCATAATGACAACGTGAAAAAAGTTTACTTGAGATTTTTGCAAATTTATTAAAAATAAAAACATTGAGAAAGCACATGTACATAAGTATTCACAGCCTTTGCCGTGAAGCTCAAAATTGAGCTCAGGTCCATCCTGTTTCCCCTGATCATCCTTGAGATGTTTCTGCAGCTTAATTGGAGTCCACCTGTGGTAAATTCAGTTGATTGGACATGATTTGGAAAGGCACACACCTGTCTATAGAAGGTCCCACAGTTGACAGTTCATGTCAGAGCACAAACCAAGCATGAAGTCAAAGGAATTTTCTGTAGACCTCCGAGATAGGATTGTCTTGAGGCACAAATCTGGGGAAGGTTACAGAAAAATTTCTGCTGCTTTGAAGGACCCAATGAGCCCAGTGGCCTCCATCATCCGTAAGTGGAAGAAGTTCGAAACCACCAGGACTCTTCCTAGAGCTGGCCGGCCATCTAAACTGAGCGATCGGAGGAGAAGGGCCTTAGTCAGGAGGTGACCAAGAACCCGATGGTCACTCTGTCAGAGCTCCAGAGGTCCTCTGTGGAGAGAGGAGAACCTTCCAGAAGGGCAACCATCTCTGCAGCAATCTACCAATCAGGCCTGTATGGTAGAGTGGCCAGACGGAAGCCACTCCTTAGTAAAAGGCACATGGCTGCCTTCCTGGAGTTTGCCAAAAGGCACCTGAAGGACTCTCAGACCATGAGAAAGAAAATTCTCTGGTCTGATGAGACAAAGATTGAACTCTTTGGTGTGAATGCCAGGTGTCACATTTGGAGGAAACCTGGCACCATCCCTACAGTGAAGTATGGTGGTGGCAGCATCATGCTGTGGGGATGTTTTTCAGCGGCAGGAACTGGAAGACTAGTCAGGATAAAGGGAAAGATGACTGCAGAAATGTACAGAGACATCCTGGATGAAAACCTGCTCCAGAGAGCTCTTGACCTCAGACTGGGGCGACGGTTCATCTTTCAGCAGGACAACGACCCTAAGCACACAGCCAAGATATCAAAGGAGTGGCTTCAGGACAACTCTGTGAATGTCCTTGAGTGGCCCAGCCAGAGCCCAGACTTGAATCCGATTGAACATCTCTGGAGAGATCTTAAAATGGCTGTGCATCGACACTTCCCATCCAACCTGATGGAGCTTGAGAGGTGCTGCAAAGAGGAATGGGTGAAACTGGCCAAGGATAGGTGTGCCAAGCTTGTGGCATCATATTCAACAAGACTTGAGGCTGGAATTGCTGCCAAAGGTGCATCGATAAAGTATTGAGCAAAGGCTGTGAATACTTATGTACATGGGATTTCTCCGTTTTTTTTATTTTTAATAAATTTGCAAAAACCTCAAGTAAACTTTTTTCACGTTGTCATTATGGGGTGTTGTGTGTAGAATTCTGAGGAAAAAAATGAATTGAATCCATTTTGGAATAAGGCTGTAACATAACTAAAGGTGGAAAAAGTGATGCGCTGTGAATACTTTCCGGATACACTCTATCTATCTATCTATCTATCTATCTATCTATCTATCTATCTATCTATCTATCTATCTATCTATCTATCTATCTATCTATCTATCTATCTATCTATCTATCTATCTATAACTATTCCAGAGGTTGAAATCCCAGTCAGAATTTGTTAATTCTTTAAAACAATCATGAGCCCCAGTGTCTGACGTCTCCTCTGGTTACGTCCAACACTTCACAGGCTCGGGTCCTTGCTCGCCAGCTCTTTGGCGTCTGAGGGGGGCCGTGCCGAGCCTTGCCCCTGTTTTGTAGTGGTCTGTTCCATCAGTGCGGTGATATTCTTCAAGTCAGTAGGTGGCAGTGCAATTTCATAGCAGAGGAAGTGAATTGTTTGGCAGAAGATGCCTGCACCTGATGAGACCCTACTGGTGTTAGAAGAGTTGTGTCTGTCCAAACTGCCTGTACAGGAGAAGAAAAGGAGATGGTTGAGTGTCAGTGTTTTCAATGTCTTTTTTATATAATGCTTTGCTTTTTTTTCCCCTGTGTTATCGGCAATTTCCTTCCATGAACTTGTCATCTTCTGAGCATTTTTGTGGTCACGGAATAAAGGAATCCAATAAAACGAGGCTAAAATCCCAGGCAGAATCTGTCCATTCTTTAAAACGATCGCGGGCCTCAGTGCTTATCTCTTAAAACTGACATCAAAAAGGGTCTCCATAACAAGAGGAGGCACATTCAACACTTCACAAACTTGGGTCCCTGCTGCCAGTCTGTTCGGCGTCTGTATTGAGCCTTGCCCGTTCCCTTGGCCTACTTTGCAAGAGCCCCACACCGAGCAATGGGTCACTCCTGCTCCAGGTATGCTCAGCAGGAGAGAAGACCCTCACCCCACCCAGATGAGCCCCTTCAAGCACCGATCACACGCTCCACTTTTGGGGCTCACAAACCCAACCAATTGCCTCCACTCATCATCAGTACTGGTTTCCCTCTCATCCTACCTGGTTTCTTACTTTCATTTTAATTTTCCCCACCCGAAGTGCTACTTTAACTGTGGTTATAATTACAGACAGATGATTCAAATTTTGTATAAATATAATGATAAGATGCAAACAGATAGGAAATGTGAGAAAAATTACTCAACCTGAAGTAGCATTTTATTTAAACAACCATACAAATTTTTTGTATCATGGAAATATTAATGTATACACAATATTAAAAATTGTATTCAATATAGCACGTATTCTTGCAATAACTATTATTCATTTTATTTTAATTTATACATCATCGGTTTAACAATGACGTGTAAACATTGAACATGCTGTGTAAATATAAAGATGTAGTGGGAACAATAAGCTGCTACATCCCCGTCGTGTTCCTGGTAATACATTTAATTTATTTTTTTTTATTTCCACTATCATTATCATAATTATATGCAGCTAAATGCAGTTTTACCTAGAGCAATTTATTGCAAAAAAGAAAATCTTGAGACAAGACGAGACCATTGCCAAGAGAATTTTTCAAGTCCCGTCCACCTCTCAACCATTTCAGGTTAATGGCCCACACCCGCGATCCTCTCATCTCTCTTTGTCAGACACAGTTCCTGCATTCTCAGCTCTTATAAATTTTTACAATCAAATTGGCAAATTGGTTAAATGCGTATTAATAGATGACGCTGAAACAGTTGATGGTGATGTTGTGGAAGATGAAAACATCAACTTACAATATCCCGTAGGATATCTACAACTGTTAACACCATCCGGTCTTCCACCGGCCGAATTACTCTTGAAAGAAGGATGTATTGTAATGTAATTGTGTAATTTATATGATGGGCTATGCAATAGGACAAGATAAGTTACCGTTTTTACTCGTGTACCACGCGCCCTCGTGTAAGACGTGCACCCTAATTTTTACAAAGAAAGTCACGAAAACTGTTTTGGCCCATATATGACGCGCATTGTGAGCGAGAGAGAGAGAGCGCGAGTGAGTGAGCCCAAGCAGAAGAAGTAAACATTACAGGTAAACATTTCCTCGTGTATGATGCACACCTGATTTTCTAATGCTAATTTTCGGGAAAAAATGTGCGCGTGGTACACGCGTAAATACGGTATATTAAAAATTGGTTGGACAATTCTGACATGTAAAATTTTAACAGGCGACAAGAAAGGTAATGTGGTACTTCTTCCGCAGATAACATTAAACACCAAAGGAGGTCTTGATATGCCATTCGTATTAAAATGTTTGAAGTTTTCTGCTAGAATAGATTCTGCTATGACAATTAACAAATCTCAGGGACAAATATTCGAAAAAGTCAGTTTATTTATTTGAGGGAATGAAACGATATTCACTCACAGTCACGATGTAACTCCAAACACGGAATCAAAATTCAAAGTGATATTGACAAAAAGTTAATTCCAAATATTGTTTTTACTGAAGTTTTACAGGAAAAGTGTAAGTTTAAAAAGTATTTGCGTGTTAATTTCAAAGCCAAACAGAACGAAAACGTATAACGCAACAAATACCTCTGACGCAACATGAAACATCATTTTCTATCAATTTATTACGTTTTACTATTTTTTACTATGGTTAATTACTCGCTGTAATGTAAAATAGTCCGGTCTATTATGCATATGTAACAATTCCCATGAAAATAAGAATCTGTTTAAATTGTACATCCACTTCCCCATACGTGAGCAAAGCGAGCAGGGGGCTGAGCCCCCTAGCATTATATAATGCTAACACTTTTTTAATGTTTTTAGGTGACTATATCTCTTTTTACTTTGCATGTAATCTAGGTAATGCATATATAGTCATGAAAAAATTCCACCACCGCTTTCATTCTCATTAAGTGCGAAAATATCATTTTAATATAAATAGAGATAAATGATTGTGTATTAATATTATCAATTAGTTATGATGAGAAACAAAGAGATATGATATTTGAGAAATATTGCACAACTCAAAGTGGTTCTGATGACCTTGTCCTGTATCTCAGTATACGAGAAAGTCGAGGGGAGCGCACTCCCGTTTTTTTCTTTCAGTTATTTGGTGGCTCCTATACATCCTGTTATGCTGTGTTTGTAAGAATCAATTATTGACGTGTTCTCCAGTTGTTTAGATTCATGTCCAGAGTTGCTTGTTAGTTTGAGGTTTCTTTATTAATTTATTTCTTTGTATTTCTCCTCTTGCAGAATTCCATCCGGCACAACCTCTCATTGCATAGCCGGTTTGTACGGGTCCAGAACGAAGGCACCGGGAAGAGCTCGTGGTGGATGTTGAACCCAGAGGGAGGAAAAAGTGGAAAGTCTCCACGAAGAAGAGCCGCCTCCATGGATAACAACAGCAAATTTGCCAAATGCCGTGGAAGAGCAGCCAAGAAAAAGGGCGCTCATCAAGGAGGACAAGATGGTGGTGCAGACAGTCCCGGATCGCAGTACACAAAGTGGCCTGGCAGCCCCAACTCCCACAGTAATGATGACTTTGAGGCGTGGAACACTTTCAGGCCTCGCACAAGCTCCAATGCCAGCACGATCAGCGGGCGTCTTTCACCATTCATGACTGAGACTGATGATCTTGCAGATGCTGAAGTGCACACGCTTGTGTACTCACCTGCTTCCAGCAAACTGGCCTCCACACTGCCCAGTCTTTCAGAAATGGCCAGCTCCAGCCACCACAACACAGAGAACGTAATGGAGGACTTGCTGGACAATTTAAATCTTCTTTCTCCTAAGTCCTCCCAAGTGACGGCCTCCTCCACTCAGTCCTCACCTGCCACCATGATGCAGCCAAGTCCTGGCTATCCCTCCTACACATCTCCCAACACTGCCAGTCTGGGATCGCAATCTCAAGATTATAGAAAATGTTTGTATAGCCAACCCGGTATGAATTCTCTTTCTCCGATGCCTATGCAGACACTGCAAGATAACAAACCTGCTTACCCACCCACCCTGAGCCAATATGGCTGTCCATCAGGGCTTCTTAAGGAGCTCCTGACATCTGATGGAGACCCTCATAATGATATGATGCCCTCAGTAGACACTGTGGTATCCCAGTCCACCAACAGAGTTGTTTCTGGCCCTAGTGTGATGATGGCACCCAACTCTCTGATGTCATCCTATACAGGAGGGCAGCAAGGTCATGCCAAGATGATGGCATCTGCCAACACACACTCACACGCAGTTCACAGCCAGCCGTCACCAACCATTAACGGCCGTGCCTTAAATCATCCAATGACTGTAATGGCACACAGTGCAGGACTGAACCGCCTAGCGACCGTAAAGACTCTCATGCAAGTGCCTCACAGCCAGGCCCCACATATGAGCATGCACCAGTACATCAGTGGCAGCAACGGTTATGGCAGGGTGGGCCTGCTCTCAGTCCACCAGGAAAAACTGCCCAGTGACTTGGACGACATGTCAATTGAGCGGTTTGAATGTGATATGGAATCCGTTCTGCATGATACCTTAATGGACGGAGACTCTTTAGATTTTAACTTTGACCCCATGGTACCAAACCAGGGCTTTTCACACGGTGTAAAGACAACAACTCACAGCTGGGTATCAGGATAAGCGTGGTCAGGTAAGATTTCAACCCATTCAAATAGTTTCTTTATTGTGTTGCTGAAAACATTTATTCTTTACACATTTTACAGTGTGAACTTTTTGTCTAGTACCGACTTTTGAGAGGTATGGAGGCGCAGTGGTTAGTTATCACTGCAGCCGCATTGCCCCACCGGCTTGGGATTAGATTTCAGCTCAGTCACTGGCACAACAAAAAAAAAAAGAAAAGAAAAGAAAAACTTTGAACAAAATTACTTCTGCTGGGTGAGCATGACGAACTGGGGGTCGGAACGTACTGTGTGACCTTAAAAGAGCGCAGTGAAAATTGGCATAATGCGCATTATTATTATTACCCTTATTATTTTCATCACAAAAAACAGAATGACATGTAATTTTTAGTCTTTCAGACTCTGAACCTCATTATTAGGATAGACAGATTATACTTTTATGAATAGTATATCATTTTACTTTATTTTATATATTTTTTTACTTTTTCTTTTTGTGGACGTAAGAAATGATTCAGCCTTGATGGAGAAGTAATTATGTATAATTACATTATTAACCTCACACAACCCTGTTATAAAATAGGCCAGTCTGCAAAATCAGCAAATGAATATCATTAACTGTAAAAGCAATCTCGTGTCCTTTTTATTATCCATATTTTTCAATTATTTCCTAAATGATATCCATCTTTCCATCTGGGCTCGCTTATTCTAGTATAAGGTTATGGAAAGATGGAGGAATAGGCACACGAATAAACACCACACAATAGTTCTTTAGCTCAAATCCCTGTTCTGTTTAGTTCAGTTTATTCCTATATAGCTCTCGTCTTGGCGAAATTATTGAGTAAAGTCAAAAGCAGATTTTTCTTTACCCTGATTATCACTACATTCATTTTTCAAAAGCGTGGCAGGGGTGCTGGAGCCAATCCCAGCTAGCACAGGGCGCAGGGAAGGAACAAACCTTGGACAGGGGCACCAGTCCATTGCAGGTTTCCCTTCTATGAAAGACTTGAATGAACCAGGACCACTGAAGCTGTGTTCTGTCCCGTCTGTATGATAGTTTCCCTATTTTTGTGTACTGATTCAATTTCTACATTCCCCAGGGCTCAATTTAGTTCATTTCATTGTCACTGTACATTGAGTGCAGTGATTAGCGCTGCTCCCTCATGGATCTAACATCCTGTCTGTAAATCTCGTGTCAGCCTGTTGTCTGCGTGGAGTTTGCATGTTTTAGAACATTAGATAGATAGATAGATAGATAGATAGATAGATAGATAGATAGATAGATAGATAGATAGATAGATAGATAGATAGATAGATAGATAGATAGATAGATAGATAGATAGATAGATAGATAGATAGATACTTTATTAATCCCAAGGGGAAATTCACTACTCCAGCAGCAGCATACTGATAGAAACAATATTCCAGGGAACAAGTCCACATAAAAGAAAGTGACATTAGACCTATTGTGATGAGGACAGGCCATTCAGCCCAAGATGTTCGTCCATCCTATACACCGAGACATCAAGCCGAGATTTGGCAAAAAACTTTTTAACATATTGCGCTGAATCTTCCCTTAACGTGTTTCTACCCATGTCTCTGTGTTCTTGTTGCAAAATGTTGTTTTAAAGTAATAGCTGGAAACAGCTGGACATTTATTTTTTTCATAATTTTAAAAACTCTTGGATCATGCCCCCTCTTAGTCTCCCATTGCTTAAACTGAAAATGTTCAGCTCCTCCAGCCTCTCCTCATAGCTCACACCCCTCAGTCCCAGAAGCAGCCTAGCCGCTCTCCTCTGGACTCTCTCTGGTGCTGCTATGTCTTTTTTTGTAATAAGGGAGTCGAACTGTGTACATTATTCAAAGTGAGGCCTGATTAATACATTATTTAACTTAAGCACCTCCTATCATTTGTACTTTATGATATGTAACCAGTGCCGGTGCTAGCGTATTTTGTGCCCTAGTGCGCCATCCTTCTCTTCGGTAGTTAAAACGTGTGGCTGGGTTTTCCACACCCTTATGATATGCGCTCTATGTGAATACCTTATTCACCTTAATGGTGGCGCCATCCCTGAATGTAACATAATAATAATAAATAATAATACATTTTATATCCTGTTAGTCTCTTTGATCGCTTCTGTATACTGTCTTGATGTAGATAGCGACAAGTCCACAGTGCCTCCCCAGCCCTACTCATTAGATGTCTTTTAAGTTCCAGAGCTCCCATTGTGTACTCAAATCTCAAAACCACTTCTACTTCCTGCATGTAATTCATAATTATTTACTTACATTAAAAGTCGGGCGGCACGGTGGCACAGTGGTAGTGCTGCCAGTTTCTCCTTGCGTGGAGTTTGTATGTTCTCCCCGTGACTGCGTGGGTTTCCTCTGGCTGCTCCAGTTTCCTCCCACAGCCCAAAGACATGCAGGTTAGGTGCATTGGCGATCCTAAATTGCCCCTAGTGTGTGCTTGGTGTGTGTGTGCCCTGCAGTGGGCTGGCACCCTGTCTGGGATTTGTTCCTGCCTTGCGCCCTGTGTTGGCTGGGATTGGCTCCAGCAGACCCCCGTGACCCTGTAGTTAGGATATAGTGGGTTGGATGATGACTGACGTTAAATATCATCTGTTCAAGCCTGTACGTTGTCCAAGTCCCTGTGTAATAATGTAATGCATTATCTGACCTTCCATATGTCTCCATGGTTTTTTCACTGGGATTTCAGGTTTTCCTCTCTCGTCCCCAAAGACATGCAGGTCTGTTTGATTTAAGACTCTTGTGTGAGTGATTGTGGGTGTGTGCACATATCCGCCCTGCGATTCACTGGTGCCCAATTCAGGGTTGTGTCCCTGTCCTGCTGCAATAAACTCTGGTCCCTGCACCCCTGAGTTAGGGTTTGAGAAGGTGTTGTGTGTTTGCATAAACTACAGTACAATTAAAAGAGTTTGGTGCCATGACAATAGGGTCTAGGGTGCAACAACACATCAGAGACAAATTACAATAGGTCATATTAATGGCAATAAAAATAAATAAAATATGTACAAGGGAAGTGTGACCGTGGTGAGGTCTGTGGTAGGAGTGATGGATGCATTCAAGTTGGAGGTGGGATTACATCAGGGATCGGCTCTGAGCCCTTTCTTATTTACAATGGTGATGGACAGGTTGACAGACGAGATTATACAGGAGTCCCCGTGGACTATGATGTTTGCGGAAGACATTGTGATCTGTAGTGAGAGTAGGGAGCAGGTTGAGGAGACCCTGGAGAAGTGGAGATGTGCTCTAGAGAGGAGAGGAATGAAGGTCAGTAGGAACAGGACAGAATACATGTGTGTGAATGAGAGGGAGGTCAGTGGAATGGTGAGGATGCAAGGAGTAGAGTTGGTGAAGGTGGAGGAGTTTAAATACTTGGGATCAACAGTACAGAATAATGTGGATTGTGGAAGAGAGGTGAAAAAGAGAGTGCAGGTAGGGTGGAATGGGTGGAGAAGAGTGTCAGGAGTGATTTGTGACAGACAGGTATCAGCAAGAGTGAAAGGGAAGGTCTACAGGAAGGTAGTGAGACCAGCTATGTTATATGGGTTGGAGACGGTGGCACTGACAAGAAAGCAGAAGACAGAGTTGGAGGTGGCAGAGTTAAAGATGCTAAGATTTGCATTGGGTGTGACGAGGATGGACAGGATTAGAAATGAGGACATTAGAGGGTCAGCTCAAGTTGGACGGTTGGGAGACAAAGTCAGAGAGGCGAGATTGCATTGGTTTAGACATGTGTAAGGAGAGATGCTGGGTATATTGGGAGAAGGATGCTAAGGATAGAGCTGCCAGGTAAGAGGAGAAGAGGAAGGTCTAGGAGAAGGTTTATGGATGTGGTGAGAGAGGACATGTAGGTGATGTGTGTAACAGAGCAAGATGACGAGGACAGAAAGATATGGAAGAAGATGATCCACTGTGGCAACCCCTAATGGGAGCAGCCGAAAGAAGATGAAGAAGAATTGCAATAAAAATAAATAAAAATAGGTTGTATTAATGGCAATAAAAAATAAAAATAAATAAAAATATGTCATATAAATGGTAATAAATATAAAAAAATTAAAATAAATAAAAATAGTTTGTATTAATGGCAATAAAAATAAAAATAATAATAAATAAAAGTAGGTTGTATTAATACCAATAAAAAATAAAAATAGGCCATATAAATGGTAATAAAAATAAAAACATAAAAATAAATACAAATAGTTTGTATTAATGGCAATAAAAATAATAATAATAAATAAAAATAGGTTGTATTAATAGCAATAAAAAATAAAAATAGGTCATATAAATGGTAATAAAAATAAAAATAAGTCATTATAATGGCAATAAAAAGGCAATAGGTAGTAGTAATAGAATTGTCACATTTACCGACTACAGTGAAATTCTTACATGTCCGACCAAAATGTAACTTGTCGCCATGCTCCGGCGCCATGGTATACAGAAATATATTAAAATATTGTACATGACTTCATTATGTTTAATAGAAAACAGATCTTGGCTTATCTGATGTACTCCTTACCATTAGCTCAGTTATGGTGCCAGTTCCTGAAACCTCATTACAGTAAGTTTATAGTTATTTTAGCCAGGAATCAAAGGAATGCCAGTTGAGTGTGAGACTCGCTGCGAGGATAAAAACATATCTGTTTTAAATACTCCATCTTCTATAAATTAGAAGGTTTAATGATGTAGCACCATGTGTTTAATTTTACTGTAGTGTGTAACTGTATCATATTAAAAACTAAGATTAGAATATGACAGCATGTTAAAGATGGGACAATTAAAGCAACAGAACTCCCAGTACCTGCGACCCTGAGCGGCAGTGGATTCAGACCCCTTCACTTTTTTCACATATTCTTATTTTGCAGCCTTGTGCTAAAATCACGTACATTTAATTTTTCCTTCATCGAATGGCAAAGTGAAAGCAGGTGTTTAGGAATTTTTGCAAAATTATTTAAAAATCAAAAAGTGAAATGTTACCTCGACACGAGTGCCTGACAATACAAGCTTAGCACGCCTGGATTTGAGGGTTTTCTGCCATTCTTCTCTGCAGATCCTCTCAGTGTGTTCAGGTCTCTGCAGAGACATTCATGTTGGGCTCGAGTCTGGGCCCTGGCTGGGCAACTCAAGGACCTCCCCAGAGTTTTCATCAGGCCACTCCTGTGTGCTTTTTGTTTTGTGTTCATTGTCATTGTCCTGTTGGAAGGCAAACCTTTCTGGCCATTCTGAGGTCCAGAGCACCCTGGAGAAGGATCTCATAAAGGATATCTCTTCACTTTTCTCCTTTCAGCTTTCCCTCAACCCTGTCTAGTCTCCCAGTCCTTGTTGGTGAAAAGCAACCACAACGCATGATACCGCCACCACCCTGCCTCACTGTTCGACCTGAGAATCTTGTTTCTCATTGTCTGAGAATCCTTTAGGTGCCTTTTTTTGCAAACTCTGAGCATGCTTCCTTGTTTCTTTTACTGTGGAGTGTCTTCTATCTGACCATTCTTCATAAAGTCCAGCAAGGTGGAGTGTTGAAGTCCTTCTGGAAGTTGCTTCCATCACTGGAGTTCAGCCAGAGAGACCATTGTGTTCTCGGTTATCTCTCTTACCATGACCCTTTTCCCATAATTGCTCAGGAAAAGTTGTTGCTGTTCCAAACTTCTTCCAAGGCTTGTGAAGGCAACTGTGCTCTTTCCCTTGGGATTAATAAAGTATCTATCTATCTATCTATCTATCTATCTATCTATCTATCTATCTATCTATCTATCTATCTATCTATCTATCTATCTATCTATCTATCTATCTATCTATCTATCTATCTATCTATCTATCTATCTATCTATCTATCTATCTATCTATCTATCTACAGTATCACAATTCTGTTTTTAAGCTCCGCAGTCATTTCCTCCTGACTGGGGTTTTGCTCTGATACACATTGTTGTGACAGGCTGGGTTGGCCCCACAGTCCTTGGCAGCTCTCGAACCTGGAACTGTCGATAATCGGGATGAGCTGGGCAAATGAGGACACCAACAAGCAAGAGTATGGTGTATGAAGCCTTGGAACGTAGTGCCGCCCTAACCTGACACAGACAGGCAGACACAAGTTTGCCACACATTTTTAAATCTTATATAGGACTGCAATGCCATTTACAATTAAAACCCATGTCGAATGTAATTATTTTAAAACAAGATCTTCAAAAAGAACAGTTGCACAGGATATCTAAAAATTATTTTAGTACAAGTAATCTTACCAATACAAAATTGACTTTTATTTACAGTTGCCGTCAGAGCACACAAGGCACAGAGCACAACACAGCTACTATTCCCACCAATCCTTCCGCCTCCACTCCTCCTCAAGAGCTTTGCCTTCCTCCACCAATGCCAGCCATTGAGTGGTGGTGACTGGCTCCTTTTATAGGGCACCCAGAAGGAGTCCAGGCACCCAGCAACACTTCCTGGTTTGGCGGAAGTGCTGCCAAACAGGGCCCTGAAAAATTCCAGGCACCGCCTGGTGGTGGCCACGGTCCCCAGCAAGGTTGAGCTTCCGTGCTCATGACCCATGGCCCCGCTGCTGCCCTCTTTCAGGGTCCGGGGGAGAAACGGTCTTGCAAATACTCTCTCCTTCCATACTCAGGGCGTCCCGGCCAGGTAAGGGCTCCGCCTGCCCTCCACAGTTGCAAAAGAGTGCTTTTATTTTTTCAAACCCCCTAAGTACAAACAAGTGCAGTGCAGTCTGTTAATAAATAAATCAATAATCCATAAAAGCTAAGTGAATCAGTTAAGGTTAAAAGTCCAAGTAAATAGCCTTGATTTTACTGGTTTAATTGTTATTAAAACCCTGGCAGGAATCTCTCCATCATTTACAACAGTGAGCTTCTGTGTTTCTGTCTAAAATGGCGTCTCTTATGCTCACCCCGTAAGGACCTTGCAGCTACAGGAGGCGTCAACCAATTCAAATCCAGGCCCGGGGTCCCCACCCATCAGTGCCTCGACGTCAGTAGGGCTCCGTCTCCCTTCCACCCACTCAGAGCACTGTGCAATCCCGCTACTGGTATGCTCAGCAGGCGTGACCCTCTTCACCCCATCAAGTGTCTGCCCCACGCTTCTCTTCTGGGGGCCTCACTTCCATGACTGCTGACCTCCACTCTATCACTTGGGCTTCTCCTGATCCTGCCTTCTTTCCATCCTCCACTTTGACCTCCGATCTTCCTACTCTCGCCAGCTTCCTTCTTTTTACTCAGGGATGCAGATGCCCTTGTGCTGATTCTGGAGTGCTGATGAGGAAATCGATGGAACCGCATGTATCTACAATTTAATACATGATTGGCCAATTGTCCCATCAACCTCTGGAGGCCAATCACACCAACTCTGAAACCCAGGCACTTCTTTCTTTATTTATTTAATAACTCCACAATCGCCATGATCCTTGCTATGTATACCACATTTGTCGAGAAGGGTTCAGCTACAGACCCCCGCAGCTCCCTGATTTAATAGCTCCACTGGGCAGCCTATTGGACTACACGTTTTTGTCACTTGGTTTAATTGACGTGAGTCCCAAAACCCTAATCTTAACCATAGTCTAGCCAGGCGTATCATGTAACATGACTGATGTATAATGCAAAGCAACAACCACCTCAACAGATCAGAACAGAGCAGGACTCTGTTGCAGTTGTCAACTGTGGGATGCTCTGTTGACAAGTGTTGACAAGTGTGTGCCTTTCATAATCATGGATTGACCACCGGTGGACTCCAAACAAGGAGTAGAAACATCTCAGGAATCATCACTAGCCAAATTTCAAGTATCAGAGCAAAGGGTCTCATTTTTCGCCTTTGTCATTACAGGTTGTGGAGGTTCAGCCTGCTGCAAACAGACGCAGGACACCCAGAAGTCCAAAACACACACTTTTATTGTTCTTCTGTCTTTTACAGCACCACACAATGCACAAACCCACAATGCTCAGTCCTTTCTTTCCTTCTCTCTTTCTTCACTGCCACCTCCACTCCTCTCTCTCAGGCTCTGTCCTCTGCCTCCCGACTCCGGCTCCTCGAATGGAGTGAAGCGGGATCTTTTATACTTCACCTGGAAGTGCTCCAGTTGCTTCCTAACCAACTTATGGCAGCACTTCCGGGTGTGGAGGAAGTGCTACATGGGAACCCAGATCCTCTTCTGGCAGCCCTCCTGTCAGACCAAAGCTCCGGAGCTGTCCAGGCGCCCTCTGGTGGCCCCAATGCAAACCAGGTGGGGGCTGCCCTCTCGTGTCCCAGGGGAGGTACTGCTGTTGACATGTCCTCTCCCCCGGTCCTCTCCTCAGAAGGGTTTGCCACAGGGGTATCAAGTGTTGCCTGATGAGGAAAAATATGATTTTAAATAATAATAATAATAATAATTCATTACATTTATATAGCGCTTTTCTCAGTACTCAAAGCGCTATCCACACAGGGAGGAACCGGGAAGCGAACCCACAATCTTCCATAGTCTCCTTACTGCAAAGCAGCAGCAATACCACTGTGCCACCTGTTGATCACAAGGCAGCAATCTAACAAAATGTAAGGTAATAATAATAATAATAATAAATTTTATTTATATTGCACTTTATATTTTAGCAATCCCAAAGTGCTACAGAGTAAAAATAGAATAATAAAATAAAAAAGAACAGAAGAGTCTATAAAATACTTTAACAAAATGACTTTCTAAAAAGATGAGTTTTTAGGTTTCGCTTAAAGGCCTCAGTCGACTGTGGGGCTCTCAGGTAATCAGGGAGGGCATTCCACAGCCTCGGCGCCACCGATGAAAACGCCCTGTCACCCATGCTGCTGAGCTTAGTTCTGGGGACTTGAAGAGTGTTAGTGAGTACAGAGCAGAGGGAACGTAAGGAGTTATGGGGGGTAAGGAGTTCCTGTAGATAAAGAGGGGCATGTCCATAAATGCACTGATGGGTAAGAAGGGAGACCTTGTACTCTATTCTGAATGAAACAGGGAGCCAATGAAGGGTTTTCAGGATTGGGGTGATGTGATCATACTTTCGCACCCTCATCAGGATCCTGGCAGCGCTGTTCTGAATATACTGGAGTCTCTGAATACTCTTGCCAGGAATCCCAATGAGGAGTGCATTACAGTAATCCAGCCTGGAAGAGACAAAGGCATGGACGAGCTTCTCTGAATGCAGTGTGGGTGAAAATGAGCAAGTGAAACCGTTCAGTCAGGCCTGCTGGCTTGTTGTCGTATGTGGACTCCCATTGGTTCTGGAAAGGGCAGTGGGTGTGTCCTCTTTTCTTTTAATCACATCCCTCACGTTGCCTTTTGCTGACTTGTCTCTTTCTGTTTTTGTTTCCATAGGCTATCCACCTGAAACTGGACCTACACCAGTGGAAAACAAATCCATCATCTTTTGCATTTCTCCCGAGACACACAGACAGCCCACCCCCTACACGCACACACAAATATATGTGTAGTATATAATGTGTGTGTATTCTTTTACTTCTTTCTCCTTTTATCAGACTTGGCAGCAGAAAGCTTTTTCCTGTACAGGATGTTTGCCCAGTGCGTGCAGGTTATGTGCTGCTTCTGATAAGGCTTCTGCCATTGGAAATTTTATAGCAATCAAGTGCCAAACTCACTACATAATGTCATAGTGGAGTTTATTTACCTGAAGTTGGGTTTTTTTTAGCTTTATTTTTTTTTTTAAAAGGAGCGACACATACACTCACTGTGCCTAATAATGTTAGAATTCTGCTTTTAAGGTATGTGCTGACAGTACAGTAATATTGACGAAACCGGAGCCATTCACCGCTGAACAGATGTGTCTCCTGTTGTTTTATGTGACCCTGTCCTCTTCCGTTTGTAATCAACATTAGAGGTATTATTATTATTATTTACAATTTAGGAAAGTCTTAATCTATTTATATACTGATAACAGTTATATTTCCTACCTTGTGTTACAAGGAATAATGAAGAATAATCTTTCTCGGTATAAACCAATGCTAAACATGACAGCCTTACAAATGACCAGCAGGGCCTTTGTTTTCTAATGCAGGGATTTTGTGATTTTTGTTTTTTTGAATCCCATTTTCGAGTCCAGCGTGTTTTCTTCTAATTCTTACATGCCGAGTCTGTTTCACCATTTCGTGTATATACAGCAAGTTTACAATAATGTCCAATATCGGGGCAGCAGATTTGTAGTGCGTGTGTTTTTCTTTTTTTTTTTTCGTTTAACTGGATTTATGAAGCATTTTGTATTTTGTATTTTTTTTTGCAGTGCTTACTCAGTGTGAGGCTGTTAAAGCTTTGCTTTGTTGGAGTAAACAAAAGACAAATCTTTTACCCAGTTACATACTTTTATTTTTCTAACATGAAACTCGAAAGCAGATCATGTACAGACTGGCTTTTAGCATTTCAGAATTTCTTATTTAATATGTCTTATATCCACTTAATGCATGTATGCGGCATTTATCCTAGATTTATACTTTTCTGTAGCTTTTGCTTTTTTTTTTTTTTTCCTTATACAAAGGAAACGACTATAATAATGTCAGGCAGGTCGGAAAAGTCTGCTGTAATCGGGGGAAGCGTCTGCTTCTGGAGTCGGTTAGTGACAGGTGTGGTGGTGGCTCATTACGGTCACAGAGCTGCTTATTTCAGCAAATGTTTGGTATCCTCCAGGAATCTGTAACGACAGAACTGCTGCTGCTGCTGCATAATGCGATTAGAAAGATTTGGAATACTGACCTATATCTGCCGTTTTATATACAGTACCGCCTTTTGTATGCCCCACGTAGTACCATGAAGTGTTAGATATCCTGCCATAGCTGCTTCTGTTTTCCTGTAATGTTTCTTGTCGTTGAAGAACTCATAATGTTTATATTTTCAATATACTGTATATAAAACAAATCCATATATCGTGTGTTTAGATTCCACTTTTGTACTCCTATATACTGTAGCATGCAAAAGTATTCAACCCCCTTGAACGTCATGATCATTTTCTGCATGACTAAAGATATGCACACGTATTTATCCTTTCAGTATTTTTAACGTGAACTCTTGTGTTGTAACAATACATTTCCAAAGTCCAAACAAACCACTTTCTTTATATTTTTACCTGAAGAAGACAAACTCCAAAGTTAATGTTTCAGAAACAGAATTTCTTTATTGTCATTGTAACAAATACAACGAAATTAGGTGCAGTCTCTGTATTCAGGGCCTACACATTGTCGAGAGCCCTTCAGTTACAATAACAGCCTTCATTCTTTTGAGGTATGTAAGTATGTCCCAGTTTTGCACCTTGTTCAGTGCTGGTTCTTCCCCATTCTTCTTGGCAGAATTTCTAGAGACCCTCTAGGTTGGTGGGCTGGCGTCTCCAGACAGCAGTTTTCAAGTAGTGCCGTAGATTCTCAACAGGGTTACGATCAGGGCTTTGAGTTGGCCGTTCCAAAACAATCGCCTTTCTGTTTTTGAGACATTCCAGTGTCGCTTTGGCCTGACGCTTAGGGTCACATTGTCATGTTGAAAGGTGAATCTTCTGCCGAGCCGTAGGTTCATAGCGGACTGGAACAAGCTCTCCTGCAGTATTGTATCCATCCATTGTCCCTTCAGCTCTGAAAAGATTCCCAGTCTCAGCCCATGTAAAGCATCCCCATAGACTGATGCTGCCACCACCGTACTTCACCGTAGGTCTGGGGTTTCTTGAGGCCTGGGCAGTGGTAGTTTTACACCACACAAACGTCTTTGAAGTCTGGCCAGAAACTTCTGTTTTGGTCTCATCTGACCATAAAACCTTCTCCCACATCTTATGCTGGGCCTTTATCATGCTTTGTAGCAAATGCCATATACGTGTGGACCTTCTTAAGAAATGGCTTCTCTTTTGCTACCTTGTTTTATGGAGAGCTTGTGAAATTGTGGACCACTGCACCTTCACTCCAGTTTCAGCCAAAGAGCATTGCAGACATCTGAGCGTTACCGTTGGGTTTTTAGTCGCCTCTCTCACCAGTCGACGTCTCGCTCCGATGTTTAGTTTGGTGGGACGGCCTGTTCTAGGAAGAGTCTGATCCCACAGTGTACAAACGGGCCTTGTTTCTCACTTCAGCAGAATGCTCCTTTGTCTTCATTTTGGCAGTGATTGTTCATCAAAGACTATGGCCCTTACAAAAGGGGATTTTCATGTCTAGAGTGATATAAAGAACTCACAAGTAGCACCTCATTATGTGTCATTTTGACTGTCAAATGACTGTCACCTTTGTGTCGTTTGCGACTAATTTGTCATTTGTGTAAGCCTGGGGCTTTGAAAGCACAAGGGTTTAAATAATTACGCAAACACTAACTTTTGGATTTGTCTTCTTCAGTTAATTATCTACAGAAAATGGTTTATTTGGACTTTAGAAAGGCATTGTTAGAGCTTAAGAGTTCACGTTAGAAGTACGGAATGGATAAATACGAAGTATGGAATGGATAAATACGCGTACAAATCTTTTGTCATGCTGAAAATTATGGCGACTTTCAAGGGGACTGGATACTTGTGCACACCATTGTACACATTATTATTGAACATGCCGAGATCAATTGATGAGATCCATTATATTTTTGTTAAATATGAAGCCTATTAGTGAAATAGTTAAACAAATTGATCCTTCTTTTCTCGAAAAGAAGTTCAAAGGTCACTGATATCCAGTGCTTGTTAAGGTCAGTTCAAACACTCACAAAAGCAATAAGGTACCATATTCAGGGTCTCTGCTTTGGGGGGCTGAATTCCTGGGACTGAATGTCTTTCTATACTCAAAACAGTTTGATAGTTGAATCTACTGATTTATATTTTTATATTCTGGAAAAAAAATGAACGTACTTTGTGAGAAAATAACATTTATATCTTTTAAAGGATCCGAAGTTACTTTGGCATTAATGGAACATTTCAGCATTCAATGTAAACATTATGAGTCCTTTATTTATACACCTTTAAAAAAAATAATAAAATAAAAAAAACTGAATGTTTCATATTTTGTTGCCATCAGAATTGTAAATGATTGCTTTGTGAAATGCGCAAATGATCTTATCTATGCAGTCTTGTATTTTTTTTAATTTGTACTTCTGAAAAGTATATTGTATTATAGAGCTGTTGAGATATTTTAAGTATCAGATGTATTGTTTCAGATAGATATATGAAAAAAATGAAGTATATTTAGTTATTAGATATAATGATTTTGATGCTTTTTTGGGTTAACTGACTATTATTCTTCTATTTAGCTGGGATCTTTAAAATAATATTAAAGAATAAAGTTCTAATATTAAGGCTGAAATGTCAGCTGGGCATCCCTAACAGGAGGGAAAAAAAAATTATATCGGACCAATATTTCTTTCTTTTTTTTATTTTATAAAGATTGACTTGACAAAAAAAAAATAATTGCACTTCCTAAAACATTTGCTTTTATTGAATCAGTCTACTTCACTGATTAAAAGTTTATTTCTTCTATATTGTTTTAAAACTGTTACATTTCTTAACTTATATAAATTGTTTTATTAAACTTTTTTTTTTACAATCAGTGAAATAAAAAATAATAAACAAAAATGACTTTGAAATAAAAAAAATAATAATTTTTATGGGGTGGAAAATTTTTTGGAAGAATTGAAAATAAATCGTGAATGAGGCCAGCCCTTCCTTTGGTGGATGTTCCACAGACCAGCGCGTATGGCTTTACATGGCATGTAAATATTACGTACTGTAATATTGGAGGGGTCCGGGTTGGGGTGGGGAGGGGGGACACAGGTAAACGCACGCCTTAACTGCTTAAGCAACACGTGAAAAACCTTCTAACTAAGGAAATGCCTGCTGATGATGTGTCTTCAGTGAATAAGAACAATCTTTGCAGTTGGTGTATAAAGCCATACATGTACATAAATTATATTACAGAACTTGAGTGACTCTGTGTCTCTTTTTTGACGACGTGTGTGCTTTGTTTTACGTGGATGTGTTAGAAACATTTGAGCCCATCGTGCCATTAATTCTAGCAAAGCTAAAGAAGCATAAGAACACACGTAAGACATTTGACCTACGAGTGGAGACCATTCAGTCCATCGAGCCCGCTTGTTTAGCTAATAGCTAAGCTCTCCCAATATCTCATCCAGATTCTTCTTAAAAGTTCTCAAGTTCTCTTCTTCATCTCCATGCATTGATATTTTGCTCCAGATACCCACATTTTTTTGCTTAATGATGTGCTTCTTGGCTTTAGTCCTAAATGCAACCCACCCTTGATTTTCACTGGTGTCCTCAAGTATTTGATTTACCGTTAGGTTGAAAGAATTTGGCTGGAAAGGATAAGGTTGTAGAAAGAGGATTTCCAGAAGTAAAAAAGATAGAGAATTAGAAGATTTCCAAGTTAAAGATACAACTGATTTCGTAGCCTTTGGGCCCAAAAAGAGCAAAGAGAAAGAGCAGAAAGATCCAAGAGATGGAAAAACTTGGGATATTATAGGAGAGGGCAGAAGAACGAAAGTGTGCCACAGCTCACCGAACGGCTGAAACTTATGTGAAAAAAGAGCAAAAGGGATCATTAGAAAGGCCCAGCATACACCATTTACAGGTGGGGATATACAGGCGATACACAAATTTGAATTGTGTACACTAATGATTGGTATTTCTGATGGGCAAAATTGATGTTCATAAAAAGCAGGGCTCAATCAAGAGGTGCAGACAGTGATGGATCACATTCTTAAACTGACTGAATGGACAAGAACTTGAAGGCATCCTTACATAAAAACCCCAAAGGAGCAGAGACATATTTTGTGTGAGTGGAAAGAGAGTGAGAAAAAGTTAACACCTTCTGAATCCAGTATATGTCATAATAATAATAAACAGGAGTAAAAATATGTGATGTATATCGTATGTTAAAGAATAATATTTAATAAGCAGGCCATTTATTTGAGTGCAGTGTTGTGAATCTTCTCTGCTGCCTACACCTCCTGTTGGAGTTCATTCTATCAAAGTGATGATTTGGATCTGCTGTTCTATGGTTGAAGGGTGGACCAGCCCTGTCCAGTATGACCCTTATTGTCCAAGTGTACACAGGTGTCACAGGCACATCATGCCAGAAGAAATTCCTGAAACCATCTCAGAAAAAATAAGAATTAAAAATATGATTTCTGAGACCCTGGGACTCTATACTGTCCAAATGGAGAAAGTCTTGGAGAGGAGAGTTCATTGTGGTCCTGCTGGAATCCATAAGAGCAACGTGTGAAATGAACAATCTTATACAAGTGGTCACAAATCTGTGGGCTGCATTTGCTTTATCAAGGCTTAATGTTTAGGACGCCAACATCATGAGGTCATTGGGGAAAATGGGATTGATGAATGGTTGGATGGGAGGGTAGAAAACCACAGATGTATCAAAAGGACAGGAGTTCTCATCTCAGGTGTGCCATAAAGATCCAGGATGACCTTTGGGATTCTGAAACATGGTATGGGCCGATGAGCCCCAAGCGCTTAGTGTTGGTCAAGTCCTTCTTTTCCTGGCTGTCTTGTGCTCGTCTTCCATGTTCAAAGGTATGTTGTTTATACCAACGAGGCCTGTTACTAATCTGGTCATTGGACGTTGCCATGATGAGTTTCATCGTCACATTTCCCCTTTTAACTTTCTCGTATACACAGAATAAAGAAAGTATTGGAATCGTGAAAAAATTCAACCTCGAGATTTCGATGAATCTTGACGTTTTAGACCTTCCCGAGTCCGAAAATACCATTTTAAAAATTATGTCTGTCTGTGTGTGTGTCTGTAAACACAATAACTCATAAATGCTTTGCCCTCGATCGCTTCCTCAATTTTGTATACCTGCTTCATATCAAAAATAAGGAATCTTATCAACATTTGGGGATGGTACTTGAACAGAACATTTTCGCAAATTTTCAAGTAAACTTGTAACAACTTGGCCTGCCATGCTGACACAAGACGATCGTTAATGCTAACCTATCCTAGTTTGCAACAGATGATAAAAAGAACAGGCCAATATCACACCCTGTAGAGCTCCCCCGTACAGGCCTTATTATAAAATGTTCAGTCACCCCTGATGCCGGAGCATTTATAGTCTGAGACAAAACAAAAATGGTGGTCAATATCCATAAACAAACGAGGAATATATTATATCACAGAAAAGACAGGAAAAAAAACATAACAATCCCTTCCATATGCCCACCCTCAACCCAAAAATAACCCTTATATGTGATGATACAAAAAATATATCTATATAGAATAAGAACATCCCTCCTCCAGTTCCCCTTCCAGATCTATGGACTATGACTATGACTATGACTCAGGCACCGCCGAGAGTGGCAGCCTTTTCAGCAGCTCCGTGTACGACTTCATTTTTCTATTTTTATTTTTCTCTTTTTTATTGGTCACTCCTGTCACTTTATTTTATGTAGATTCGTTCCCTGGACACACTTACTTTTACAACGTGGGCATGGATTTTTACACACCGAGACTCGCTTATTCAAGTACTCAACTTCGAGCGCTGAGAACAAATGCCAGTGCCGGTGTGGTTCCCTATTTACCCAACGAGGTAAGAAGGCGGTATCGTGGCAGCAGAGCCGGCACTAAGCTAAAAATGAAGCAGCTTGCGAGAAAGTGGCGTTTTAAGCCTTCGTTGCCTTCTGTGATTCTGGGAAATTTGAACTCAATCTCAAATAAGATCGACGAACTGGCTGCGCTGGTGAAAAATGTCAGAACCTACTTGTGAATTTCCCCTTGGGATTAATAAAGTATCTATCTATCTATCTATCTATCTATCTATCTATCTATCTATCTATCTATCTATCTATCTATCTATCTATCTATCTATCTATCTATCTATCTATCTATCTATCTATCTATCTATCTATCTATCTATCTATCTATCTATCTTATAAGTAAGTCACAGTTCCAGCCCGTGGCCAGCAGGTGAAACGAAGAGTACTAACAGATGCAGACTCCTAGCCGCAAAAAATCGTCACAGTAAAAGCTATACAGTCAGTCTGCACCATGATAAAGAACAGTGAGGTCTTCGAGAAGCTCACCCATGTCTGAACTAGCGGAACGCCCAATTCACCAGTCAAAAAAGAATTCCCGGCTTCCACCTAACCGTCAGAACTTTAGAAGCTCCAGGGCCTTTTCTCTTGGCCCAGGTAGATGCTGATCTGCTTCGTTCGATTTTCCCCGTCTTCTTCTTCTTGGCTGTCTTCGCTCCCTTTAAATAGTGCGCTTTATGCAAATTGCTCACTGAAAATGAAAAAAAGGAAAGCGGAAGTCCCAGCCCTGGGGCAGCACCACTCTCAGTCTCAGTCTGTAAGTACAATCCCCACAACACCCGATCGACAGCAGAAAAACTAATCATTTTTATTTATGTGGCAGCGCTACAAACTATAGTTATAATTACAGATAGATGATACAAATTGTGTATAGACATTTATAATGATAAAAAGCAAACAGATATGAAATATGGGAAAAATAACTTAACCAGAAATAGTGTTTTATTTAAACAACCATTCAAATTTTTTGTATCATGGAAATATAAATGTGTACACGATATTAAAAACTGTATTCAATATAACACATATTCTTTCAATAACTATTATTAATTTTTTTTAATTTATACATCATCACTTTAACAGTAACATGTAAACATTGAACATGCCATGTAAATATAAAGATATAATGGGGACAATAAGCTGCTACGTCTCCATCGTGTTCCTGTTAATACGTTCAGTTTTATGATATTGTTTTTTATTTCCACCATCATTATCATAATTGAATGTAGCTAAATCCAGTTTTACCTACAACAATTTACAGCAATAAATCTTCTTACTGTATATAATACGCTACCGTGGCTGTCCGTTTGTCTGTCCAGGATTTTAAGTCACCTGCAGCTCACAAACCGTTTCACCTGTTGACCTGGAATTTGGTACACATATACTATGTGACGTCTACTATTCGCTTTTGGGGTGACGATTGACCTCCAAGGTTATTCCTCTTATTTTTATTTTATTTTAGTGTAGAATCAACTCTGGCCAGCAGCCAGCAGGGCTGTCGTGCGGCGCATGCATAAGGGCATCGTTCTCATCGCTACCACCTTCACCGTCACTTCCCCTACCTCTTCATATCTTAAATCATTCTTGAGGCAGATTGAAGACTTAAGTGCCATCTTAAGTGAAAAATGAAGGAAAATGTACTAAATAATTGCATCACAAAGACTGACATAATCAGTTTTAACGTGAAAAGATGATGATGAAAGAAGAGAAGAAGCGGGCCACTAGAGTGGAGAAGAGAAGATCTGCTCAGGAAGCAGCAAGCACATCAACCTCTGAGAAAATGAATGGTAAACGTACAGAGAAAGAGGATGAAAGCTACAAGTCAAGTGTGTTCACTGCACGTTATGGTGCAGTGCGCCGTTACTGGTATAATATAATACTAACACTTTTTCTATGTTTTTAGGTGACTATAACTCTTTTTACTTTTGTAATCTAGGTAATGCATATGTAATCATGAAAAAATTACGCCACCGTTTTTGACCTCCCTAAGTGCAAAAATATCATTTTAATATAAAGTTTGATTATAAATAGAGATACGTGATGGTGCATCGATATTATCTATTAGTTATGATGAGAAACAAAGAGATATGATATTTGAGAAATATTGTGCAACTGGAAGTGGTTCTGATGACCTCTTCCGCTATCTCAGTATATGAGAAAGTCAAGGGGAGCGCACTCCCGATTTTTATGATATGTCCTTTGATTTAATCCTCAAGTGGGACACTTAATTTCTCCTTTCAGTTTGGGTTCTCCATTTCCTCTTTTCTCATTCCTGTTTTGCCTGACCCTGACCCTGTTCAGTCCTGCCATATGGCTTTTCCTTAGCCTCAGATGAAACAAAAACGTCCTTCCAAGAAGACTTTAGTACTAGGACCTTTTGATTTTTTTCTTCCTATGACTTTTCTTCTCATTTCTTCCAATCTCCTGTTCCTGTCTCCTCTTTCAGTTTCTCCAAGATAATTACACTCACCAGCATGTTTTGTGCATACAACTAATTTCTTCTTTGCTTTACATGCCTAATGAGTCTTGATATCATTATTAAAGCGACCCAGAAATCTTACCTCAATCACGGGAACCCAAACCCTAACCCTAACCCTGTGTTGGCTGGGATTGGCTCCAGCAGACCCCCGTGACCCTGTGTTCGGATTCAGTGGGTTGGAAAATGGATGGATGGATGGTATTAGGAAATGTCCATAGTACTGTGTTTTTATTTAAGTAGTAGAGGAAGTAGATATCCCCCCAGTGGTAAAGGGGACTACTAAGGAGGCACTCAGTGATTTAGAAATTGTAGAGAGAGAAGTGCTGCTCAGATTAAATAGGCTGAAATCAAACAAATCACCAGGCCAGATAATATTTACCCTCGAGTTCTTAAGGTGCTAAGCGAGTACAGATATAAACGCTTCATGCATATTTTTAGGAAATCACTGCGCACTGGTGAGATTCCAAAGGACTGTAAAATGACAAATATTACCCGATTATATAAAAAGGGTGACTGTGCAGATCCAAGCAACTATAAGCTTAATGTGCATCACAGGAAAATTAATGGAAGGAATTGCAGCACATGGCAAGAACAGGAGGTTTACTAAACAGTCAGCATGGGTTCAGAAGAGAGAGGTCATGTTTTACCAACGTGCTGGAATTCTATGAGGAGGCAACAAAAGGATACAATCAAAGTGCAGCAGATGATATTATTTACCTTGACTTTCAGAAAACATCTGATAAGGTGCCACATGAGAAACTGGGCATCAAACTAAAGAAGTGGGAGTTCAGGGTGTGGTGTGTAGATGGGTGCAGACTTGGCTCAGACACAGGAAGATGAGGGTGATGGTGAGAGGAACCTTAACAGAGTGGTGACCAGCAGGGGGCAGTGCTAGGGTCGCTGCTATTTTTAATACACATAAATGATTTAGATAAGAATAAAAGTAACAAGCTGGTTAAGTTTGCAGGTGATACCAAGATAGGAGGATTAGCAGATCATCTAGAATCTGTTGAATTATTACAGAGGAACTTGAACAGCATGCAGGCTTGGGCAGATTTGTGGCAGATGAAATTTAATGTCAGTAAATGTAAATGTTTATAAATATGTTAGGTTTGAATACACAATGGGAGGTCTGAAAATCAAAAGTACACCTGATGAGAAATATTTGGAGTCGTAGTGAACTCTACACTATCAACTGCCAGACAGTGCTGAGAAGCCATTAAGAAGGCTAACAGAATGTCAGGTTATATAGCGCCCTGATGTGTGGAGTACAAGTCACAGGAGGTGATGCTGAAGATTTATAACACACTGGTGAGGCCTCATCTGGAGTACTGGGTGCAGTTTTGGTGTCCAGGCTACAAAAAGGACATAGCAATTCAATAAATGTGTACCTGTGTGTGTCTCTATCTTCAATTTACTGCGTTGTGCTTTCGTGTCTCTCACTGTCCTGTATTCTTGTGAACACCGCTGCATTCTTCACCTGCTCAAGGGAGTAACTGAAGCCAGCTGGTACCCAGTGAGCTAAAATGCCTAAATATAATCCTGCACAAGATGAATAGGGAGTGCCGATAATGTGCTCGGTTTCTAAAGGTCGGAAGTCTCCATAACAAGATCTTTGTGGGCTCCATTGTTATCTCCAATGGTAGCTTAAGGCATACTAAAGAAATTAAAAGCACGCAAGAGCAGTTACAATAATTGCACCCTGACGAGCCTTTGGGCAGTGCGGCTACTGCACTCTCCAGACTCTAAGCCCTTTCGAAGTTCTCTTACACATTCTGCTGGTTACCCTGAGGGCACAGGGCATTCATGTTTGCAGTACGCCCTCTTGTAAACTTTTATTCTAATCTGAGCATAGTAATTAGTCTCGGTTGGATATGATTTTATTTTCCTTCTGGCAGAAAGGAGATACCCAACCGTAACCTTAATCCTAATCCCCCCCCCCCCCCCCCCCCCCACACTAATCCACAACACCAAATCAGTGATATTAATTCAATTTATTTACTTCTTTAACAAACTTCTGTAAAAACCCAAATTTGCAAAAATTATATGTTGCTGTTATAAAATCCATCCATCCATCCATTTTCCAACCCGCTGAATCCGACTACAGGGTCACGGGGGTCTGCTGGAGCCAATCCCAGCCAACACAGGGCACAAGGCAGGAACCAATCCTGGGCAGGGTGCCAACCCACCGCAGCTGTTATAAAATGTATTTATTTATTGATTGAGCTTCAGTTAACAGTACAGTATCTATCTATCTATCTATCTATCTATCTATCTATCTATCTATCTATCTATCTATCTATCTATCTATCTATCTATCTATCTATCTATCTATCTATCTATCTATCTATCTATCTATCTCTTGGTTACACTAAACAGTGTGTTAGGTAACTCATCCCAAAGTAAATTAACTTCAAACAGCATCCAGTTTTGTTACAGTAGTGCTGGTGTTGTATTCCTGAGTCCCACCGCCAGGCCTATCCTGGTATCTGATGGCACATGGCAGGTCCTCACTTCAGACTGCATGTCCCAGAGTTTAGTCAAACACACTACTGAAATTCTTACGTACTTAATCCATGGTTTGGGCACTGGCCTCCTGCAACATGCGTTCCCCATTCTTCACCTTCTCTCTGTCACTTCCCTTTTTTATTCAAGCACAAATTATTAGATGTTTCAGATCTTCTTCAGCGTTATCCATTTATCATTTCCTTGGCCTGCCAATTCCTCTTCTGACCTCCATTTTGTAAATGTTCTTAACAATCTTCTCTTCTTCCTTTTTCTCTATATGGCAAATTATTCTCAGTCTGTTGATCTTTACATATGCAACGATGTCCTGGGGCCTCATGTATAATGCCTTGTGTAGAATTCACACTATAACATGGCATACGGACAAAAGCGGAAATGTGCTTACGCACAAAAAAATCCAGATACATAAATCTGTGCGAACACCAACTTCTATGTTCTTCCGCTACATAAATCCCGGTCAGCGTCAAAGTGACAAACGTGCACGCACCTGCTGTCCCATGCCAGCTCCTCCCAGAATTACACCTCTTTGAATATGCAAATCAATATAAATAGCCTTAAAGCTCAGCCTTCTGTGAAAAGACAATGGAAAAAGCATGGGGAAAATAGAAGAATTCAGGGAATGCCAAGTGGAGGCAAAGAAAAACGTACCATTTGTTGGTTTAAACAGTGGTATACAGTAATCCCTCCTCCATCGCGGGGGTTGCGTTCCAGAGCCACCCGCGAAATAAGAAAATCCGCGAAGTAGAAACCATATGTTTATATGGTTATTTTTATATTGTCATGCTTGGGTCACAGATTTGCGCAGAAACACAGGAGGTTGTAGAGAGACAGGAACGTTATTCAAACACTGCAAACAAACATTTGTCTCTTTTTCAAAAGTTTAAACTGTGCTCCATGACAAGACAGAGATGACAGTTCCGTCTCACAATTAAAAGAATGCAAACATATCTTCCTCTTCAAAGGAGTGCGCATCAGGAGCACAGACTGTCAGAAAGACAGAGAAAAGCAAACAAATCAATAGGGCTGTTTGGCTTTTAAGTATGCGAAGCACCGCCGGTACAAAGCTGTTGAAGGCAGCAGCTCACACCCCCTCCGTCAGGGGGAGAGAGACAGAGAAAAACAAACAGTCAAAAATCAATACGTGCCCTTTGAGCTTTTAAGTATGCGAAGCACCGTGCAGCATGTCGCTTCACGAAGCAGCTGCACACAGAAGGTAGCAACGTGAAGATAATCTTTCAGCATTTTTAGACGAGCGTCCGTATCATCTAGGTGTGCGAACAGCCCCCCTGCTCAATCCCCCTACGTCAGCATCAGAGAAAGTCAGCGCAAGAGAGAGAGAGAGAAAAGTAAGTTGGGTAGCTTCTCAGCCATCTGCCAATAGCGTCCCTTGTATGAAATCAACTGGGCAAACCAACTGAGGAAGCATGTACCAGAAATTAAAAGACCCATTGTCCGCAGAAGTCCGCAAACCAGCAAAAAATCCGCGATATATATTTAAATATGCTTACATATAAAATCCGCGATGGAATGAAGCCGCGAAAGGCAAAGCGCGATATAGCGAGGGATTACTGTAATCAAAAAAAGGAAGTTGATGGAGTGACATAGAGTGTCGGAGAAACTCGAAAGCTCAAGTTCACAAATTCGCACAGTGCCCAAAATAAAAAAAAAGTTGTCAGATATCAGTCACCGTGAAAAGGCGAAAAAGGAAAAAATAGGGACACAGTGGGGAAAACGCTCGAAATGTCACCTTTAATCTCGAAATTTCCACTTTAATCACGTAGTTTATTTTGTCATTAAAGTAGAACATCATAAACTTCATCTTAAAATCGTTTAATTTACTAGTTTCTCAAGTCTCTAAAGTAGCACGTTAAATACTTTGTTTTGTATTTGATCTTCTATGTGCTCTGTGTGTGTGAATCAATACGTGCTTCCTGGCTTTCTCTTCCTCCGACAGGACACAGAATCCATTACATTCGTAATATTACAGCTCTCTGAATAATTAAAATACTGAGATGTATACGTGATATCATTTTCATGATGATAGGAGTTAAAGCATGTTATTAAACATGGGAACACGGTGGCGCCCTGTCCAGAGATTATTCCTGCCTCACGCAAGATGCTTGCTGCGCCGTGTGCGTCCTTCAATGATATAATTTATTGCAGCAGTACTGTCTCTTTCAAACGTACTAACCCCCAATTCCTGTCCTTCCTTTTCTTTCTCCAAGAAACCAATTGCCACACAATCAGCTCTGTAATAGACGTTAAGCCATCTGTAAGCTTAGAATGTCGATTCTTCAAAACTTTTAAGGAACATTGAAATATCTTTATAGTACATGTTTAATTATTCTATCCATCTGTCTTTCCGCAGTGTCACGCCAGCCCCAGCAAGAATATAACGCAAGGCAGGAATAATCGGGGCGCAAGCTCGTCGCTACTGCTGTCCACCATGTCCTCACATCTTTAATTATTAACAATATTAACAATATAGATTATTTAAATGATGTTAACATTTTATCTGTATAATATAATAAACATATTTTCCTGCATTTCATCTTAAAAATGATATCGTCGTCAATGTAAATACGCGCTTTATAAAGTGGCTCAGGCTGTGCAATATTATAACTTTATCGCAAGTTTACATTGAGGCAATTGTACTTATAAGTACAAACAGTTCTACAAAGACATTTATATACGAGGCCCCTGGTCTGCAGTAAGGTGGAGTGGTGGCTCTGTGGCTAAGGATCAGCGCTGGTATCTGGTAGGTTGCTTATACAAATCCCGTTACTACCAGAAGGGAACCTACTCCATTGGGCCCTTGAGCAAGGCACTTAACCTGAAAATTGCACCAGGATTGCTTTACAATGGCTGACCCTGCACTCTGAACTCCAAAGGTCATGCAAAAAGATCATGTCGCTTCTGGGAATAACAAAGTATATCAAATCAAAAAAAATGTATTAGTTCTTCATTCTTTCTTATACTTATAATTATTCTTATACTTCATCCTCACATTCAG
Organism: Erpetoichthys calabaricus; assembly: GCF_900747795.2. Lineage (NCBI taxonomy): Eukaryota > Metazoa > Chordata > Cladistia > Polypteriformes > Polypteridae > Erpetoichthys > Erpetoichthys calabaricus. The sequence continues at coordinate 23,896,491 of NC_041397.2, forward strand.
CTCCATAGATTTTCCTCAACACCTTTCACTCCCATACTTTTAGTATTTTCTCACCCACTTGTGTTAAGCACCAATGCCAACATTTATCAAGTTTCTCATAATTACTCCTTGGAATGTCACTAAAAGTCACACTGGAATGACAATTTTCCCTGCGGCAGAGTAGAAGTAGAAGTAGTTGTGAAGCGTCCTACACCGACTCTCAGTGAGGAGAATGATTGACATCACAACTTCACAACACCTGAGCCACAAATTGGAACTCATGATGATGTTTTGTAGTTCTCTGATACTAACGCTAAGGTGCACCACGAAGATGAAGGAAGAGATAATAAGGTATGACGTTGAATAAGCTGCACGTACTTGTTGCCAGGTTAGGTCAGGTCAGGTTGGGGAGCAGTCACTGGTACAGCACGTTGCTGCACCCACCACACAACCAAACAGTTCAGGATCCCGGTTGGAAACCCCCAAGGCAGACAGGCGGTCCAGTCCCACCCTCTGGAAATGATCCTCTATCTGCCACAGCCAGGTGTTACGTGGGTGTCCCCTTGGCCTGGTTTAGCCACTCAGGTCCTCAACAGTGAGGACCCTGCAGGCCGGATCACCCTTGCGGAATCACGCCACATGGCCGTAGTGCCGTAACTGACACTCCCTCACAATGCAGGTAATGTGCCTCATTTGGGACTCCATGAGCAACACAAAGTCAAACCACTGGTACCCAAGAATTCTTCAAAGAGACACACATGAAGGAGTCCAGTCTTCGTCTCAGGTCACTGGATAGCATCCATGTCTCACAACCATATAGCATGACAGGAAGCACCAGGACTCCTTTGGAAAAGATATCAGGAGCGCCACAAACCCCTTTCCATCCCTTGCCAATTCGGTTAAACATCAGGAATGAGACTGTAAGAACACCAAGATGGGAAGACTGAAACACATACACACACCATGAGAGTAAAGCCCAAAGTCAGGCAAGTTTATTTAATAGTGAATGCCCCAGAGATTGTTCCTGCCTTGTGCTTTATGCCTACTGGGAGAGACTTCAGCTTCCCCATCACCCTGCTCTGGTTAAAGCAGAATTCAAAAATAGATGGATGGTTGGATGATCCATAGACAGACGTTTAAGAGGAATCATCTTCTAGCTGTTATGGCCACAGGAGATGCCTTGTAAACTAACTGTTACCCTGGAAATGACCAGCATGCTGTTTCTGAAGTCAAATTCGCTCTTCTGGTGTCCCAATGATCTTCCACATTCACATGACACCTCGACCTCGAGGATTCCCCCCTTATCTTGTCTGAGGCTCTATGTAATGCCCCAGCAGTCCTTGTCTGCCTTCTTGAACCTTCACAGGTTCCAGGGGTTTATGGAATTCAGAGCTGTGCGACATTTTGCTGTCAGTTACTTATCCAGCCCCGCTTATCTTAAGAGTAATAGGCTTTCTACAGTACAGTTTGCACCCATGGCCACCTAAGTGTAGATAATGGAATATTGCTTGTGATTCAAAAATGTGCACTCATCCACACTTGGGGCGGTGATCTCTATGTGTGCGTTGCTTTGCATGAATGCATCTTGCTTTAACGTTACCACACATGGAGTGGTGGAAAAATGTATGAATGTTCGTATTACGTATTAGGTTTTCAGATTTTTGGGTTAGAATTTATGAAGTGGTTAGTTGAGACGTACCCAATTTCTCGCCATTGAGAAGCCGCATTTTACATGTGATGTTACAAACACTTTTCTTTTGGCTGACGATTTCTCTGCGTAGAAGGAGCAAATCATGTAAATATACAAGATTTGTTAAGAATATTATTCCACCATTTCCAAAACCTTCACCCTTTCCCATAGATGTGCGTGCCGATCTCTGCCTGAATGCCTTCTTCTGGCACATCCTAGCGAATTAGGATGACTCACAAGCTCCTGTAAATCTGAGACAAGTTTCCTTAATTAGGGAAATCGATAAAATAGTAGGGTAAGAGTAGGGACAAGTTTGTGTCATGCAGACTTTTTTGAGCCAATTAGGACCATTTTCCTGCTCTGGGATACTTGATGGACACCGGCACAGGTTTCTGATCCATCCATCCATCCATCCATCCATCCATCCATCCATCCATTATCCAACCCGCTATATCCTAACTACAGGGTCACGGGGGTCTGCTGGAGCCAATCACAGCTAACACAGGGCGCAAGGCAGGAAGCAAACCCTGGGCAGGCCGCCATCCCACCACAGGGCACGCGCACACACACACCCACACACCAAGCACACACTAGGGACAATTTAGCATGTATGTAGCAATCAAAATTGTAAGGCTATTAGAACTACAGTGTATAGCAACACTATCAGTGCAGTTAGGGTCAACGATGAATTGTCTGAATGGTTCTGCCCACTCGTGGGAGTTTTACAAGGAGGTGTTTTGTCACCAGTACTCTGCAATATATTTGATGCTAATGGCTCTGGAAGAAAATTGCCACAGGGTGTGTTGGTTCAGGTTGGCTCCATGCTACCACTCCTCTTTGAAGTCGCCACCATTGATACCGTAACTGAGATGAGCCAGGTAGATGAGGACAAATACATCCAGACAAGGGGTAGGTGCAAAAGTGAACAAGTGCTTTTATTACGTGTCCAAACAGTGCAGTGCACCATCACTGTCAATAAATGAATAATCCTTAAAAACTGTGTAAAATGTTGAGGTTAAAGCAGGTCCAATAAATAATCCATAAAAACGAGGTTTAAACACTGCAGGAATCGTTTCTTTAAAATCATGTCGCCTCTAAAATGGACTTACACCCAAAGAGGACCTTGTAGCTGAGGAGACGCCTAAACCGACAGAGAACCCTTCTCTGCCAAGTTTGAGTTCCTGCAGCCAATGGACCCCATCAAGATGCCGTGCCGAATCACATTGCTCCTGGGCTCAGGCCCCTGAAGCCGTCTGTGGCCCCGGCAGAGCCTGCGACTCCTGTTGTTCGGCCTGCGTCGCTGCATTCCCACAAGACACCACGCCTGCAGCACTCACTGCCTCCCTCCTTGACTTACATGACGAGTCACTCCATCAAGCATTGCATCACTCCAGAACCCCCTGAACCGCTCAGCTGGAGTGATCCACTTCCGACCCTGAGTGTCGGCTGCATGCTCCTCTAGGGACTTCCTCCCAGCTGCCTGCCTTCTCTTTCTGTCTTGCATCGACTCTCTCCATGTCTGCCTTTGTCTCTCTTTTTTTAAACCTCCATCTTCATTCATTCTCTTTTCTGTTCTTTCATCTTGTTTTTCTGTCTCACACCGGCACCCCCTTATATACCTCTGTGAGCACAGCGCCTCATTCGCAGACCATGGAAAGCCAATGGAGCAATCAAGATGGATCACACCCTCACGTGCTGGCGTGCTCCATCTCAATCACCCCACCGACTTCCTGTAGTCACTCGAGCATGCCCACCAACAGAGATTGAGCTGGCTATTCAGTTATTTATTTAAAAACGGACTCCGTGCTGTTTAGCCGTGGACCCACTATTCCACACAGGGTACTTGTATTTGGTTTCTCTGTAACCAATTTCAGGATCATGGATGACATCACTCTCCTTGTAGAAAGCGTCTTCAAACTGCAAGCTATATCATGTGATTTATATCGTGTTAGCCGACGGTTTGGACTGACAATAAAGACAGAGGCTCAAGTCATTAGCGGAAAAGTTAAGAAAATGAATATCGATCTAGAGAGTGTCCTGTTGAACCAGGTAGACAAGAGGAGTCATCACAAGTGATACTGAGTGCAAAGAGCTAGACATAGGCCTCGTCCACACGTACCCAGGGATTTTTTAAAGTTGGAGTTTTCCTCCTTCATTCTTAAAAAAAATCCTATCCACGCGCGCATTGTTTTTTTAAAAAATCTCCATCCACATGAAAATGCAAAATTCCGCTGTCAAGTATTGTCAGGAGCATGCCGAAACAACAGGTGATGAAATACTGTAAACTTAACTATAACGTCATGTTGGCCAAACACACGCGGAATTCAAAGTTTATTAGCCAGCAAACAAAGATCTCAGTTTATGAAACTCTTGTTCTTTCTGTTTTGTTCTACAATGCAGAAACATGGACACTAAAACAAGAAGACAAGAGAAAGTTACTTAGACAAATCTTAGAAGAGACCATTTCCAGAATGAAAACATCAGGCGCTCACTTGGGATCCACTTAAGACCCAGAAGAGAAGGTTGACGTATTTTGGACGTGTACTACGTATGGCAACAGACAGAATTCCTTATATTCTGCCATATGGTCCTATTCACAGCAAACGACCTGCAGGAAGACCAAAGAAGCGTTTGCTGGATAACATCAGAGAAGACTGCAAAGTAATGTATCTGTCTATAGTGGAAGTTGAACGACCGCTACAGGACAGACAACACTGGAGAGTCGCCGTGGGTAAGCTGTCGGAGCGTGCATACGCATGGCAGTAGACAAAAAAGAAGGAAGGAAAAGGAATGCAGTAATTGGTTGGATGATAGCTGTATAAAGTTCATTTTTGGAGGCTACACTTGATTTTAGCATTGAATGCAACACATATTTACTGCTCTTATTCCAGCTTCAATTTTGCTGCTTACAGTAGAACCTCGGTTTGCGAGTAACTTGATTTATGAGTGTTTTGTAAGACGAGCAAACATTTTTAATAAATTTTGACTTGATAAACGAGCGAGGTCTTGCAGTATGAGTAGTATGTATACTCTTTGTCTACTGAGCATCATGTGATCACAACTGAGCTGATGGTTCTTCTCTCTCTCGCTGCGGGATTGTGGGCAATCGTCTCCTATTCTCCGTCTGAGTCGGCGTGCCTCACTCATAATAAACATCCGTACGAGCGTATACTGTTTACTACAGCATTAGCATTGTGACTGTGTGTGCGCGCGCGCTTGTGCGTGTATGTGTGTGCACGCGCGCGCTCATGTGTTCTCTCGCGCGTGCGTGTGTGTGCTGTAACGTGCGAGTCCCCGTCTTGCACACTAAAACACAAAGCTGAGTCTCAGTATTTTAGCAACACCAGCTTTATTCAGCTTGAAACAGACACAGCAGTCAGGCAGGGCCCTGCACATTTATAATGTTTCTTGTTCCTTGTATCAGCCATTGATGGCAGGCGCTTATAGCATGTCCGCGATCTTTTCGGATTCGCTTTTACGGCGAACTGCTACAGTGCTGGGTGACTGCGATTGCTTTAGGACGTTCTTCCGCGTGTCATCCCGTTGGGTGCAATCCCACAAGAGTTTAGAAACTCACTCACACCAGCCATGATTCTTTTCAAATGTAAAGTGCAGGTTAATTTGTTTTATGTATTTTTACTTTATATTTTGTATTAATCATTTTTATATGAATAGTTTTGGGTTGTGGAACAAATCATCTGAGTTTCCATTATTTCTTATGGGGAAATTCACTTTGATATATGAGTGCTTTGGACTACAAGCATGTTTCCAGAACGAATTATGCTCGCAAACCGAGGTTCCACTGTATTTGATTTTTATCTACAGTATAATAAGAGATACCAGGCACTAGGGCTGTGCTGTAAACCGATACTAGAAAAGTACGGAAAAACCCAAACTTTCAAACTGTACGGTATTAGTAGGTTAGGATCAGAAAAACTAAGACCACAGCATGTCCAGTAGGGTCACTGGAAGCCTAAGGAGAAAGAGTCACTCAGTGAGGTCCAAAATGGATTTGAGAGATCCACCCACAATGGTCACATGAGCTTGAAAATCATGGGAAGGACAGTCCAGAAGAAGGAAGTTTAGTTCAGTTTCTGTCTTTGAAGAGGGGACTCCTCACTGCAAAGGGTGCAGTCTGTGTGTACAGAGGGTCCCGTCCCTCATAAAGGGGATGAAGTAACAAGTTTTGATTTCACACGCTTTCAAATCAGTTAAATAAGTCGTCAGACACACCTGCATGGTCCACCGTGTGTACGTGGTCTACCTTGCTTTGGTTGCTTGTTTCTGCCTCCATGGTATTGACCGCTGTTTTCTTGACTACTCTTCCAAGTGTTTCCTTAATTCCTCCTCACTGCTTCTAAAAGTTTTCTTTCTGCTTTAGCATAAATCAAACAACTCTGACTGAACTAGAAAAGGAAGTTATGCTTATACAGAAAACAGCAAAAAATATGCCAAGCTGAGTCCCTCCATCCATTTTTAGAAGTAGCCTACTGAAATCCAGTGTCATGATAGGGTGTTAGCATATTCTGACAGCACTGGCCAGAAGGAAAGAACAAATTCTACACAGGATGCGGGTCAAGTTACACACTTGCTCTTAAACATACATGAACATGTAGATCTGCCAAATGAATTAAAACAAGGGTTTTTTTTCCCCAATTTGAATTGATTTCTAGGTTCACGCAATTCATTTGGTAGAAAACAATGATACCTGGTGGGAGTCACAAGACTGTTGAGGGAACGTGTCACGAGGAGACATTGAAGGAGTTGAATCTTTTCAGTTTAAGCAATCGTAGATTAAAAGAGAACATGGTCGAAGAGTTTAGACTTACGAAAGGAATCGGTGCAGTGAATGCCAGGTGTTACTTTAAACGAGAAAGCAGGGGCACAGTTGGAAACTTAAGAGAAGATTTCTCACAAATATTAGAAAGATTTCCTTTGCACAAAGGAACATTGACACATGGAATCAATTACCAGGTAGTGTGGTAAAGCGTAAAGACTTTCAGATCTTGAGTAGGATTGACAAGCTTGTTGGGCTGAATGGCCAGTCCTCGTAACAATTTTTCTAATATTCTAATGCTAACAACATGTAGACACCGGGTAGTGTTTGAATCCAGATTCTGTCAGGTAACTGTGCTAACAACCACTTTCAACTGAATTCCAGGTTCACACATGTCATTTGTTAGGAAACTGCGGTACTTGGAAAAAGTCATGCGATCATTGGGGGAACATTCAAACAATCTGGACGACAACAGGCCATTCAGCCCAAAAAAAGCTCGCCAGTCCTATCCCCTCAATTCTTCTAAATTAACATCAAGTTGAGTTCTGAAAGTCCTTAAAGTCCTACTATCTACCACACTACCAAGTATTCCATGTATCGATGGTTCTCTGTGTAAAGAAGAACTACCGAATGTTTCTGCGACATTCACCCTTCACAAGTTTCCAGCTGTATCCCCATGCTCTTGATGAACTCACTTTAAATGAGTCCTACATGCTATGAGGAGAGACTGAAGAATGTTTTCAGGTTAAACAAATGGAGATTAAGAGGTGACTGCGTTACCCACCTGCAAGGTTTGCTAGTAAACATATGAGCTTTGTCAAAACCAGGAAAGAAATCCTAATAAACTTCTAAACCTAAAACATGAACCAAAATCACAGTCAAGAAGCCACTGGCACATCATCAGCAAAGAATTCGAAACCTGAAACCCTTTAAATTTCACAAGTAGTACCAGTTAAACTCGGAGAGTGAATGCGTTGAGACTCTGGTTTAAGTGTTGTCATCCATTTTCTGAAGTTGCCATCTAAACTCTGGTGGTAGCAGATCCCGGCAGCGTTGGGTGAAAAGAAAGAACAAATTCTACATGGGATGCTTGTCAAGTTACACGCTCGCTCTTACTCATCCACGAATGTTTAGCTCTGCCAATTGACTCAACACACGTGATCTTTTTCTACTATCAATTTATTTAGAAGTTCATGCATGTCATTTGTTAGGAAACCACAGTACCAGGAAAAAGTCACATGATCACTAGGGGGACACGCTATATGGAGAGATTGAAGGAGCTGAACGTTTGTTCTCAGATTAAGAGCCGACTGTGTTTCTCAACTGCATAGCCCATAAGTAAATAGATGAGTGTTATCAAACCCAAGAATGGAAGACTAACAAACGTCTAAACCCAAAATGTGAACCAAAATCACAGTCAAGAAACTATTGTAAGATGATCGCCATAGAATTGGAAATCTGAAACACTTTAAGTAGCACAAGTAGTAGCAGTCAGACTCGGAGAGTGGACGTGTTTTTAAGCATTGCCGTTTCAATAACATTACTAAACGCCACCTCCATTTAACGTTATCTAACATCCTGAATACGCGTCCTAGCACAATATGGTCACACCCATATGGCATCATGGTATAATAAGCACAAAGAGCAATTTATTGAGATAGCCACACAAATTCATACCACTTGAAAATGTTTAACCACTTACTTTTATTTTAATCCATTTTCAGCCATTCTGAACTTCAGAGTCGTTTAGTTTTAAGACACATCCTAGGATGCACCGGGACACATCATCAGTGATGCTTCCTTAGATCAGCAGGTGTCACAGGTCTCGCAACATCAGACCTCCTCGCTCAGGGTTGATCAGGTCCTGGCTTGTGCCCTAGCAGTGATAGCCCACAATTCGGACCTCCTGATCTGAAGCCACCTGGAGGCCCTCTCTACAGCCTCAATGGCGGACGTTGGGGCTCTCCTTTTCACAGTCCCTGTGATGCCAAGCATGTTGTAGACCTTGCATAATGAACAGCCAGCAAAACCTCAACACCCCACCTCAGTGGGCTCTATTCCAGCCGGCACTTTTCCACCAGTTCCTAGTACTTAGACCATTAGTCATGACTAATGTGGAAATCAGAACGTCTGGATAAAGTTACTTCCGAGTGAAGGTCTACGTTTCTGAAGACTGAGTGGGTGGAGGAGTTTTAGGTGGGCCTGTTGGTTTTTTTTTTTTTCCGACTACTTGTAGCGTAACCTCTACTTCCAGTAATTATTTCATAACCAAGAAGCTGAGCACTGCTTGATAGACCTCAGAGCTGTCAAAACTTGTAGAGAAATGCAAGGAACTGAGCAGCAGCTAAATACTCGTATGTGCGACAGACCGAGGTGATTTATTACAAATTAAAAGTGAGCAGATACGTATCTCAAGGCTATGCTCAAGTAAAGCCGAGTAAGTCGGCTCCATGCTGGGCCCAGTAAGTGCTGCATTACTATCGAGCTGAGGCACCTGATGCATTCGCCTTCTGTTATATTATCTCGTCAGCCTGAAAACTCAATGTCATTTTTGAATTTTTTAACAGTTAACCCTTCTTTTCTTTCTCTCAGTGGGTTTACACGGAGCTCTCGTGCCTTTCCTTTCTTTCATTTCTTTCTCACTGTCTGCGAAACTCTCAAAGGATTCAAGCAGGCATCAAAATGGGAAAGACCGAAAAAAGGTAGCCAGGAACACGAGGGGTCCTCCAGGGTGTCGCACAGCTGTTCCCACTTATCTCACCTGGATCCCAAAGGACGAGTCCATGCAGATTGAGATTTCTGAGGCAGATGTGCTCTCAGCTGTTGAAGCAACATAACAGGTTGTCACCGCAGAGCAACCGCCATGCTAGTGGCAGCTTGCCTGAGAGACTTTTAATTTCGAGGGGTGAGAAACAGACTGAGAAATGAAAGTCCTGTGACGCTTCATGAACCTGTGAGGATGAATGCATTCATTGTTAATGTGGGAGAAGATCGGATGGATTTACTTTTATAATATAACACTCTTTTACGGGGACATGTACAGAAAACTGCCAAGATTTACAAAATGTAGAAGAGTGCAACGTGCTACACGTGGGAAAAAGGAACGTCAATTATATATAAAAGATGGGACACACTGACCTACAGGAAGCAACATCTGAAAAGGACTTTGGGGTTTATGTTGACAACATTTTCATTGACTAAACAATGCGCAGACATGACTAAAGAGGCAAATAAAATAGATAGATAGATAGATAGATAGATAGATAGATAGATAGATAGATAGATAGATAGATAGATAGATAGATAGATAGATAGATAGATAGATAGATAGATAGATAGATAGATAGATAGATAGATAGATAGATAGATAGATACTTTATTAAGCCCCAATAAATCCAGCAATTATACAAAATCCAAACAAACCTTCCTCCTCTCTGTCTTGAGTGTTGTCCTCTGCCTCCCAACTGTGACTCATTAATGTGAGGCAGTGGGCTCCGACCCCAGCAATGCTTCCTGTGCTATGCCGTGGCTTCCTGGAAGCACTTCCGATCCATAAAGAAAGTAGGGAGGTCCTCCTCTGATGGTGCCCTCTATTGGTACTCAGGGACTCGTAGAGGGCTGCACTTTCGGACTTCAGCTCCCAAGTACCCCTTCAGGTCCATACAAGGACCCCTGCCACCTAGCGTATGGGGATGAAACAGCACCCAGATCTTAGCTTTTGCTGGTCCATCCATTATATCATGCCTGCTGGACACAAAGTTATTTTTTTTCACTCCATTTGTCATTCGACTCAGGCCTCCCACCCAGGTAAGAAACCATCCTCCAGAATCCTGGCCAGGATGTCCGTTCTCCTGCTACAGGAGATATAATCTATAACCAAGGAACTGGACCATCTGGGAATTGTCATCCTGGACTGAATGAAGAGTACATGAACCCACCCAGGGTGTATAATTCTAAACGTTGGGAGTCTCTGTCTGATTGCTGTTAGCATACCTGAGAACCTGGATTGTTCATTCCTCGTCTTGCTGTAGTCCCTTTAAGGAGTACTCCACCCAAAAAGGAATTTATTTTTATATATTACTTACCCTGAGTTCCTTGTAGAGGTGGCTGAGAAAAATTTGTAATCTTAAATTTTCTTGGAGAAAGTACATAAGAAACATTCTCACAAAATGGGACTGATAGATGACCAATGCTACTGAAAAACTCTCACATTACTTGTGTCGCATAACACAAACATCTCTTATACAGTTGCAATTTAAAAAGTGCAAAACGAATGCCTCTTTGGTAAGATATTGTTAAATATTTCCTGAATTATGTAAACCCTAACCCAAAGACTCATGGGATGGAAGTTTTGAACTGACGACAGAATGTTTGACCAATGAGTTTCATTGAGAGCGGGGTCTTCAAGTCAGTCTTCCAGATTTTTTTTTGAAAAGACAACTGCAGTAGTTGACAAAAGCTAAGCATACGACAGAATTTACTTCAACTTTCAAAAAGACTTTGACTCAGTTGTCCCACACCAAAGATTAAAACTTGAAGCTGTAGGCACCGATGGTAACCTGCAAAACTGGATCTCAAGATGGTTAACCAACATGAGACAAGGAGTACAGATAAGAGGAGGATGTGGTCATTGGTGGAAACCCTCAGGGGTCTCTCCTGGGTCCGTTACTTTTTCTGATTTATATTAATGATATTGAACCTGGTATAGCTAGCAAACTTGTGAAATTCACAGATGATACTAAAAATGGAGGGATGGCAGACACCAAAGAGTTCAAGAAGTCCTGGACAACCTTCAGAACTGGACGAACATTTGGAAAATGCATTTACAGTAAATGCAGAAAAGTGCAAAGTGCCACACATTGGCAAAAGAAACATCAATTATAAATACAAGATGGGAGACACTGAGCTACAGAAGACAACCTCTGAAAAGGATTTAGGGGTTTATGTTGACACATTTTCATCAACTAAGCAAAGAGCAGAAGCAATTAAAACAGCAAATAAAAGGGTATATAATAAAAACTGTTGAATTTAAGTCAAAGGAGTTTATGCTCAGGCTATCTAATGCACTAGTCAGACCACATCTGGAATACTGTGTGCAGTTCTGGTCACCATGGTACAAGAAAGACATAGCAGCACTTGAAGTTGTGCAGAGGAGAGCGACCAAGTGCATCATGGGATTTATGGACATGCCCAACTGTGACAGACTCAGGGAATTGAACCTGTTTAGTCTCAAGCAGAGGAGACTTCAAGTGTAGGGACCTCATCCAGGTTTTGAAAATCCTCAAAGTGGATCCAAGCAGAATTCTTTCAGCTTAAAGGTGAATCCCGTACTCGAGGACATCAATGATAATTAAGGAGAAGTGTGTGTAGGACTGAAGTCAGGAAGAAAGCTCTGGAAGAAACTACTGAGACGTGGAGTTGAAACAGAAACCTCAACAAGCTTTATGAAGAATCTGGAGGAGATACTAGGACAGCTTAGCTATTAGCTACACAAACAGTTTATACAGCAGGGGGTGCTCTTTCTCCCCTGGGATGTGTCCTTCCTGGGTGCAGAACAGACTAGAGACGATACCCTTTTGTAACCGTGGTGGAAATAGTCCGACGAGAGAAATATGGTACAAAAAGAGATGTATGTATTTAACTTGCTTTAAAAGTGAACTTTCAATTCCCACAAAAACTCAATGTATAATCATTTATACATAAATATCCAGGCCGGAGAGAAGCCAAGGAGCAGTACAGTCATCACAGCCAGCACTTTTTGGTGGGGAAATGATTGACGACTATACGCTCATCCGGCAGGAATGTTCAGAGGCATGGAGACAACTTCTGACCTTGTGATGGATTCTCGTCATTATAACCACTGTCACATACGTGCGTATGGGAGGCAGCTAAAGGGCCTGAACGAGAGTAATTCCACACCAGACCAGGAGGTGACAGAGTACCCTGACTCTTTAGCTCACTTCTCTGCAGACCAGTTATGGGAAATTCCGCCAGGCCCTGATGACAGCACTTCCAGTTCCGGCCCCATTGATGACGGCTCTCTCTCTCTCATTTTTCACCTTCTCTCTCTCTCTCATTTTTCCTAGGGCACGAAGCGGAAGCGGAAGCAAAGCAGAAGCGGACAATGGCCGACAGTGAGGTGAATCGCATTGCAACTGTAGTCGAGGAACTCCAGGCACTCGATGAACAGATTCAGAATCTTCTGTCCAGACGAAGATACCTCAGAGATCTGAAGGCTCGGCTGTTGGATAAACCGTCCTCGCCATCTGTTATCGGCGTAACATCAACCCCGCGTTGTGCCGCGCAAGTCACCTTCACCCCCGCGCCTCGTAGGAGCGACACCGATGATGACCTCGGTGTATTTCAGCTATGCAGGCGGGGGTTCAAGGCCAGAACACCTCCATCGGCACAGGCAAGCATCGTAACCCAGAACCGGTTTGACCCTCTAAGCGTCCCCAGTTCGCCTTCAGCTCCTGGTGATGTAATTGTGGTAGGTGATTCTATTGTTAGGAACCTCAATATCACTTGCCCTAATAGAAAATCTTTTGTTTCTTGTTTTCCCGGTGCTCATGTCCGAGATGTGACGAGACGTGCACCGGCGATCTACAAGAACAGGGCAGTTGGAGCCATTGTTATACATGCTGGCGTAAACGACATAAGGCACCGACAGTCGGAGATCCTCAAGGCAGACTTCACTGCATTAATTAAAGACACAAAGGAGAGGACCCCATCGGCAAAGATATTCATCTCGGGTCCACTCCCTCTCGTCAGACGATCAAACGAGTATTACAGTCGTCTGCTTGGTTTAAACAACTGGCTGCAGGGCTTCTGCAAGAATCAAGACATCGGGTTCATTAACAACTGGGACCTCTTTTGGGAAAGACCGCGTTTCTTCAAGCGAGATGGCCTGCATCCGAACAGCTTCGGCGCCCGGGTCCTCTCCGAAAACATAGCGAAGGTAATTCGTTTATCTTGACTATCTATCTCTGCTTTTAACCCCTTCCGAAATGCCACTCCTGTGTTTGGTCATGATAATTGTTTAAAAAAATCTTCCATAAAAGTGCGCAACATAAATACTGTAATAACCAATCTTAATGCACATAGAAAATCTAGGCAATACGGCATAAACGCCAATAATTTAATTAAAGTTACTACTTTAGATGAACAATGTATTAAAACTGTAAAAACAGATCATAGATTAAACAAAAAATACACACAGAACGGCGCTAATAAAAATAACTTAATTCCGGTTCCCTATATCAATAACGCACATAGTATTCATCTCTGCTCCTCCGAAACATTGAATATGGCACTATTAAATATTAGAGCTTTAACTAACAAGACGTTTTTTATCAACGACATTATTAGTGAAAAAAAAATAGATTTTATTGCACTAAGTGAAACGTGGCTTAGCTCAGATGGCGCAGCTGTTTTAATCGAATCTGCGCCTCCGGATTACAGTTTTACTCGTGCTGATCGCCAAGGAAAGAGAGGTGGAGGGCTAGCAAACATTTACTCTAGCAGGTTAAAATGTAAAAATATCAGTTTTGGTAAGTTCAAGTCTTTTGAGTATCTCGCCATTGTTATTCAGGGAGATTCTCACGTTCTAGTATTATCCGTGTATAGACCTCCTAAATTCAACGCGTCTTTCTTTGAGGAATTCTCTGACTTGATGTCAATCTTAATTACGAACTATGACGCACTCTTAATAGTCGGCGACTTTAATTTTCATGTAGATAATCAATGTGACCAAAAAGTAAAAGAATTTATGAACCTCCTGGACTCTTTTGATTTGAGACAGCTCGTTAATCAGCCTACACATAAAGCAGGTCATACGTTAGACTTAGTAATTACTAAAGGACTAAAAGTTGATATAAAGCAGGTCATTGATACGGGTCTTTCAGACCATTTTCTTCTACTTTTTAATATAGAAATAATGATAGAAAACACTCATGAGAAGCATATTGTTAAAAAACGCTTCTTTGACTCATCAGCAACTTTAAAACTTACAAACATTCTAACCAATCAGTCCGTTTATAGTGCCAACTATAATAGCGAGGAGAATGTAAATAGTAAGGTGGAAAGATTTAATACTAAAGTGAGGGCTGCTGTTGACTTAGTTGCACCTGAAAAGACAGTTAAAAAATCTTCTAGCATTGTTATACCATGGAAGACCCAAAGAGTGTCTGATTTAAAGAGAACATGCCGTAGAGCTGAGCGTAAATGGAGGAAGACTAAACTAACTATTGACTATGAGATATTAAAAGTTAAAATAACAGAATACAATAACACAGTCCGTCTTGAGAGGCGCTGCTATTTCTCTAAGATTATAAATAACAATGCTAGTAATCCCAGAGTCTTATTTTCGACGCTTGATCGTCTGTTAAACCCAGGTAACTCAAAGGAATGCCTCCTAAGTACTTCCAGTAAAACCTGTGAGGCTATCGCTGTATTTTTCAATCAAAAAATTAATGATATTAGAAATAACATAGTATATCTCCCCAACACTAAGGATCCCCCGAAACCCCAGTACTCCATAATAAATAAATTAGAGTCTTTCACTAGGATAGATTTACCTGATTTACATAAAATAATTTCTCAAATGAAACCATCCACCTGTGCCCTTGACCCAATACCAACAAATTTTTTCAAAGAAGTATCGGGTGTGCTTATTGATAATGTTCTTGACATAGTAAATTCGTCATTAGATACGGGGGTCTTCCCAGACTGTCTTAAGACTGCGGTAGTTAAACCCCTACTTAAGAAAAATAATCTCGACCCCTCTGCTCTTGAAAATTATAGACCCATCTCTAACCTGCCTTTCTTAAGTAAAATTCTAGAGAAGGCAGTCATTATGCAGTTAAATGAGCACCTCAATAAACATGCTATTCTTGATAAATTTCAGTCAGGTTTTAGAACAAATCACAGCACAGAAACTGCACTCGTTAAAGTAGTAAATGACTTGCGGGTAAATGCAGACAGAGGCCATTTATCTGTTCTCATCCTCTTAGATTTGAGTGCCGCATTTGACACTATTGATCATAATATTCTTAAGAATCGCCTTAGTCAATGGGTGGGCCTCTCTGGCAGTGTCTTAAACTGGTTTGAATCCTACCTGGCAGGGAGAAAATTCTTTGTTAGTTGTGGTAATTATAACTCAAAGACACATGATATTCTATATGGTGTTCCACAAGGCTCTATCCTGGGTCCGCTGCTCTTCTCAATCTACATGCTTCCATTAGGTCAGATTATCTCGGGACATAACGTGAGCTACCACAGCTATGCTGATGACACACAGCTGTATTTATCAATAGCACCTGATGACCCCAAATCTCTTGATTCGCTAACACAATGTCTAACCTGTATCTCAGAATGGATGAATAGTAACTTTCTCAAATTAAATAAAGAAAAAACCGAAATCTTAGTGATTGGCAATAATGGATACAATGAGGCTATTAGAAATAAACTGGATGCATTAGGATTAAAAGTCAAATCGGAGGTAAAAAGCTTAGGGGTAACCGTTGATTGTAATCTGAATTTTAAATCGCATATTAATAAAATCACTAGGACAGCATTTTTTCACCTAAGGAACATAGCAAAAGTTAGACCTCTTATATCATCGAAAGATGCAGAGAAATTAGTTCATGCGTTTGTCTTTAGTCGGCTAGATTACTGTAATGCACTCCTCTCAGGACTACCCAAAAAAGACATCAATCGTTTGCAGTTAGTGCAGAATGCAGCTGCTAGAATCCTTACCAGGAAAAGAAAATCCGAACACATTTCTCCAGTTTTGATGTCACTACACTGGTTACCTGTGTCATTCAGAATTGACTTTAAAATTCTGCTTATGGTTTATAAAGCTTTAAATAATCTCGCCCCGTCTTATATATCGGAATGTCTGACACCTTATATTCCAAATCGCAACCTCAGATCCTCAACTGAGTGTCTCCTTAGAATTCCAAGAGCAAAACTTAAAAGAAGTGGTGAGGCGGCCTTCTGCTGTTATGCACCTAAAATCTGGAATAGCCTGCCAGTAGGAATTCGCCAGGCTAATACAGTGGAGCACTTTAAAAAACTACTGAAAACACATTACTTTAACATGGCCTTCTCATAACTTCACTGTAATTTAATCCTGACACTCTGTATATCCAATTCATAATAACTATTCATTCAAAATTTGTACTAACCCCTACTCTCTCTTCTGTTTCCTTTTCCGGTGTCCTATTGGTGGTGGCTTGTGCCACCACCATCTACCCAAAGCACCATGATGTTCCAACAATGATGGATGGATTAAAAGCCAGAAGTCTGTATAACCATCAGCATCAAGTGACTCCGTGAGAACCCTAACTACAAAGAGGACTATTTCATTTATGTTAGGTAGAATGCCCAAAGGGGACTGGGCGGTCTCGTGGCCTGGAACCCCTACAGATTTTATTTTTTTCTCCAGCCTTCTGGAGTTTTTTTTTGTTTTTTCTGTCCACCCTGGCCATCGGACCTTACTCCTTTTTATGTTAACTAAGGTTGTCTTATTTTAATTTCTTATTTGTCTTTTATTCTTCTTTTCTTCATTATGTAAAGCACTTTGAGCTACTTTTTGTATGAAAATGTGCTATATAAATAAATGTTGTTGTTGTTGTTGTTGCCATTTCCTCTGATGGCCTTTAAAGCCACCATCTTTTTGCTATGAAGTCAGTTCTGTTCTGGACTTTGATCTGTACACATCTGTATAACAATTATTCCTATTTTGAAGCCAGGAAATAATATATGGGTGGCTGCCCCAAACCTTTCTGTGGCTTTTTGGTTGATTTTGTAACACCACTCACATATTTAGATATGCATAGAATTCTTGTCACATATAGTCAACTGCCAGCCGGGTAGTCTGTACCTAAATAACACCTTCACCTGTTATAATAAATGTATTTGTATATAGTGTCTTTCCTATGCTCAATCTGTTCTCATCATTTATGACAGACTGTGGTTTTTAATCATATTGGTCAAGCAGACATCATCACTTTTAAAATAGCCGGCCTGTGTGTGTCCTTCACACACCTCTGTCCATCTTCTCTGGCACTGAATTTGACATAAACCTCGCAGGTTACAAAGACACACAATAACCTTATAGCTACAAACGGGCTTCATGGACTGAATGGCCTCCTCTCGTTTGTCAGATTTCTTATGTTTTTAATTCAAAGGCAGGCAGCCCTCACAGCACCAGGGTTCAAATTATTTGGAGTTTATATGGCCTCCCTGTGCTGGGTGGACTCTTTTTGTTACTCCATTTTTCTCCTCAATGTTTTTTATAACTGTACGTTGGCACAGTGTGCGACTGTGTCTTGTGATGGACTGGCATCCCATACATTTATTTTATATCTACAGGCAGAAAAACACCTAAAACATCTCATAAGTGTGGCAGACTTAAGCAAAAGATTTCCCAGATCGCCTCACGTCTGTCAGGTGTACAAAGCGACATACAAAAGTGGTCGATTTAATCGAGTAAACGTCAGTCTGGGGGACTGTTTGGGAAAAAGTGTTACAGGACAAGGGTACTGTAAAAGGTGACCCAACAACATGAAAGGCTTGGGGCACCACTTTGGTGACCCCGTAGAATTACAGTTTTATTCACAATAAAAAAGAAATCTGAATAAGTGACAGAAATGTCTTTTCAGACTGGAGTTCAGAAGAGAACTAACTCCAAGATGGCCAACATGCTGGTCATATGGCTTCCCAGTAGGAAGAGGTGTGACCAGGAGGACAGGCAACAGAAGTGACATCAGAAGTGGGATGTCTGTCAGTCTTTCATTCTGCAGAGGAGAGACGACATTAGCAAACAGCGCCCACTCCTGGTTTGGGGGGTAACTACCACTACCAGAGCCATTGAGCTGTCTCCTAATCGCAAATCCATGACAGTATAAAATTGATCCTCACAAGTGAGGAGTTCAGAGCAAAATACAAGTGAGTTCCACAGCCAATATCAGACGGGAATCCACCAGACAAGAGTCTGCAGACGCTTCTTAAACACATTGAGTTTGTCAGACTTACAAATGGAGGTGGGCAGCTCTTTCCACCAGTTAGGAACCACACATGAAAAGAATCGGGCTTGAGATTTGATGTCACCACACGGTGTCCACTAGCAGACCTGAGTGCTCGAGAAGGAGCATAAGACCTCACAAGTGCTGACCCGTTGACTACTCTGTAAGAGAGCATCAAGGATTCTAACTTAATATGTGCCACTACAGGAGGCCAATGTAGTGTCTGAAAAGAGCAGTGACACCTGGCTGTCTCGGCTGGTTGGACACCAGATGTGCTGCTGCAATTTGAATTATCTCTTTTGCGACTTGGTGTCACATCCCGTTACTCCTGCCAGCAGAATCTTGCAGTACTCCACATGTGATGAGACCAAAGTCTGGACCAGGAGTTGCACTGCATGCTCCGTCATATGCAGTTTGATATTTCAGATGCTTTAAAGAGAGACCATAGCAATGTGGTCATCGATCACCACTCCAAGGTTGACAATAGACTTGGCAGGTGTTAGGAGAAATGAGTTAAGCTAAACAGAGATGGGGTGTTGAAGAGACGGGCGAGATAAGATAACAAGGAAGTCTGTTCTTGCTAAGTTGAGCTGGAGATGCTGTTCCTTCAACCAGGTTGTAATCGCAGTGAGATATGCAGAGATTGTAGCTGATACCATGTGGTGCTCTGGAGGGAATGACAGGTAGAGCTGTGTATCATCAGCACAGCACTGGTAGGAAAAACTCTGGGTCTGGATGATAGGGCCTAGTGAGGAGGTCTACAACATCACCTGTGTTTGCCTGGTGCACCCTGGACATTCCTCCACACCAGGACACACAGTAGGATCTGTCCAAGAAGAAGGGCACAAACCACCTGAGGGGATCCCACTGATGCCAAAGTCAGAGAGGGAGGAGAGGAGGATCTGGTTGACTGCGTTGAAAGCAGAGGAGAGATCTAGTAGGACAAGGACCCAATGACATGATGGTATTTCTAGCCAGCCGTAATGGTAAGTAGAGCCATCTTGGTGGAATGGCCCCTCATGAAGGATAAAGTTTTAATTTCATTTATCCATCCGTCCATTTACACAACCCACTTAACCTCCTTAGCATTTGACCCTAGCATCACTTGGGCGACTATAAAAGTGCTAACAGCGTTAGTTCTGAGCGTCACTCATGCTGTGAAAACAGTGCTAAAGGCGTTACTCCAGAGTGTCTCTTGGGCAATGGTATAGACATGTCCCACATAAGCATTATACCCGAGGATTACTCGGGCTGTAAACATGCCAGCAGCATTAGTGCCCAGCATTACTCTGGCAACGGTATAGGTGTGTCTTACGTAAGTGTCGGGCCCGAGCGTTATCTGGGCAACGGTGTAGACGCGTCTTCTCTTAGCCTCATAATGGTGTCTCATAAGAAACATTTGTCAGCAGACCAGGTGTTGGAACGCTGTTGACAGCGATATGAGCAGCGATGGTGAAGTGGATTTGTCTTCAGGCAGTGAAACTGAAAGCGATTCTGATGAATCTGAAAGCGTTGCTCGTGTTTGGGTTTCTGTTCACCCTCCTTCTGTTAAACCAGCACCATCTCGTTTTGATTTTAGGGGGCAGTCAGGAATAAAAGTGAACGTTGTCAGCCAAGATCCACAAACTTACCTGAAGTTATTTCTTGATGATGATATAAGAGCCATTTTCCTAGTTATAGAAGATTCATAAATATTTTTTAAGATGACAATGCATAATCTATGGGAGGTTCCTATAACCCCCATAAGTAGAATTGAATTGGTATATTCTTGTCATTTCTAATAGCTTTCACTTAATATTAATCTTCAGTTAGTGACCAGCCTTGCCATGTGTAAGGCGTAGAGGGCATAAGGTTTTAAACCGTGCCCGTATCTACGTGCCGACGGGCATATGGACCTTAAGTGTGTGAAGTAATTTGTGTTTGTTTAAGTACAGAGCCGTACGCTTAAGGCGTACAGAAAAAGAAATTAAGAACCTTTAAGTACAGAAATAAAACTAAAGTTTCTCAAGAAAAGCTAAGTTTAGAGAAGATATATTTTTCCTTTTTTTTTGCCTTTTATTCTACGTGTGTAACTATTTTTTCTTTATTCTTGTGTGGATTATTTGCTTTTAACTTTCACTAAATATTTTTAAAACAAACTTTTGGACTGAGAGATTTCTTTCGGCACGCCTTTTACCCGTGCTTGTTCTCGCCTTATACTTTGGTGGCTACAGATGATGTGAATGAGAAAATTGTTGTTGACTTGAATCGTTATGCTGACAAACATCAAACAAATGAACGTACGCCAAAGCAGTTTTCCTGTTCAAAGGTACACCACACAAAAGACATATTTTGACAGTGTATACGGTACTTACATCATCATTATTATTACAATTTCATATTATTATATTTATTCATTATTATTATTTGTATCCTGCGGTGGGCTGGCACGGGTTTTGTTTCCTGCCCGTGACCCTGTAGTTAGGATATAGTGGGTTGGATAATGGATGGATGGATGGATTATTTGTATCATTATTATACTTTTTACACTTCTGACTTTGTACTTTTAGTGTTTTGCACATTTTACAGTAGAAAGATGAGATTTAATAAGAATGCCATTTTTCAAGCCAAAAAATGCAATGCTTTTTACATGTGTTTTTGAGAAAAAATGTAACGCTAAGGTGGTTAATCCAATTTAAGGTCACGGGAGTCTATCTTGGTTGCATGATAGGGTGCCACACTTCATTGTGCATTTTGTATAGCAAAATATTAAAGGAGACCCATTTACGAATTGTGACCCCCAAAAGCTGTACAGAATCTCCTGTTTTATTGTGAACCGTAAATCGATTTGTAATGTCACGGGGACAGGAAATGTGAGGAGCAGCTCAAGTAATTATGTAACAGTTTCAAAGGGCCTCCTAATGGAACTCGCCATGTTGACTCATTAAAGGAACTTGTGCTTGGGTATTCCGAGGAGACAGGTCTGCTTTTAAGTAAAGGTGTGACATTTATGAAGTAAAGGCCGGTTAGCTTGCCCCCCCGATTCCCAGTTGCCTGGATACCTGAGTTAATTGCTTCAGTGGAGACTGCAAGACAAGACGGTGACATCGGTCATTTTCAGATATTAAAGGGAGCTATCTAGCTACCCTGATGATGCTGCTTCTCCTTCCCAAATGGAGGTTTTGTATGCATGATGGGTAAGGGTGTCTCAAATGTCAATACCTCCGATTTCATACAAATGACAATAAATGTGTTCAGCAAACACCTAAGAGCTGATAAGAGAGCCAGTGAAGGCCTGAGGCCGGCTGTGTCAAAGTGGAAGTGGAAGGACAAAACAGGCCATGGATATACCCCACTGACAAACAAAGTAGGATCTGTCCAAGAGGGAGGGAGCAAACCACCTGAGGGGATCCCCGTGATGCCAAAGTCAGAGAGGGTGGCAAGGAGGACCGCATTGACAACAGAGGAAAGATCTAGTAGGATGAGGACCAGATGACATGGTAGTATTTCTAGCAACCCGTAACGTGTCTACAATGGTAAGTAGTGCCATCTCGCTGGAATGTCCCCTCATGAAGGATGAAATTTTAATTCCATTTATCCATCCAGCCATTTACACAACCCAAGACACATGAAGGAAAGGCGCAATATAAATTATAAATTATGAAATCATCAGGTGTTTCATCCTGACGTGCACCTAACACCAAAGACACCAGCTAGCCTCATATTATTTTCTTAATGTATGATAAGGAAGGAATGTCCAAACCGGTTAAGAAGACTGCTATCTGTTACCTCTTACTACCCGTCTCACTGCCTTTGTTGCACCCGAAGTGTTCCACCACAGCTCGGTCATTCTGGCCCACTAATTATCCTCTGCTTCTAACTGGTTCCCTCTCTCTCACTCTTTCATCCCCTAATAGCTGATGTGTGTTGAGCATACTGGCACATCATCCAGGTGGGTGCAACACATGAGTATGTCGCTTTGGACACCTGACAGACATGAGGAGATCTTTGTGAATTCTTTGAAGAAGGCTGCCATACTCTTGAGATGTTTTAAATGTTTTTCGGCCTGTAGATGTAAAATAAACGAATGGGATGCCAGTCCATCGCAAAACACACTCGCACACTGGGCCATCTTACAGTTGGAAAAAACATTTAGGAGAAAAATGGAGTAAGAGAAAAGAGCCCACCCAGCACAGGGAGGGCATACAATCTTCCCATAATAAGAAGGTTTGAACCCATGTGCTGTGAAGACTGTGTATCTTTGAACATGAAAACATAAGAAATTTGACAAATGAAAGGAGACCATTCAGTCCATGAAGTCTGTTTGTTTAGCTAATAGCTAAGCTATCCCAGTATCTCCTCCTGATTCTTCTAAATGGTTGTCAAGGATTCTACTTCAAACTCCACGTCTCAGTAGTTTGTTCCAGAGTCCCACAACTCTTTGCATAAAGAAGAGCTTCCTGACTTCAGTGTTAAATACCCTTCCCCTTAATTTCTACTGATGTCCTCGAGTTCAGGATTCACTGTTTAGTTACAAGAAGTCAACCAGATCTACTTTATCGATGCCTTTGAGGATTTTAAATACCTGGATGAGGTCCCCACACATCTCCCCTGCTCGAGACTAAACAGGTTTAATCCTCCGAGTCTGTCACTGTAGGACATGTCCTTAAGTCCCATGATGCACTTGGTTGCTCTCCTCTGCACAGCTTCAAGTGCTGTTATGTCTTTCTTATACTGTGGTTACCAGAACTGCACACAACACTCCAGATGTGGTCTTACTAGTGCATTAGCATAACCCCCTTTGACTTAAATTCAACAGATTTTATGATATATCCTTCTATTTGCTGTTTTAATTGCTTCTGCTCATTACTTAGTCAATGAAAATGTTGTGTCAACATAAACCCCTCAATCCTTTTCAGAGGTTGTCTTCTGTAGCTCAGCGTTTCCCATCTTGTATTTATAATTGATGTTTCTTTTGCCAATGTGTGGCACTTTGCACTTTTCTACATTTAACTGCATTTTCCAAATGTTTGTCCAGTTCTGAAGGTTGTCCAGGACTTCTTGAACTCTTTGTTGTCTGCCATCCCTCCATTTTTAGTATCATCTGTGAATTTCACAAGTTTGCTAGCTATACCAGGATCAATGTCATTAATATAAATCAGAAAAAGTAACGGACCCAGGAGAGACCCCTGAGGGACTCCACCAATAGTCCTCCTCTTATCTGTACCCCTTGTCTCCTGTTGGTTAACCATCTTGAGATCCAGTTTTGCAGGTTACCGTTGGTGCCTACAGCTTCAAGTTTTAATCTTTGGTGTGGGACAACTGAGTCAAAGTCTTTTTGAAAGTTGAAGTAAATTTTGTCGTATGCTTAGCTTTTGTCAAATACTACAGTTGTCTTTTCAAAAAAATCTGAAAGACTAACTTGAAGACCCACCTCTCAATGTAATTCATTGGTCAAGCATTCTGTCTTCATTTCAGAAATTCCCTCCCATGAGTCTTTGGGTTAGGGGTAGGGTTTACATATTTCAGGAAGTTAGTATTTAACAATATTTTACTGATTTGCACTTTTTAAGCTAACGACAGTATAAGAGATGTTTGTGTTATGCGACACAAGTAACGTGAGATTTTTTTCCTTTTTATTTACGTGAACATTTTTCACTACCGTTGCTTGTCTATCAGTCTCGTTCTGTGAGAATGTTTCTTATATACTTTCTCCAAGAAAACTTAAGATTTAAATTTTTTCTCAGCCTCCTCTACAAGGAACTCAGGATAAGTAATATATAAAAATAAACTGCTTTTTGGGTGGAGTACTCCTTAAAGGGACTACAGCAAGACAAGGAATGAACAATCCAGGTTCTCAGCTATGCTAACAGCAATCAGACAGAGACACTGACTTTTAGCTTTTTCTTAAATATCATTTAGCAGTAAATCTAAGCAATGCCAAGAATTATACATCCTGGGTGGGTTCATGTACTCTTCATTCAGTCCAAGATGACAATTCCCAGATGGTCCAGTTCCTTGGTTACAGATTATAACTCCTGTAGCAGGAGAGCAGTCATTCTGGCCAGGATGAAGGATGGGTTCTTACCTGGGTGAGAGGCCAGAGTCGAACAGCAGATAGAAGTGGCCAGTGGGATGGAAAAATAACTTTGTGTCTAGCAGGCATGGTATAATGGATGGACCAGCAGAAGCCAAGAGTTGAGAGCTGTGTCATCCCCATACGCTAGGTGGCAGTTGTCCTTGTATGGACCTGAAGGGGTACTTGGGAGCTGAAGCCCGAAAGTGCAGCCCTCTAGGAGTCCCTGAGTACCAATAGGGGGCACCGTCAGAGGAGGACCTCCCTACTTTCTTTATGGATCGACATAGCATCAGAAGCATTGCTGGGTTCGGAGCCCACTGCCTCACATTAATAGATAGATAGATAGATAGATAGATAGATAGATAGATAGATAGATAGATAGATAGATAGATAGATAGATAGATAGATAGATAGATAGATAGATACTTTATTAATCCCAAGGGGAAATTCACACTACATGGTAATGAGTCAAAATTGGGAGTCAGAGGGCAACACTCAGCGGAGGTAGAGAGAAGGTTGTGAAAAAGTGCTTTGGGAGAATGAAATCCTTTTTTTATTACAATAATGTGTGGTGTATCACTGTATCTTAGGTTTGGGGATCAGTGGCGCCCCCTTGTGATCACGCTCCTTAATTGAAAAATGAAAGGAAAGAGCTCCTATCCAAGTGTCCATGAAAGTGTCCGTGGCTCCTTTCACTCTGTCCGTTTCAGCTAAGAGGCTCCTGGCAAATGTCAATTTTTCAAAATTGAGCAGAGTTCTTTACACACGTGTCAGAAGAGCAACTAAATACTCCATTTTTGCAATAAGGCAACTACTGGAATGAGCCGAGCTCTCTTTATAAAAAAAGTCTAATGAAAAGGCAGAAGCTCTCCTCCATCTCTTTCTCGCCCAAATTAAGCACACACACACACACACGCACACACACACGCACACACACACACACACACACACACACACACACCTAGCCTTCTTTGTTCTAGCAGTGCAGACAGTTACTTAAAACAGCAAAAAAAAAAAAGGTACCAATTCATTATCACACATACTCAAGGTCAATTCCCCTGGGACTCAAAGCTGCACTTTCTAACTAAGCAAGATCCTCTGAGTTTCAGCTTTCCCACAATCTTCTTCTTCTTTTGGCTGCTCCCGTTAGGGGTTGCCACAGCGCACTGCATTTATGTTCATCATGAAAAGACTTTCAGGCTTAGGCCTATCACCAGTTGGAAAGGTTAAAACGTACATCAAGTATACTGACTCTCAAGAGACAGTAAAGTAAAATGAAAAAGACCGGGAGATATGCATTTGTTGTAGTTTACAACATTCTACTTTTAATAAAAATGAGAAACGGTGGTTACGCCATGCTTTACTGAAAAGTAGTTCCACCTTGTTCTGACTTAGAGGGAGCTTTTTCATCGATTTGCACACACACATTTCACAGTCAGCAGTATATGTACCCAGCAAGAAGTACTTTCATTAACACAATACGAGGTGAGACACAAAAATAACTGGACTGGGCTTGGGGCGTTCCTGGAAAAACCGTCTGAAGGTCAGCTGGACGTGAATCATAGAACTACATCCCCTCCTACACGCCCTCTCAAACCGCCGACCGGCTAGGTGTATCCTGTGAATAGCCCCGTCAGTATTTGCACAACAATCTACACGACTTGCCACTATAATGTCAAGTGAAAAAAATCAAACAGCGAATCAACATCAAATTTCTCAAGAAATTGAACAAAATGGCCACAGAAACTTTTGAAATGATAAAAACAGTGTACGGTTATAACAGTTTGTCTCGCACACAAGTTTTTGAATGGCACAAACGTTTCAAGGAAGCAAAAGAAAATGTGGAGAGGGGGGTGGGTGCTTCACCACACACAATGCTTTATCCATAAAGCAGTCTTTGACTGACAAAAACATTCCTGTCCTCGATCATCCTCCCTATTCGCCCGATTTAGCTCCCTGTGATTTTTACTTGTTCCCAACAATCAAAAGTGACCTGAAGGGAACACATTCTTCTTCAATGGATGAAGTGAAGACAAATACGGCAAGCCTGTTGAAGAGCCTCAAGCAAGAAGACTTCCAGCACTGTTTCAGTCAATTGGACGATACGTACAAGAGTGGGAGTATGTAGAAGGTGACAATGTTTAGAATGCTGTAATTCATCAATTCATTTTTTTTACCAATCCAGTTATTTTTGTGTCTCACTTCGTATATAACAGCATTAATCAAAACCATGAGTCAAATCGATCTTTCATCAGATCGAAAAAGGGAAACCGAAATTCAGGAATTGTCATGAAACTGAGGGAGTTCTAAAAGCACCAGTTCAAAAAACACAGTTGCCCACTAGTGGAGGGAAAGCACAGTCAAAAAAACCCAACTAGAAACTCAAAGGGCAGGGAACTCATCTTTATAAAAATAAAAAAGAGTTATTTTCAAGAAAGGCTTTGCAAAATACACATAGGGCAACAAGGAATTGTCTGAAAAGGCAAGGGGATCCACAGTGAACAAAGTCCCAATACAGAATCCAACAGACGTAGTCAAAAACAGAGCACAGGGTCACAATCCAGAAAACACAAAACAACAGCAATAAAACAAGAAACACTCCACTTCCTAGCACATTTGCAATGAACCACCAGGAACTATGGGAGGCCATCCCTTAAATAGGCTGGAGGGCCATTCCTGACAGTGGTTGGCAGGTGGCTCTGCCCCTTGGGGAGCCAAACTATCTGGAATTTTCTATTTAATGTATCCCAGCACCAGACAATCAAAAATATGTATTCACTTTGAGAGTGACGTCCACCAGTTTGTCATCATTCAGATGTTTTCTTATCCAGATGTACCAGGATAGTATCAAGTGCACAGGTAGGATAAGGCATGTGGACCATTGGTAATGATTGTCAAACTGCAGTTAGTCCAAACTATCTGGAATATTATACAATACAATTTATTTTTGTATAGCCCAAAATCACACAAGAAGTGCTGCAATAGGCTTTAACAGGCCCTGCCTCTTGACAGCCCCTCAACCTCGACTCTCTAAGAAGACAAGGAAAAACTCCCAGAAAAAGGGAAAAACGTAGGGAAAAAATGGAAGAAACCTTGGTAAAGGCAGTTCCAAAAGAGAACCCTTTCCAGGTAGGTTGGGCGTGCATTGGGTGTCTAAAAGAAGAGGGTCAATACAATACAATACACAGAACAGAACAAATCCTCAATACAGTATAAAAATTAAAATTTTTCAAGTACGGAGCAGAATTTAACAGTAGATGATATTAAATAATATGATTTGATATTCCATTCAGTATCTCAGCACCAGTCAGCCAAAACATTTGATCACATTGAGAGCGAGGTCCACCACTTTGTCGCCTCTCGGATGGTAAACTTGCGTTTACTTTGGCACTGGGAAATTTGCAACTGGTATTCAGTGAGTAATTGAGGATGTTTCTGATGGAGCTGATGAATCGGTCAATACATGCTTTTAAAATGTTTCCTGAAATTCCATTTGCTCCCGATCCTTTGTGGACATGGATTCATTAAAAAACCCATTCACGGAAACACAGAAGCTTGAATCATGTGAGGCTGTGGGAAAATTGCATGAAAGGAAGTTTGATAGCGTGATCAAAGTGGGAATAGAAAGCATTAAGTTCTTCTGGGAGAGAGAATGTGACTGTGAGTGGATCGGGCCTTTGTTTGTAACGCCTGAAGATCTGTAAAGCTTACTCCTTTTTATGAACATCACGACTGCTGCTCTGCTCAGTTTCCAGCTTACCCCGATATTGCCGTTTACACACTTTAATTGTTTTCCTGAACCCATACCTGCATTTCTTGAATGGTTCCATACTGTCAACATGACATTCATTACTCTGAACCTTCATTAAACTAGTAACCCACAGTTTCCTAAAAGCAACACATAGTTTTCATAGGCACACAGTCATCCACGGTTTTGATGAATCCTGAAACACATGTGGTTTAAATTACCAAGTAGTGTGGCAGAGAGCAGGACTTTGGGGACCTTCAGGTCTTGACTTGAGGTGATTATTGGACAATCTAGATCAGGGGTGTCCAACTCCAGTCCTGGTGGGCCGCAGTAGCTGCAGGTTTTCATTCTAACCCTTTTCCTGATCAGTGAACAGTTTTCACTGATAATTAATTCCTTTTCCTTTCATTTTAATAGCCCTGTTTTTAAGGATTCAGTCCTCTGAATTTATTCTTTTCTTCATTAAATGACAGTCAAACAGAAATGAGACGTGAAACGAGCCAACAGATAGCTAGCATTGGGGCTTCAATCTCCAACCAATTTCACTCCAACTAATCTCTTAATGAGAAGCTGATTCTTGCTGTTATTTAATTCCATGGCTTGTTTTCTGGTCTCATTCTGCCACAGCAGACATTTCCAAAACTGTTCTGTTTTTTCTGAGAACATCGTCAAAATGTTTTGGTGAGCTGAAAGATCAAACTTACTGAGACCGTCACCTTTCTTTATTTTCAGATATTGTGTGATGGGCGCAGGTGAGCTGGTCATGTGGTGGTTGGATTTGTGTCTCGTTATTGTTTGGCTACTAAGCTAAGCTAACAACAAAGGGGCCTGAGTCAAGTTAATTAACAGTAATGCAAAAGAAGTTAATTAGCAGCAAAAACTGGTCACTAATGAAGAAGATGCTTAGAATGAAAACCAGCAGCCACTGCGGCCCACCAGGACCAGAGTTGGACACCCGTGATCGACATGAACAGGATGGATGAGCTTGTTGGGCTGAATGGCCTGTTCTCGTCATGAGAGTTGCTCAAAGAGGAACCAGATTCAAGAAAATCAGTAAGGTCCTTTAAATCCGTGTGATGAAGTCACACAAACCAAATAAGCTTGATGGGCTGGGTGGTCTCCTCTCGCTTGTCAAGGAGATCAATGACAGACAAGTTTTTTTCCTCCCAATCTAATTGCTGTCATAAATTGAACCTCCAAACCAAAGGTCACCATTTAACATTCTGTGTGGCCATGCTTGCACCGGCCTTTGGCACGAACAAACGGGATTCAACTTTGTCGTGAATGTTCGCCAAACTACTGCCATTCAAAAAACAAACAAACAAATGCATTAATAAATTCTTAAATCCATAAATCCCAGCAGCCCACTTGGCAAGCGCTTGACTGCATTGTTTTCCTGGCAGCTCAGGCTAATGCTGCAGTAAGTGCTTAGCTGGACTTGAGTCTGCATATTTCCTTTCTCTGGCATTTCTCCCAATCAAGAACTGAAAACGCTTACTTTGTGCGGTGACGTCTGCGTCCCCTGTGAGCCAGAATCAATTGAGCCGGGCCAGATGAAATCCAAGTTTGGCAGGGGGCGCATGTGGTGCTGGTTCATTCGAGGCAATGCGGGAGCTGAACTGTTAATGGAAAAAGGGTTCACCTCACACGCGCCGAACTTTTGGCTGTCTAACTGCACGGAACTGACTGTTCTTTTCCTGCTGCCCAAGCAGACACCACAGACGGGCTGCTCGAAGAGTACGGCCTGTTTTTTTTCTTTGCACGCTGTTTGATGATCTGCCCTTTAATCATAGTAAACCACCAGCTGTCACAAGCACCGAGTTCTGAAGAAGGAAGCCTTGTTCCTAAGTAAACATCTGTGTGGAAGACTTAGACACACTACCTGCTCTGTTTTAAAATGACATGACAGCCAGAATTTACAAAGTGTCTTTCAACAAGCCTGTAGTAAAGAAATGTCCAAAATGGATGCCATCCAGCGCCATAAACGGACCAAGTTTTACAATGAGGCCGGGTTTCCAAAAAAAAAAAAAAAACGCAGCTACCGTTTCAAATTAAATATTGTGATTTGTCCACGGTGATTACATAAATGGTGGGGTACAAGGGAGCACAAGTCACGGGCTGGTGGAGGATTGGTACGGCCAAGACAGTATAACACACGGCTCACACGACACATCCAGCCTCTGCATAGCTGCATCCGCCTGATGCATCTCGGCCACCTCCATCGCAGAATCCATGTTCCCCTCCTTCCTGCAGCTGGCACCATCGGGCTTGCTATTACCTGCCACCGGCCTGTAATGCCCCGTGACGTCTTCTGTCTCCTGAGACATCGCTAGTCGTTACGTGAGATGGACTAGGATGATGAGAACGCAAATAACAAGGTCTGGTGCATTTATTCACAACAATCAGACCATCTTCAAAGAGTGAGTGCAGAGCAAAATTCTTCCAATAAATAATCCTCTATAAAAAAGAATGCCTTTGTTTAAGTTAAAAATCAATAAATCAAGAATAAAAGCAGAGCCGCAATCGGCTTAATTTTCTTTCCATTGAGCCGCAGTGCGTCTCTGTCTCGTCTCCCCTGCTCTCTGTCCTGGTCTTCTCAGCAGGGCTAAGATGCCAATGAATTCAGTCGATCATCTTTGTCTCTTGTCCCAACCACCTCCCTTCAGCATCGATTGGGACCCACTGAGCCCAACTCCCTCATCCCACCACTGTGCTTCAGCATCTAGAGGATGACCCTGGGAGTAACCGCCCACCCCTGCTCCTCTTAATGCTGAACAGGAGCAAACCCACCCCTGCAATGCCATTCCTCTCGCTCCCCTCAATGGGCATCCTGACCGCCGGGCCTATTCTCCTCCTCCTTGACTTGGTCACCTGATTCTTCCACTCATCATCTCTCCCTTGAATTTTCCTCTTTTTGTTCTCGATGTTTCGTCTCTCTCCCATATCTTGATCCTTAATGATCCACAGAGCTGTACTGATTGTGCTTACATGTGAACGAGCAATCGGCGAATTCCATCATTAAACCGTCTTGGGCCACATTGGTTTCTGTCAGGATGCATCTACACCCACAAAGCCTGAGGTGCACTGTTTTTTAAAGCATTATACAGACCCTTGACACCCTGCATCACACAGCCTTTTTCTATCTGCTGCATCCCACTGCTGCCACCATTGGAACAGAAGAACAACCAATCCAAGGTCACCAATCCCAATCCCCGAATCATAATCTAAAGGTTCCCAAAGTTCTATTCTCCATCACACTGCTTGGTAATTTATCCCATGTGTCTATGGATCTTTGCATGTCCTAACATTTTGTGAAATCAGGTTTCCACCCACGTCCTCATATTCTTGCTGCAGAATTTACTCTAAATTAACAGCTTGGATCTGCTGTACTAATTCCTTTCATAATTTTAAACACTTAAATCGTGTCACCTCATAACTCCATTTGCTCAAACTGAAAAGGTTCAACTTAACCTTCACTAAACTCAGAACGTCACAAGTAATCAATGGTTTCCTATTCAGAAAAAATAAATGTTCTGTTTTCAAAGTCATCCATATAAAACCAGGAGGGTGGCACCTATGAGATAGTCAGGGTACCTTTGGGTTTGTCAGGAATTAGGAAGGATTGTGTCCTTAAACAGCAGCTTGCGTACTGAAACAATGCATGGGCCAAGGTCTGATAGATACCAAGAGAAAAAGATCTTACACCGAAAACCAAAGCGCGATCAAACAACAGAGAGTCAAGAAGCAGGCAGAAGTCCCTTAACTGGGCAGACTGAAAAAGAGAAAGTCTTTTGCTCAGCGATTCAAAGGCTATCCGTTAAAATTAGGAAAGAAATCAGCACAGTGGATTGTGACTGCTACTTTAAAATAAATTATTAAATAAAAACATGGAGACATAGGCGTGGAATAGCAGGTCCACGGCTGGGAAATTAGAGTCCCGTGTTAAATAAATAATCGTGACTCGAGAAGGTGCAGGCTTCGATCGGGCGCATTTGTGCGTGAGAGCATTTCGTTTAATTGGGGAACTGACTGACTGCGTCTCATACATGTGCAGAGGCGGGTGGTTCAGTCAGATACCTCAATGATGCCACGGAGGGAGTGGCTCATCGCACCCGTACCCAAGTAGAAACCAAAGGAAAAAGGAGCCTGTGTGGGATCAAAAAGGGAGAAAGGAAATGAAAGGAAAGGAGGTTAAAGGAAGGAGAGAGGAAGGCAGCAGTGAAAGAGAGAGCCAGTGTTAGACGGAAGGAAGCAGGTGGATGGGAATGAAGCCTCGGTAAGGAGTGTATGACCAGTGCTTACAATGTGTTTTTTGAGCAAAAACCATAGACTTCTTCTTTCGATTTCTTCCGTTAGGAGTCACCACAGCGGATCATCTTCTTCCATATCTTTCTGTCTTCACCATCTTGTTCTGTTACACCCATCACCTGCATGTCCTCTCTCACCACATCTATAAACCTTCTCTTAGACCTTCCTCTTTTCCTCTTCCCTGGCAGCTCTCTCCTTAGAATCCTTCTCCCAATATACCCAGCATCTCTCCTCTGCACATGTCCAAACCAACGCAATCTCACCTCTCTGACTTTGTCTCCAAACTGTCCAACTTGAGCTGACCCTCTAATGTCCTCATTTCTAATCCTATCCATCCTCGTCACGCCCAATGTAAATCTTAGCATCTTTAACTCTGCTACCTCCAGCTCTGTCTCCTGCTTTCTGGTCAGTGCCATCGTCTCCAACCCATATAACATAGCTGGTCTCACTTCTGTCCTGTAGTCCTTCCCTTTCACTCTTGCTGATATCCATCTGTCACAAATCACTCCTGACACTCTTCTCCACCCATTCCACCCTGCCTGCACTCTCTTCCACAATCCCCGTTACTCTGTACTGTTGATCCCAAGTATTTAAACTCATCCTCCTTTGCCAACTCTACTTCTTGCGTCCTCACCATTCCTCTGACCTCCCTCTCATTTACACACATGTATTCTGTCTTGTTCCTACTGACCTTCATTCCTCTCCTCTCTAGAGCATATCTCTACCTCTCCAGGGTCTCCTCGACATCACATGGAATGAATTACCAAGTAGTGTGGTGGAGTGCAGGACATTTGGGACATTTAAGCCTCGACTTACTGTGATTTTGGACCGTCTAGGTCAGGGTTGGGCAAATTCAGTCCTGGAGGGCTGCATTGGCTGCAGATTTTCATTCCAATCAAATTGCTTAATTAGAAACCAAACCTAGCCAGTCTCGACTTTATTTAATTTTTTGACTTCTTAGTCCACAATGAACAAAGGTTCTTATATTGCAGATTTTTTTCCTTTCCAAGGATATTATCCAAATTATGTGAAGCCTAATAAGGATAATTTTCAGTCTGTCTCATTTTTCTATTGAGTATTCTGTTAAACCATATAGTGCCTGATGAATCCACAGGTGTAAATGGAAACACGTTAGATGGAGAACTGCTGGCTGCTCCTTTGTCATTTGCATGTCATTGCTAATAAGGAGCCATTAAATAGCAAATGCAGCGGTTTAAGACTAAAATAAGCAATTAAGGGTGGGGAACCTTAACAAGCGAGGCCACTAAAAGAAGCTTCAAAATGTCACTTGAGCAATAGGTGCTTCATCGGCGATAACTGACTTCTCTTTAAGAAACTAGGTTGGAACAAAACCCTGCAGCTACTGCAGCCAATTCAGGACCAACACTGCCCACCTCTGATCCAGGTGGTCCTTCAGTCTTTCCTCTTGGCTCTAACAAACACCTATGTAGTGTTTGTATTTTTTAGCAAAGAAGATACCAGTAGGATTATCAAAAATAGTCCGTTATGAGATGTTAGCACCAACCTGATTGTCAAGAAATGGGACTACTAGAGGTGACATTAGCATCCGGTGGGTAATACAAACAGGGTAAAGTGCCATGGAAACTCACAAACAGTGCTCCCCACCATATCCTACAGTCTGGACCCCATACCCCATACCTCCAAAAGACCTTCCCCTAAAACTCTCTTTTGACAGTTAGGAGGTCAGTTTGTCCTCTCATCAGCATCTGATCAGGAAAGAGAAGGCTGTGGCCACCACTTCAGACACAGAATTCACTAAAATGAACAACTCCATTACGAGATCATGTAAAAAATGCCAAGTCCTTAAAACATCGATATTTCTTTTTATTTTCATAATAGTCGAGCCTGCTTCAAGACGGAGCTCCCAACCTGACCCGCTCTAAACTTGTGTGACCTTGTGAAAGATTAGCCATTGAGAGATGGCTGCTCAAAGTCTACTTTTGGTTTGTTTATGTGGTGCCAATAAGATTATAAAATTAAATTATTGTTATAAGATTAAATGGGGTGGCAGGGCTGGTTCCCCAGCTCTTCCCCTGGTGTTCCTGATATAATCGGACGATTACAAGACGGTCCGGATCGTTATGTTTTTGGGGATTTTTGCTTAGCCCTGTTACATTGCTCATTTGCACATTTTTTTTTTTTTTAATATTTTTATTTTATTAATTTTCATTGTAATCATTCCATACAAACAGATCAATTTATAACCCAACAAATTTGAAAACAAATCAAACCCCACCCCTGAGAAGGAGAGCTTAGCTAAAGGAAAATTTCTTTAAGCTTTTTAATAAGGCAACATTAGACAAAAGAAGGGGAGAAGTAAATATCTATATAAATAAGAGATGGAGAAGGGAGTTAAATGCAATAATAGTTAATTCTCTTATTCTAAAATAATATTGATTAAATCCTGCCAAGTTTTGAAAAAATTTTGTACAGATCCTCTAACTGAGAATTTGATTTTTTCCAATTTCAAATAATATAAAACATTGGTTTCCCACTGACTTATAAGAGGAGAATTAGGATTCTTCCAATTTAACAAAATAAGTCTGCGTGCCAAGAGTGTAGTGAATGCAATCACCGTTTGCTTGTCCTTCTCCAATTCTAGTCCATCTGGAAGGACACCAAACACAGCTGTTAGTGGGTTAGGAGGGATTGTGATACTAAGGCTGTCTGAGAGGCACTTAAAAATTTTTGTCCAAAATGATGTTAGTTTGGTGCAGGCCCAGAACATGTGACCCAGTGAGGCAGGAGCTTGGTTGCAGCGCTCGCAGGTTGGATCCTAGCCTGGAAACATTTTGGACAGTTTTAAGCGAGACAGATGAGCTCGATATATAATTTTTAGTTGAATAATTCTATGCTTTGCGCATATAGAACTCGAGTGAATTCTCTGCTTTGCTACCTTCCACTCCTTTTCTGATATATTGATTAAGAGATCTTCTTCCCAATTCCCAATTTGCACATTTTGAAATGTATACACTTATGCAGTAGCTGCTGCCGGTTTATGGAAAGAGTGGTGGCTCTGAGGCTAGGGATCTGCACTGGTAATCAGAAAGGTTGCCGGTTCAAACCCTGTAAACATCAAAAGTGACTCTACTTCATTGGGCCCCTAAGCAAGGCCCTTAACCTGCAATTGCTCCGTCCTGGGTATGACGTTAATCTGCATCCAGCCTTGCATGTAGGCCCTCCAACCTTCAGGGAAAACTTGGGGGTTGGTGAAATAATTGGCACTCCAGCCGCCATAAAAAACCTCACACAATTCTAGTGTGGTGCTGAGGTGTCACCCGTTGCATGGCTGCACTCGGGTTCTAATCTGGGACCCTGAGTTGGTTTGTCATGTGGTGAGTGCGCTCGATCAGCGTGTCCTCCTAACCTCTCTCTCCCCTCTCAGGGTTGGCTCCCCAGCTCTTCCCCTGGTGTTCCTGATTTACTTGGCCGATTACAAGACGGACCAATCAATATGTCTTTGAGGATTTTTCCTTAGCTCTGTTACATTGCTCATTTGCACTTTTTGAAATGTATACATTTATAGTGGCTGCTGGTTTATGGAAAGACCATTCTGGTGATCATAAAAGAACATAAGAAATTTGACAGACGAGAGAAGACCGTTCAGTCCATCAAGCTTGTTTGGTTAAGCTGTTCCATTATCTTCTCCAGATTCTTCTTAAAGATTGTCAGGGTTTCTGCTTCAACTCCATGTCTCGGTAGTTTGTTCCAGAGCCCCGCAACTGTTTGTATGAAGAAGTGCTTTCTGGAATCAGCCTTACATACAAATCCCTTTCATTTTAGTGTCCTTGAGAACATGAGTCACAATTTAGTCAAAAGAGTTCTGCTGGATCTACTTTATCGATGCCTTTGAGGATTTTAAATACCTGGATGAGGTCCCCACACAGTTCAACACTAATCAGGTTTAATTCTCTGAGTCTGTCACAGTAAGACATGTCCTTAAGTCCCATGATGCACTTGCTTGCTCTCCTCCTCTCTGCACAGCTTCAGGTGCTGCTATGTCTTGTGGTGTGGTGATCAGAACTGCACACTGTAGCTGTGCTACTTAAATGGCCTACAAATCCCAGCAGCCCCAGTAGCAGCTTTGGTGTTACTGGGAAGAATGATGATTAGGCGCTGTCTTTAAAAAAGAGTCGAAAGACGCCAACAGGGATCATAATCATCTGTGTCTATCTGTCTCTACACTTCCGCCATGGATTACAGCTCTTCTTGGATTTATGTGCTTATCCTGTGCCTGCTTGTTTGTGTGATTTTGTCTTGGTTGGATACGTCTTTGTCTGGGGAGCACTTCCTTCTTCTTGTCCTTCTTCTTTTTCTTTCGGCTACTCCCATTAGGAGTTGCCGCAGTGGATCATCTTGTCCGCAAATTGATCTGGCAAAATTTTACACTGGAGCACTTCCAATCACGCCAAATCATCACAAAACAACTGCAGCCCAGTAGGACGAAATGAAACAAATCATGCAGAGGGCTGTTCACTGGGGATCTTCATTCTCCTCATCGTCATCATCTCCACCTGCTGTACTGGATTGTGTCTGGATGGTCTCATTAAGTGTTAATTGTTCCTCGTGTTTCGTTTGGTTTCATTTGTTCAGTGTTTCTTAAAAAAATTATTGCCACTGGGGGAATTTGGTTGGAATTTTGTGTATGCGTTATTTGTTTATTGATTGTTTTTTACAATCTTCAGTTGACATACTGTGTTCTTTATCTATTCATTTTGAGACACTTTATTGCTTGTTTCTGTTTGTGAGTACAGTATGTGAGCCTGGTCAAGACTGGGTACGTTCCTGAGGTCCCCGAAATTTACTATACAATACAGCACTAAGGTCTGTGTGGCCAATCCCTCTAAGCAATCCGATTGGTCAGTTTGGGATTGGTGTGATTAGTCACTTTGGCTTTTGGTGAGGCGATGCAAGAGGAAGAGACGCACGAGGAGGAGTGAAGGTGCAGGCTGAGAGTGTCGCCTTTAAAGACAGGACAGAAGGTGAGAAAGGAGCCTCAAACATAATGACAGAGTCTGAGAAGTGGGCTTCACGGGAACACACTAGAGAGACGGATCACCAGTGAAGAGACGTTCAGATACCAAGGAACGGTGTTGAAGTTACGTGTAGTGCAAGAGGTAGAAAATATTTTATTTTAATATTCTATTACCTGTCTTTGATAGGAACCACGGCTAGTAAAATAAATACAGTAATGTTAAAAACAGTGAGAATCTGTGCGGCTCATCCCAAATGCCACAACACGATACTGCAGCCACAGGGGGCACCCAGGACCAAGTTTGGGAAACACTGATCCAGATGTGGTCTCACTAGTGCATTACTTAGTCTGAGCGTAACGTCCCTCGATTTATATTCAACAGTTTTTACGATATAAGCTAACATTTTATTTGCCTTTTAAATCGCTTTGGCACATTTCTTAGATGTTGAGATTATTGGGTCACTGTAAGCTTTTCAGAGGTTGCTTCTGGTAGAGCGGTGTCTTCCATTTTGTATTCATATCTGACGTGTGGCACTTTTTACGTTAGATTGCAACCCAGTTCTGAAGGTTGTCCAGGTTGATTTGAATTGTTTTTTGCTCAGTATCTATCTCTCCAATTGTTGTATCAGCTATGAGTTTGATAAATTTACCAACTACACCAGAAATCCATGGCATTAACATAAATTAGATAAAGTAGAAGTCCAAGGACAGACCCCACTAATGGCCTCACTCCACCTGGAGCCTTACTGTCGTATCTTTACTCTTTTTCCCCCCCATTAACCCACTCGAGATCCACTATTGTAGGTTACTTCTGATGCCAACTTCTTTTAGTTTCAGAATTAATCTTTGGTGTGGGCCTGAGTCAACATGCTTTGAAAGTCTAAATAAATGATGCCGTATGCTTTGCTTTTGTCAACTATTCCAGTAGCCTGTTCAAAAAAATCTAATAGATTGGTTTGGCAGGACCTTCCCCTCATAAACCCATGCTGGCTGCTGTTTAGTATGCTGTTGTCATCAAATATAGATTCAATACTC
The DNA here is from genome assembly GCF_900747795.2 of Erpetoichthys calabaricus. Taxonomy (NCBI): domain Eukaryota; kingdom Metazoa; phylum Chordata; class Cladistia; order Polypteriformes; family Polypteridae; genus Erpetoichthys; species Erpetoichthys calabaricus. The sequence goes on from NC_041397.2 coordinate 23,935,111, forward strand.
TTTCACAAATAACTTTCGGGAAGATCAAAGTCATTATGAACAGCCGGTCATCCTTCTCTGTTAATAATGAAACTGCGCAGATGTCTTAATTGGCCTGCTATCGAACACAGATCTGCATGTAATTGTTCCTGCGGTCCGAGAGATGTTTAATCTCATTTTAATACTGAAATATTAAAAAAGGGAACATTTTCCCTTTCCTGGGCCAGTAAGCTTTTTAATTAGTAATTTTTGTGGAAGTTCAAGAGCTCTTTCTTTTAGGCAAAATCTTAGTTGAAATCCAAAACGAGACAAAGCGAAACAAAACCAGTCATAATCTGACACATTTAGAGGGTCCATTTTGGCTCCTCATTCCTCAGCAAACTCTCTTTATCCTTAAATTCAGCTTCTTGTTATGTTTCTTTAAATTAACCCCATCTTCTCCTTTTTTCCTTTATATTAAGTTTTATATCTGTGTCACACACATACATGGACATAGGACATGTCTTACTGTGACAGAATCAGACGATTAAAAATGAGAACCTAATCCAGGTATTTGAAATCCTCAAAGGCATTCATAAAGTAGATCCAGCAGAATTCTTTCAACTTAATGGTGAATCACTTATTGAGGGCACGAGTAGAAATCAAGGGGCAGTGCATCACGGCCAGGAAGCACTCCTTTACGCAAAGAGTTGTGGGGCTCTGGAACAAACTACTGAGACATGGAGTTAAAGCAGAAACCTTGAGAACCTTTAAGAAGAGTCTGGATGAGATATTGGGACAGCTTAGCTATTAGATACACAAACAGGTTTGATGGATTGAATGGTCTCCTCTCCTTTTTCAGATTTCTTATGTTTCTTAATATGGTATTGTGTGTCAATGGCTCTGCTCAGGAGGTGAAATGGGAGTGGATTTGGATGAAATGTACCTACGAACCTCTCTTCTTCTTCAAGTCCTGGAGTGCAGATGTAGCCCACAGAAAAGCACCGACCTCTCTTCCAGACCTTCTTGGAAGTCCTGTCCCCGCTGATCCCTTCCCTACGTAAGAAACGACATGCCTGGAAGTTGGCATTAGTTGTCAAACATACTAGCCTACAGGATCAACCATTTGTAGGATGCATGAAACAGTCGATTTCGGTTTCATCTTGTTTAAAATTTCCTTATTCAACTTAAAATTGTTGCTGTTGTTGCTAATCTGAGAATCTCTGTAAAACCTGAAATCTTCACCGTGTCCTATTCTTGTTCTCTTTATATCTTGCTATTACTTTTCTTAGAAAGAATTATTTTGTACCTACAATCCTGCAGTTTTCCCATGTACAAAACAAAGTTCTGCCTCCTGTGTTGAACATCATCTAATATACTGAATTGTTCCCTGTGTTTCACAGATTACCAATGAGGCCTGAAGCACACTGTGGTGACCCACGTTAGAACAATCTGGACAAGAACAGGCCCTTCAGCCCACCAAAGCCTGCCAGTCCTATCCACTTAATTCTTCTAAAATAACATCACATCAAGTTTTGAAATTCTCTAAAGTCTTACTGTCTGCCACACTACTTGGTCTCTTATTCCACGTGTCTGTGGTTCTCTGTGTGAAGAAAACTTCCTAATGTTTGCATGAAATTTACCCTTTAAAAGTTTCCAACTGTGTCCCCTTGTTCTTGATGAACTCATTTTAGAGTCACAGTCTTGATCCACTGGACTAATTCCCTTCATAATTTTAAACACTTCCATCATGTCTCCTCTTAATCTTCTTTTGCTTAAACTATATAAGCTTACTGAGGTGGGTTGGCACCCTGCCCAGGATTGTTTCCTGCCTTGTGCCCTGTGTTGGCTGGGATTGGCTCCAGCAGACCCCCGTGACCCTGTGTTCGGATTCAGCGGGTTAGAAAATGGATGGATGGATGGATGGATGTATAGGCTTAGGTCTTTTAATCTTTCCACATAATTAATCCCCTTTAGCCCTGGAATCAGCCAAATTGCTCTTCTCTGGACTTTCTCAAGTGCTGTTATGTCCTTTTGGTAGCCTGGAGACCAAACCTGCACACAGTACTCCAGATGAGACCTCACCAGTGCGTTATAAAGCTTGAGCAGAACCTCCTGTGACTTGTACTCCACATATCAGGGCGCTATATAACCTGACATTCTGTTAGTCTTCTTAATGGCTTCTCTCTGGCAGTTGATAGTGCTGTGTTCACTATGAATCCTAAATCTTTCTCATCAGGTGTACTTTAAATTTTCAGACCTCCCATTGTGTATTCAAAGCTACCTTTTTAACTTCCAACATGTAATATTTTACGTTAACTGACATTAAGTTTCATCTGCCATAAATCTGCCCAAGCCTGTATGCTGTCCAAGTCTCCCAGTGATGATTTAACAGGTTCCAGATTATCTGCTAATCCACCCATCTTGGTATCATCTGCAAACTTAACCAGCTTGTTATTTATTTTCCCTTCCAAATCTTTTATATATATTTACATTTATTTGGTTGTCAGACACTTTTATCCAAAGTTATAAAAGAGGTAAACAATCGAGTAACATTAGGCTTGGGCCTGTTTGTTCAAGCAAGTTCAATAAGTCTGATAAGTCTGGGCGGAGTGGTGGCTCTGAGGCTAGAGATCTGCACTGGCAATCGGAAGGTTGCCGGTTCGAATCCCGTCAATGCCAATAGGGACTCTGCTCTGTTGGGCCCTTAAGTAAGGCCCTTAACCTGCAATTGCTGAGCGCTTTGAGTAGTGAGAAAAGCGCTATATAAATGCAAAAAATTATTTTATTATTATTGTAACAAAAGTTGATTGCCACAAGTCAAAAGATGTAATAACTAATAATTTCACAATCATAGATTACAATCAATAAAGCAATTAAACTTAAAAGACAAACTAACCAACAATATGAAAGATCACAGAGCAAAGTTTTTCCTTTTCAGTCAGTAAGGGAGACATTCACTGAACAGGTGGGTTTTCAATTGCTTCTTAAATACATTGGGAGAGTCAGCAGTTTGAATAGAGGTGGGCAGCTCATTCCACCAATATTAAAAACCAGTAACGGCACACTGTATGATAACGTGCAGTGAATACACTTGACTTACAGTGTTCATCCCCTTTCTCTGTATGTTTAGCATTCGTTTGCTCAGAGGTTGATGTGCTTGCTGCTTCCTGAGCAGCTCTTCTTTTGTCCACCCTAGCGGCCACTTCGTCTCTTCTTTCATCGTCATCTTTTCACGTTAAAACTGATTAAGTCAGTGTTTGTGTTGCAATTACTTAGTATGTTTTTCTTAATTTTTCACTTAAGCTGACACTTAAGTCTTCAATCTGCCTCAAGAATGATTTAAGATATGAAGAGGCAGGGGAAGTGACAGTGAAGGTGGTAGGGATGAGAACAGCGCCTGTATGCATGCACCACACAGCTGACCCTGCAGCCGAGAGTTGATTCTACAATAAAATAAAATAAAAATAAAAAAAGGAATAAGCTTGGAGGTCAATCATCACCATGAAAGTGGATAGCAGACGTCACGTAGTATTTGTGTACCAAATTTCAGCTCAATAGGTCAAACGGTTTAATAGCTACCAGTGATTTAAAATTCTGGACAGACAAACGAACAGCCACGGTAGCGTATCATATATAAAGATATCAGTGTCCCTAGCACTGACCCCTGCTGGACTCCACTCTTAACATTGGCCAGTTCTGATCAGGTTCCTTGCACTTCACCTTCTCCTTCCTGTGTCTGAGCCAATTCTGCATCCATCTGCACACCACACCATGAGCTCCCACTTCTTGTACTTTGATGCTCTCATGTGGCACCTTATCAAATGCTTTCTGAAAGTCCACATAAAAGCTTGTAGGATGCGTCTTTACTTCTTCTGGTGTCCTTCTCTTAGGCAGGACAAATTTTGATCCTTGTCAGATGTCGCGTGCGATCCCTGGGAGGAATTCTGAGACGCCTGATGAATACGGGAACTCGTCTCCATTTTAGTCAAAGCAGCCAGCAATATGACATTGAAATTCAACAGAGATGTTAACTCTCCCTCAAATACTCCTTTTACAAATGTTAAGTTTTAAGAAATGTGAACTACAGCTAATCACAGACAATCAACAACTTACAACAGCACATCAATCAGTGCCATCACTTGAATTGGACTCTGCTGTCTATGAAAGTAACTGAGCTGCCACAAGAATATTCAGCCTGTGCTTTAAGCAACATGACATTCCAAAGTGCTGTTAAAAAGCAGCAGTCTACTAATACGTGTAATTGTCACTATTATTTTGTTTTAAAAAGTCATGTCGTCAATTAGTATTAAGGAGAGGAACTCAGACGAAAATTTGGGATGCCAAGTGGGCCACCTCATTTACTCCGAGATTCAAACAAAACAGCAAACACTCGATGGGGCAGAAATGAACCGCAACAGACAGATAGATAGATAGATAGATAGATAGATAGATAGATAGATAGATAGATAGATAGATAGATAGATAGATAGATAGATAGATAGATAGATAGATAGATAGATAGATAGATAGATTTTTTTTTATTTTTAAAAACAACTTTATTAAATTCAGTATGAAATTCATTAAAAACACAAAATCTAAACACGGGAAAAAAAACCATAATAAAATCACATTTTGAACTTCTAAATGCCCCCAGTCCATCCCTTCTTTATTTCATAAATACCCACCCAAACCCTCGCCCCTTCATTCATCCCTTCCATTCCCACAATTCCACTCATTTATTACAAAACTATATAGATTTCTGCTCATACATATTCTATTAATAATCAAAGTATAATTAGAATACAAAGTGCAGTTCATCATTGTCATAATTACACAATACATTATTTACACACCACTTATCCTTAAACTGTGAAAGAGTTGTAGTAGATTTATAAAAATTCAGATCCACTTCTATTCTACTTTTACAAGTCATTTGAAATAATACTGTGGGGTCTGTGCTGCCTGCTCCCTTAACTTTAGTTTTCCAGGTGTTCCATGTTCCCAGTTTCGCCTGTCCTAAAATAAAGTTAACCAGGTTAACATTTGTATTTGTTTTGTTTGAGCTCTTTACCCCAAACACAAACACCATCCTATTATAACAGACCCCCAGACCCTCAATCAGCTGCTTTATCATTTTAAAAAAAGCCTCCAATCTTTCACAAAACATAAAACAGTGAAATACAGTCTCCCTTAACCCACAGAAAGGGCAGGTATCTAAAACCCCTGGACAAATAACTGATAAAAAGGAGTTCACAGCAACTATACCATGCAATATCCTCCACTGTAAATCCCCTATCCTACTGGTCAATGGTGGTCTATATAGCGCCCTCCAGGCTGGCAGTGTTCCTTCAGGAATGGCAATCTTTGTCCTCCAGGGTGTGTCGGCCTTCAGTGCTTTCAGTTGATCCTGATTCTTTACTTTTACGCAGATCCTGTAGAGCTGTTTTCCTTTGATGGTGTGCAAGGGCAAGTCTCTCAGATCTTTTGTCGAAAGTAATCTGTTGGTGTTACTATTGTCCCAATCTCCTACTGGAGACACCACAAGTGTAGTGAAAGTCTGATCTTCGGGTGGTTTCAGCTGGTCTTTAAAGGTGGTCTGCAGGAGTGTCCTTACTTCACTTCCTAGAGATGCTTTAACTTGTGTTAGGAAATTCCCCACAAGCCGCACTGAGTGCACTTCTGTCTCTGCTGCTACCGTTTCTGGACTTTTCCAATTAAAATCATCCCAGTTGATTAAATGTTTTAATTGTGTAATGTTATTTCTACAGAGACTATGAATAAAGCTTGCAGACTGTCCTATTGTGGTGCAGATATTTGGATTAAATACAATGGGCTCTTCTAGAATCCAAAACAATGATAGGTCATCACAGTCTCTTTGAATTGATAAAAATTGCCAAGCTTTAAAAAGACTCTTGCAAAAGTCTGGTACTTGTAAGGTCTCAGGTTTCTCAAGATGACAGCATATTAAGCTTTTGCCCAAACCCATTTGTCTCACTTGGTTAAAAAAGAGCAGTGCTAGATTCATCCAGGGCTCGGGCGTTATGGAGTATAACAGTTTTTGCACTGTCTGAAGGTGGAAGGCAATAATTCTACTTTCAATGTCCATAATCCCCTGCCCACCTTCATCAAGCGGCAAGTACAGTGTTGGCCAAATTATTATAATATTTGATCTTTTTGAGAAGTTTGTTGTAATTTTCTGTCTGAATCAAATGATGTCGCTAGTATTTCCACTATTATCACTCAGATTGTGTTGGATATTGGATATTAATATGATTAAGAATTGTTTTTGTATGGTTTTTGCATGGCTTTGTCTGAAAATAATATTTTTTTGTGGGGTGACACAACGGCATTAAAATTTGGCCAATTTCTGTGTTTTGAAGACCATTTTACAACATGACATTTTCGCTATTTCTGCACACCTTTTAAAACGATTTGAGCTTATATATAAATAAGCCTGCACACGCAAACAAATTCTAACACACAAATTTAGTTTTTGCGGAAGTTTGACGCGAATCTTCTCTGGAACTTGTATGAAAACGAGAATGGGTAAGAAAAGCGACATCAGCCCACGAAAAAAAGGCCAGGTTAGAGTTTTGCTGGAAGAAACGACTATGACCCAGGTGGAAATTGCTAAGAAACTTGGTGTTTCTCAAGCATTTGTCAGTATTTGTCAAAGGAAGTTGAAAGGCAACCAAGGATTCTCTCCAAAACGTGAAGGTTCCTGCGGCAGGAAACGCCTATCAACATCCAGAGATGACCGGAGGCTGGTCAACATCTGTCTCCATCACAGGAAAGCCTCCTCAAAGCAACTGAAACAGATGTGGCAGGAGCATGGAGTTGCAGCCAGTTCAAGGACAGTGCGTCGCCGTCTTTTTACAGCTGGTTTGAAGGCATGTCGGCCCTTGAAAAAACCTCTTCTTACGAAGACAATGAAGAGGAAGAGGTTGGACTGGGCGAAAAAGTATTCTGATTGGACTTCACAGGACTGGTCAAAGGTAAGAATTGCTTCAGAACACATCTGGAATATTTTCAATAATTTTGTGACAATTATCTAAAATCTAATTAACTAAATAAATAACTGAACACACATTGAATTTTTTTTAAACAGGTTGTTTTTTCGGATGAGAGTTCGATGCATGTCCTTGAGGACCGTGCTCAATTTGTGCGCCGACGTCCTGGTGAGGAATTCCGGCCAGATTGTGTTAAACAGACATTTAAGCACCCACTTTCTGTGATGGTTTGGGGTGCCATCAGTGTTCACGGCATGAGTCGTCTGCACATCGTAGAAGGAACGATGCGCCAGGATCAATACATCCAAGTCCTGGAAACACGGCTCCTTCCTCAGTTAAGGGACTGGACTCAAGGATCTCATCAGGATGTCATTTTCCAGCAAGATAATGCCCCTTGCCACACATCCAAAAAGGTTAAGAAGTACCTGGCAGAAAAACAACTCCAATTGCTCGACTGGCCTGGAAACAGTGCGGACATGAATCCCACAGAGAATGTGTGGAAGATGCCGAAAGATAAGATGCATGAATGCAGGATCACAACCAAGCAACATCTTATTGAACGCCTTCTACATGTATGGTTTCACGACAAGGACATTAAAAAGTGTGCAGAGGACATGATTGCAGGCATGCCTAACAGAATACAGGCAGTGATTAAAGCACGTGGAGGCTGGACAAAGTTTTGACATTTTGGTTGACATTTAGGGTGTCAAGGAAACAAAACCTTAATTTCCCATAAAACTTTCTAAATATATGTTGAAAACCTATTTGGTTTGTGTTTTACATAAGTAACTACAAATACGAAGAATTGCATGTCATTTATAATGCACCATATTGGTAATTTTTAGCTTTGAATCGACAAAAACTGCAGAAAACCAAAATATTATAATAATTTGGCCAACACTGTATAATAAGCCCCTCCTCAACCAGTGAAGACCATCCCAAAAAAAATTAACAACAGTTTTTTGAATCTCTTTAATAATCTGTAGTGGAGGCTCCAGACAGATACACCGGTGCCACAGACTTGAAGTCACCAGATTGTTAATTACTAACATCCGACCTCTGTGGATAGTATCCATTTCCATCTGGCCAACCAAGCTACCACTTTCTCCAAGAGTCCATCCCAGTTCTTCTGGACATAATGATCATCTCCTAGATGTACTCCCAGGTAGAGAATCCCTCCTGTGCTCCATTGCATCTCTCCTTGTAAACTCGGTGTCTTATATCCAGCACAGTCTCCAACTAACAAAGCACTGCTTTTACTCCAGTTTACCAGTTTACTTTAGCATTGGAAATCAGTTCATATTTCCTTTGACAGTCAGTAAGATTATCAAAGTCGTCTTGATTTGTGATAAAAACAACAATGTCGTCTGCGTAGGCCGTGACCTTTACAGGATTCCCAGTACGGTGAGGAATGGAGAGACCAGTCAGCACATTTCTCAGGTTCACTAAGAATGGCTCTAAGGTGAGGGCATACAGCATCCCTGATAACGAACAGCCTTGTCGGACTCCTCTTTGGACGCTGAAAGGCACACATAAACCACCATTGACCTTAACTATATCAGAAATGTCACAATACAACAGCCGAATGTACTTTATAAATTGTTCCCCAAATCCAAAGGCCTTGAGAGTGTTCCATAGATATGAGTGTCTGACTCTATCAAAGGCTTTTTCTTGGTCAATTGAAATAAATCCTGTTCTAAAATTGAACAGTTTTGCTGCAGCAATAATATCTCTAACTAAAAAAATGTTATTAAAAATGGACCTATCAGGGATGCAATAGCTCTGGTCAGGATGCACCAGTTTCACTAACACTGTGCGCATTCTGTTAGCCAAGGCTTTAGACAGGATTTTATAATCTGCACAAAGTAAAGACACAGGCCTCCAGTTCTTAATATGGCACAAATCACCTTTTTTAGGCAGAAGTGTGATCACTGCCCTTCTACAGCTCTGAGGTAGCACACCTGATTTAACACTGTGTTCGAACACTTCTAACAAATCCTGGCCAATGACATCCCAAAATTCTTTATAAAATTCAATTGGAATGCAATCAATCCCAGGGACTTTTCCATTATGAAGTTCATTCACTGCTGCCGAGATTTCTGCCATAGTGAGCTCTTTGTTCAGCTCGATGGCATCTGTTTCAGAAAGCTGTGGTAAGTCCTCTAAAAAGGACTGTAAGTCTTCGACACTACCACATCCTTCAGCAGAAAACAGATTTTCATAAAACTCACGGACCTCAGTTCTTATCTCACCCAAGTCCTGTGTCTTTTCACCATTAGCTTTACTCACACAGTGTAGAATTTTACTTTGAGAATTCTTTTTTTCCAAACTAAAAAAATATTGTGTTGGTGCATCCATTTGAGTTAACTGCTGGAAGCGAGCCCTTACTAGAGCCCCCTGAGCTTTTGTATCTAGTAAATGTGAGAGCCCCCTCTTTGTTGCTTTGAGACTCTCCGTAAGTGTTTCATCTGAGCCATTCCCTAATAGCTGTTCAATCTGAGATATTCTGCCTTCCAGCTGTGTCATTTCTGACTGTAACAACCGTGTAACATTTCTGGTATATTGCTGACACAAGGATCAAATGTGGTTCTTCCCCAGTTCCCAACACTGCTGTAAGCTGGTGAACTCCTTCTTTGAATCCCTCCAACCTCTCCAAAAATAATTAGAAATATCTCTAAATCGCTGATCCTGTTGTAGGAGTACATTAAAATGCCAATAGATAGATAGATAGATAGATAGATAGATACTTATGCGCTGCAGGGCCTGTAGGTGCTTGATAGAACTGTACAGACCACTAGGCTGTGATCTGCGAAACCAGTGGGGACAATGGAGCATTCCTTAAATAGACCCAAAAAGTGCTTAAGGGTGTAAAATCTATCGAGCCTCGCCATTGAAAGGATCTCACTAGTTATCTTGCCCCATGTGTACTGCCTGCTGCTGTCTCCATGTTTACTCCGCCACACATCCACCAGCCCCGTCTCCCCCACTATCCTCCCCAATTCCCGTGCAGATAGGGGGTGTGGCTCCAAGCTGTTATTTCTGTCCCTCTGAGGGTCAAGGGTACAATTAAAATCACCACCCAATATCACCACTTCCTCAGGGTCACATGGACTTAAAACATCTGCTAATACTTTAAAAAAAATCAAGTTTTTCATTCCCATTATTTGGAGCATATACATTAAGAAAAGTGAACCAACAGCCATTTACTTTCGTTTTTACTTTCAGTAGCCTTCCTTTCACTACCTCATGCACATTATGATCCTCTGTTCGAAAACTGCTGCAAAACAAGACTGCCACCCCTGCACTGACATTTGTCCCATTACTAAAGAAGCTGTCCCCCTTCCGGTCCCTGCTCCACTCCCACTGGTTTGTCTCATCTATGTGGGTTTCCTGTAAAAAGGTGACTGTCAGATTTTTCTGGGTTAGAAATTCAAAAAGCGTCAGTCTCTTACTTGGATTCCTCCCACCATTAATATTTAAACTTCCCAATTTCAAGTTCGCCATACTGATTAAATGTAAACAGCAACTTAGCACCAAACCAAGTGACCACCGCAGATACAACGGCGGAAAATTCCTAAAAATGTTATCCATTACAGTTTTCATTTTTTAGCTTGTTTCCTCAACCTATTTGTGATATTCTTTAATCTCACGAGCTCTTTGATGTTAAACGTTGTGGCCATGGTCTTGTCTTTTCTCAAACTACTCACTGATGATATAAAAAGATTCACATCGGGAAAAAAATCTGCCACATTCACCCTTCTCCTGCCCTCCGTAAAAACTGTTTAACGCTCTGGGCGCTGTAACCGCCCCTGCCACTTAAATCCTGGGAGTCCGAGATGGTTGAACAGTCTGACATTTCTTCATCACCCTCCTCCCCTGTGCTCACCATGGCAGGACCGTCATCAACCGTCTCTGCGAGAACTGCAAAAGCCCCCTTATCATTAAACAGAGGATCAGCAGCATCTCCGCCCTCTACGCCCGATCCCCGACTCGTGTTCATCCGCTTTTTAGTTGTACCACCATCTTCTATTCCATGCCTTTTCTGCCCTGGGCGTCTAAACTCGCCGTCTTTCTCAATATCAATATTTCCATCCTCCTCTTCCACATCCACATCTCCCCATGATCTGCCCGGTACTGTTACGGGAATCTCCGTATTCAAACCACTTTCATTCTCATCTGGATTACCTTTTGGGATGTCTTCCTCATCCCCCTGAGGCATTGCCTCCCCCTCGTCTACAATCTCTCGGCTCCCAGCTACTACAGGACGGCTTTGAACTTCACCTTCCGACCTTTCCTGAACTTCATGTTCATTGCCTCGTTTTTCTTTCTCTTTTTCGGGACAGTGTTTAATCAGATGTAGTTCACTCCCGCACCGTAAACATTTAATTTCATCAGAAGACACAAAGATCACATAATCAAATCCATCAACTTTAAACTTCATTGCAATATTGAGATTCTCGTTAATTCTGTTCAAAACCATGTAAACCTGCCTTCGAAAGGACAGAACATGTTTTAATGCTGGGGATTTACACCCCAATGGAATAAAATGAATTTTAGAAACAAGTCTGCCATGGCGCTCCAGCTCTTTTTCAATGGTTTCATTCTTTATAAACGGCGGTACATTTGAAATAATTACTTTGCGTGCTGGGGTGCCCAACGGAGTTACCTGAACAAAAGATCCATCAATAACTACACCTCTTTCCACCACTATTGAAACCAGATCTACTGAACTTAAGAATAAAACAATCGAGCTGCTCATTCTGGAAGCCGATTTAATATTTTCACAACTGACCACCTGACCGACTGCTAAAACTGCCGTCTCCAATGGGACAAACTCCTCTAACAGAAGTTTTATTCCGTGGCTGCGGCTCAGGGTTTCTAAATTCGCCAAAACGCCACTCAGTACAAACAACGCTCAAAACCTTTCAATAACAGTTCAAAAGCATGACAGAAATGAAAAAAAGAGATAAAGTTTAGGGAAACAAACACTCACCGCACTCAAAGTCCACCACAGCCACTCGCACCAGAGCAAACACCCAGCATGCACAGCGAAAGCAGGAAGGAAGTGGATAGATAGATAGATAGATAGATAGATAGATAGATAGATAGATAGATAGATAGATAGATAGATAGATAGATAGATAGATAGATAGATAGATAGATAGATAGATAGATAGATCTTTATTGTCATTGTCACTTTTACAAAGGAACAACGAAATTGAAGGTGCAGTCGACTCAGTGTGAGGCATAAGAGTTAAAAACCGAATAGTAATAAAAGTACTTTACAAAATATACAAATTGCACTTGTTGACTTAAGGTCTATATTGCACATTGGGAGAATGATATGGAGCAGTTTTATTCTGAGTTCAGGGCCATGATTGCTTTCGGATGAAAGCTGTTTTTAAGGCGGTTTCTCCTGGTTTTCATTGCTCTGTATCGCTTGCCCGATGGCAAAAGCTGGAAGAGGCAATGACCGGGATGTGATGAATCCTGTGAAATGTCTATTGCTTTTTTGTGACATCAGGAGGTGTAGACTTGTTCCAGTGTAGGAAGGGTACAACCAATTGTTCTCTCCGCTGTCCTGACGACCCTGTGGAGCACTTTCTTTTCTGAGGAAGTGCAGCTGCTGTACCACACACACAGTCCATATGTGAGCACACTCTCAATGGAACAGTGATAAAAAGCAAGGAGCAGATTTTTGGGGAGATGGTTCTTTCTGAGAATTCTCAGAAAATACAGTCTCTGCTGTGCCTTCTTCAGCAGCTCCTTGGTGTTGGCACTCCAGGTCAGGTCATCCTCCACCTCAATACCCAGAAACCTGAACACCGGGACCCTCTCCATACAGGCCCTGCCAATGATGAGTGGCTGGATGTCAGTTTTGTTTTTTCTAAAGTCAATAACAAGCTCCTTCATTTTTTTGGTGTTGAGGAGCAGGTTATTGACTGTGCACCACTCTGACACCCGCTCTACCTCGTCCCTGTATGCCAGCTCACCCTCCTTGCCCGAGATGAGTCCGACCACCGTCGTGTCATCCGTGAACTTTATAATCTTGTTGCTATGGTGAGCAACAGGCTTATCCACTGGCCACCATAACGTTGCTTAAAGCTAAAAGCGGTCAGGCCTTTCATCTTTCAAGGTGTTTGTCTTCCAAATGAGACCCCCACCTTACAGGAGCACCCAGTTTTTATAGCTCCTGGACCCGAAGTGACAGAGTTAGTTGCCCTCATTGAAGGGCTTCTCAGAGCTGTAGGTGGAAAAGGAGACAAGGTGGTTAGCGATTGCGCCCCTTGGTGTCCCAGGGTAGGAGTGCTTACCTTTGATGAGACCCTCTGACATGCATGCATGACACTCACTACTGCAAAAACATTTAATAAACAAAATGACAAAAATATGACAAATAGCAAAATGACAAAAAACAAACTGACTCTTTGATGAAGTAATCACAAAAATTTAACAAAGTCGCTGAACGCACCTGAATGTTACGCCACGCGTCCATTTTCAACCTTGCATTGCACCCTGGGGTCCTTTTCAAGGAGGGCTTTTGCAGTTCACCTCTCCTTACAGTCAGAGGCCCACCTGCCCACCACCCTAACCTGAATAATTTAGACATAAGATTTGAAAGATGGCTTCTCGTTGTCATTACACCCTCCTGTATGTATCCACTTTTGTTCTTTCACTTCTAATCTACAAAACCCTCTTGCTGACACCACTGCATGGAACATCAGACATATTATATTTAGCACAAGATGGAACAAGTACTTGAAATGTCTCGGCCACACATTGTCTCACGCCTGAGGTGATGTCTGCCTGCAGTGATCTCATGGGACGGCTTATATTTAAAAGGTCCCACATCAGCAGCAGGCCGTCTACTGGCAGCTGCAGCAGTTCAAGTCAGTGGTCACTGAAGGAGGTGTTTAAAAATAAAGGGATTGTCATTCTGTAAGCACTACCCAGGCTTCATGCTGAGATTTTCCGAAGCCACTTATTCCAGCATAACGTCTTGTGGAGCTATGCCTGAAATCACTGGGGGCAAGGCCTGGAGCCAACTCTGGGTCAGCCACGAGTCCACTGAAGGGTGCCAATCCTACCCTTTCCTTTTTTCCTTTTTGAGTTCTACCATATCTGATGATGATTTCCACTTTCCTCCTTTAACAGTATCATCTCTGGTGGCTGAACTGCCCAATCCTGTATTCACAAATTCTATTACAGGTGTGGCATGTATGGGTGATTATGGGTAAATATGGGCAGCGTCTATTGGTGTGTTCCACCGAGCCCCTGTTTCTGTCTTCTGGCTGTCCTGATCTCCAATCCAATCACAGTGGGCTGCCAGTCAGCAGCAGCAGCAGCAACAGCACCCCCCAGGTCATCAGGTCGTATTCCACACTTTTTCAAGGACACTTGTATCTACTCTCTAAACTGTTTCTTCTGTCCACCTGCTGAGCGTTGGCCATGGTGTAACTGACTGTACAGTACTCAGCTGGGGAGTTGGTTTGGGGCATCGGTGCTAGTTAGCCAGGCCACTATAACTGACATTAGATAATTGAGACCTCAGTGCCACCTTAAGAGGTCTGGAGGTGCATGAGAGAGAAAGGAGGACCAGGGAGGTGCGTGAGGATCGTCCAGGATAAGTAGGAGGCAGTGAGGACTCGGCTTAATCTTCTTAGAGTTACATTTTTGTCAAAAAAAAACATGTGAACAGCGTTGCTTTTTTTGGCTTGAAAAGTGACATTTGTATTAAATCTCATCTTTCTACTGCAAACCATCAGAACATTAAAAGTACAAAGTCAGAAGTGTAAAAAGTATAATAATGATACAAAGAATAATAATAATGAATAATAATAGTAACAATGCTAATACCATATATACTGTCAACAACGTGCAAAACGGCAAAAGTACAAAGAAAGATGTGTAAAAAAGTATAATAATAATAATAATATGAAATGAGTAATAATAATAATCAGGGGGCTCCAACCCTTGCTCACTTCACTCACCAACCCCCAGTGCCCGGTATCTCGCGGCTGAGCAGCTTGAAGGGTGTCAGGGTTAGGCTCCTCTGTTAGAGAAAGCGATTGTATTTAAAGAGTTGGTATACAGAAGAGTATGCGGGTGCGGGAGGACGACAGTTTGGTGCTTAGTTATTATAGACAGAAAATCAGTTACTTGAGTATTGTCTATTCTACATACCAATGAATAATAAAATGTAGTAAAAAAGTAAAAGTAGAAGTAAAAACAGCAAAACTTAATAAAACATAAAGTAAATGAAAAATTTAATTACATTAACACCTCGTCAAAAACAATATTATGAATTACTTTATCGTCTAACTTACATTCTATGAACGTTGCTTTTTTGCATTTCTGTTCGCATATTGTTTGGGATATTTTCCTCTTTTTCATTTATTGGAAGATTCTTTGTTCTTGATTTTTATTATATGCAGCCTTTTTTGTTCATTTTCTCTTTCTCGATATTCATTATCAGCTCTTGCCACTCTTTTTCTATCACGATCTAAAATTCGACGATAATTTGCTTTTCTGCCCTGCCTTCATAGCCGACTGTATTGAAGGGCAAGTTAGAACTGAGAGTGTCACAGTGTGGTACGGAGAGAGGATGTGCGCAGGAGGAGTAATGATTGGGTGAGCGGTGTAAAGGGGAGTGGTCAAGGCTGAAAAATGCAGATACGACGGAAAACTTTTTTTAATATAATTCAGAGATAATGATGCTAATACTATATATACTGTCAAAATATGTCTTTTGTGTGGTATATGTTGAAGTATGGCTCAGCATGATGGTTCATTTCAACAACAATTCTTTTGATCACATCATCATCAAGAAATAACTTCAGGTAAGTAAGCGGATCTTAGCTGTTAACTTTCACTTTTATTCCTGGATGCCCCACAAAATATCAGTGTTAAGTAGTGCTGATTTATTTGAAGCAGACTCAACAGGAAACCAAACACGTGCACTGTTTTCGGATTCATCAGAATCGCTTTCGGTTTTACTGTATGTTTCAATCTCACCAGCAGAAGACAGATTCACTTCATCATCACTGCTGATGAGAGGCTCCTCAACATCATTGCTCCTATCATGTTTCTTATGAGACACCATTATGACGCTAGGAGAAGATGTGTCCAAACCTTTGCAAGGTAACACTTGGGCCTGATACTTATGTAAGACATGTCCTGTATTGTTGCCCAAGTAAATCGGGACTAACACTGTTAGCACTTTTACAGCCCGAGTAATTCTTGGGTCTAACGCTTATGCAAGACATGTCTATGCAGTTATCCAAGTGACACTTGGGACTAACGCTAGGGAGGTTAAAGACAAGATCCCAGCAGTTCCTTTATCTGAGTTTGCAGATATCTCCAACCTTTATGTTCCTTTTGCTTTTTTTTCAGCTTAGACCCTTACTTGTTTATTCGACTAAGATTTTTGATTCACATTTCCGCTTTGACGTCATGTTCTTTCAGCCTCCCAGTTTTGACATTCATTTCAGTTTCACTATGTCTGTTCTTCTGATCAGTCTCAGAAAATTCACCTAGCTATCTCTAAGAGTGTTGCAAACTAAATAGACCAAAGATCAATAGCTGCAGTATCTCTTCAGTAAATCCTGCTTAATATTGGTTGAAAAAATAAAGGAAAATAAAGAAATGGCCACTGCTGTGAATCACAATTGGTTTTCATGCTGCGTACAGTACAGGAGTTCTGTCTCTGATGGATGCAGGTGCTGAAATGAATGGTATGAATACTTGAATATGAATGGAATGAATCCCTTGTAGATAGATAGATAGATAGATAGATAGATAGATAGATAGATAGATAGATAGATAGATAGATAGATAGATAGATAGATAGATAGATAGATAGATAGATAGATAGATAGATAGATAGATACAGTGGGGCAAAAAAGTATTTAGTCAGCTACCAATTCTGCAAGTTCTCCCACTTAAAAAGATGAGAGAGGCCTGTAATTTTCATCATAGGTATACCTCAACTATGAGAGACAAAATGAGAAAAAAAAATCCAGAAAATCACATTGTCTGATTTTTAAAGAATTTATTTGCAAATTATGGTGGAAAGTAAGTATTTGGTCAATAACAAACAAGCAAGATTTCTGGCTCTCACAGACCTGTAACTTCTTCTGTAAGAGGCTCCTCTGTCCTCCACTTGTTACCTGTATTAATGACGCCTGTTTGAACTCGTTATCAATATAAAAGACACCTGTCCACAACCTCAAACAGTCACACTCCAAACTCCACTATGGCCAAGACCAAAGAGCAGTCAAAGGACTCCAGAAACAAAGTTGTAGACCTGCACCAGGCTGGGAAGACTGAATCTGCAATAGGTAAGCAGCTTGGTGTGAAGAAATCAACCGTGGGAGCAATTATTAGAAAATGGAAGACATACAAGACCACTGATAATCTCCCTCGATCTGGGGCTCCACGCAAGATCTCACCCCATGGGGTCAAAATGATCACAAGAATGGTGAGCAAAAATCCCAGAACCACACGGGGGGACCTAGTGAATGACCTGCAGAGAGCTGGGACCAAAGTAACAAAGGCTACCATCAGTAACACACTACGCTTCCAGGGACTGAAATCCTGCAGTGCCAGTACATGTGCAGACCTGTCTGAAGTTTGCGAGAGAGCATTTGGATGATCCAGAAGAGGATTGGGAGAATGTCATATGGTCAGATGAAACCAAAATAGAACTTTTTGGTAGAAACTCTACTCATCGTGTTTGGAGGAGAAAGAATGCTGAGTTGCATCCAAAGAACACCATACCTACTGTAAAGCATGGGGGTGGAAACATCATGCCTTGAGGCTGTTTTTCTGCAAAGGGACCAGGACGACTGATCCGTGTAAAGGAAAGAATGAATGAGGGAATGTATCGTCAGATTTTGAGTGAAAACCTCCTTCCATCAGCAAGGGCATTGAAGATGAAACATGGCTGGGTCTTTCAGGATGACAATGATCCCAAACACACCGCCTGGGTAACGAAGGAGTGGCTTCTTAAGAAGCATTTCAAAGTCCTGGAGTGGCCTAGCCAGTCTCCAGATCTAAACCCCATAGAAAATCTTTGGAGGGAGTTGAAAGTCCATGTTGCCCAGCGACAGCCCCAAAACATCACTGTTCTAGAGGAGATCTGCATGGAGGAATGGGCCAAAATACCAGCAACAGTGTGTGAAAACCTTGTGAAGACTTACAGAAAATGTTTGACCTCTGTCATTGCCAACAAAGGGTATATAACATATATATAACATATATATATTGAGATGATCTTTTGTTATTGACCAAATACTTTTTTTCCACCATAATTTGCAAATAAATTCTTCAAAAATCAGACAATGTGATTTTCTGGATTTTTTTTCTCATTTTGTCTCTCATAGTTGAAGTACACCTATGATGAAAATTACAGGCCTCTCTTATCTTTTTAAGTGGGAGAACTTGCACAATTGGTGGCTGACTAAATACTTTTTTGCCCCACTGTATGTAAGGCACTATATAATAGATAGATAGATAGATAGATAGATAGATAGATAGATAGATAGATAGATAGATAGATAGATAGATAGATAGATAGATAGATAGATAGATAGATAGATAGATTATACTTTATTTATCTCCAAGAGGAAATTAAGACTTCACAGACACTCATGAAAAGCATAAATATTACAACAAACCACAACCCCCAAACACATTCCAGGAGTTCCGGCTTGGATAACAAGAGAGCTGTTGCCATCTGATAACAAGCTTGAAGGTGTGTGTAAGATGTGGTCAGACCTGCCCAGTTGTACCACAGGTTTACAATTAAAGCCATTAAAATTTGAACAGAGCAGGTCCAGCTCTTTGAGTGTACAAATGAAATACTGATAGATGTTTATTCCTTCCAAAGTTCTCCTGGGTGAAGTTTCCAGCATTCTAGACTCAGAATGATTCATCAGTAGAGTGTTAGAACATTAGAACAGTCTGGATGAGAACAAGCCATTCAGATCTACAAAGCTCGCCAGTCTTATCCACTTAATTCTTCCAAAGTAACATCAAGTTCAGTTTTGAAAGTCTCTAACGTCCTACTGTCTACAACACTACTTGGTAGCTTATCCCAGGTGTCTGTGGTTCTTTGTGTAAAGAAAAATTTCCTAATGTTTGTGTGAAATTTACCCTTAACAAATTTCCAGCTATGTCCCTGTGTTCTTATTGAACTCATTTCAAAATAATAGTCTTGATCCACTGGACTAATTTCCTTCATCATTTTAAATAATTCAGTCACCTCTTAATCTTCTTTTACTTAAACTGAAAAGGCTCAACTCTTTTAATCTTTCTAATGGTGACAAGGTGATGGTGCAACTGTCTACAACTCACTATGAGGTTCTTAAAATTGTGGAAATGAAGAATATGACTAACAACCATAGGGAAAAATGTGTAGTGTGACCCCAGCCTAATGCTGTCAAAATCAAAACCTCACATTGTCACGTGGGATGTTTGGAAGATGTTCTAATTTCCCTAAAAATTTAATTAAAGTGTACATTTGAACATGTGGGCGGCATGGTGGCGCAGTGGGTAGCACTGCTGCCTTGCGGTTAGGAGACCAGGGTTCGCTTCCTGGGTCCTCCTTGCATGGAGTTTGCACGTTCTTCCCGTGTCTGTGTGGGTTTCCTCCAGGTGCTCCGGTTTCCTCCCAAGTCCGAAGACATGCAGGTTAGGTGCATTGGCGATTCTAAATTGGCCCTAGTGTGTGCTTGGTGTGGGTGTGTTTGTGTGTGTCCTGTGGTGGGTTGGCACCCTGTCCAGGACTGGTTCCCTGCCTTGTGCCCTGTGTTGGCTGGGATTGGCTCCAGCAGACCCCCGTGACCCTGTGTTCGGATTCAGGGGGTTGGAAAATGAATGGATGGATGGGTTTGAACATGCTGGTCATTATGTTCTGTCATATGTTTCTAAAATGTAATTTCAATATGGCAGGGGAGTCTTGATTAAATAGTGAAATTAGCATATATAAGGAGGTACTGAGTGATTTGGAAATTGTCGAGGGAGAAGTAGTGCTTAGATTAAATTTGCTAAAATTTCAGAAATGTCCAGGACTAGATAACATTTCTCCCCGAGTGCTTATGGAAGTCAGTAAGAGCAGAAAGTAACCCTTGGCACACATTATTTGAGAATCTCTGCCCACTGGGGAAATTCCTAAAGACTGGAAGCTGTTAAAATTGATCGCACTGCACAACAAGGGTGGTCAGACTCATCGAGTACCAGTTCAGTATTGATTAAGATAGATAGATAGATAGATAGATAGATAGATAGATAGATAGATAGATAGATAGATAGATAGATAGATAGATAGATAGATAGATAGATAGATAGATAGATAGATAGATAGATACTTTATTAATCCCAATGGGAAATTCACATTCTCCAGCAGCAGCATACTGATACAATAAATAATATTAACTTAAAGAATGATAATAATGCAGGTGAAAAACAGACAATAACTGTATAATGTTAAATATTAACGTTTACTCCCCCGGGTGGAATTGAAGAGTCGCATAGTTTGGGGGAGGAACGATCTCCTCAATCTGTCAGTGGAGCAGGACAGTTACAGCAGTCTGTTGCTGAAGCTGCTCTTCTGTCTGGAGATGACACTGTTCAGTGGATGCAGTGGATTCTCCATAATTGATAGGAGCCTGCTGAGCGCCCTTCGCTCTGCCACAGATGTCAAACTGTCCAGCTCCATGCCAACAATAGAGCCTGCCTTCCTCACCAGTTTGTCCAGGCGTGAGGCGTCTTTCCTCTTAATGCTGCCTCCCCAGCACACCACCGCGTAGAAGAGGGCACTCGCCACAACTGTCTGATAGAACATCTGCAGCATCTTATTGCAGATGTTGAAGGACGCCAGCCTTCTAAGGAAGTATAGTCGGCTCTGTCCTTTCTTGCACAGCGCATCAGTATTGGCAGTCCAGTCTAATTTATCATCCAGCTGCACTCCCAGGTATTTATAGGTCTGCACCATCTGTACACAATCACCTTTGATGATCACGGGGTCCATGAGGGGTCTGGATCTCCTAAAATCCACCACCAGCTCCTTGGTTTTGCTGGTGTTCAGGTGTTTGTGGTTTGAGTCGCACCATTTGACAAAGTCATTGATTAGGTCCCTATACTCCTCCTCCTGCTCACTCCTGATGCAGCCCACGATAGCAGTGTCATCAGCGAACTTTTGCATGTGGCAGGACTCCGAGTTGTATTGGAAGTCCGATGTATATAGGCTGAACAGGACCGGAGAAAGTACAGTCTCTTGTGGCGCTCCGGTGTTGCTGACCACAATGTCAGACGTGCAGTTCCCAAGACGCACATACTGAGGTCTGTCTTTAAGATAGTCCACGATCTAAGTGATCATCTGTCCTTGTATTTTAACTCAGAAATGTTCACAGAGCTCTGCGCCTGCACTCAGTGAAGAGCGCTATACAAAAATAAGTTGTATTGTACTGTCCTGTAATTGTTAAAATTGACTGATTGCGAATCAGATTTAACAAAATGAATTAGACATTTTGTCAATAACATGATTTTAATGTCATTATTGCACTGTGAAAAACACAATAATACAATTGAAGGAAGCAATTCAAGACCAATCCAAATTAAATAAACTTTGTCAGAGGCTTTGCAACAGTAAACAAATTGGCCCGAGTGTGCACCTCACTAGATCACGTCGACTACACCAAATACAGCGTATGACAAGTCAGACACACAGATATCTAAAAATGCTCAGAACAAAGAGTTAACTAATAAAAGAAGTCTAAATTTACTTCAAACAGCCATGCTAATGTCAGCTAAGTCAAATACGACTGATCAAAGTGAATTTCTGCCTCTAATTTACTCTAATTTAAGAAAAAGAGAAAAAGTTTAAACAGTTCGTTGCATATTAAGAAACATGTGGTGAGGAAAATAAAGAACTTGCCATAAAAATTGTAGAGAAAGTGAAAAGCTGAATCAGCATGAGATTTTAACAAGCAATTAGCACAAGAAAATGTTTGTTATTGGCCTCAAGTCAGACTTTTGGGGTTAGGTGCTCATTTCCTATCTCTCTCGGTGTTTTGAATTGGCAGGAAAATACAAAGAATAAGGAAAAATGACTTGCAACTTCTGTCCATCTCCACATTTATAACCCTCTAATCTGCTACGGGGTCAGAAGTGTCTATCATGGCAGCACTGAATACGAGGTGGGGATCAAACTTGGACAGGGTGAGGGTCTGTGGCTGGGCACACTCACTCAAATGGGTCATTTTTAAATGCATCAGTCAAGGCCAACACACACACACACACGCACACACACAAACACACACCTACAGACACACGCGTTCACACACACACACACACACATAAACACAAACACATGGCTTTGGGAAGTTAAATGCAGAGATAAACCCACCTTGACACACAAACTCCATAGCAGTAAGGTAATGGCGGAAATCTCTGCATCACTGCTGTGCTAGCTTAGAGCTCTTTACCTATCAACGTGAGAATCAATAATAAGTATAAAAATCTGTTTAAAAGTAATCCAAATCAGAATGGGAGAGAGAAAATGGCATGAACACACAGTTTATTGGTGACTGAGTCGACTGTACATATACTGGCACCAGCGTTTGTCAAGTTAAATACTTGAAAGTCTGAAAAAATACTTAACTATTTTTACTTTACTTTGAAATAAATCATAACCATAAAAACACTTTTGGCCTGGCTTGCCTCCATTTTTTTTTGAAAGTGTTTACTCTAATAACTTGATGGAATAAATCCACCCAGGACTGAGCTAAGAGGAGAGATCTGAGGTTCCTTGGGCCGAATCCAATCCTGACAGCATTGGGCACAAGGCAGGGACAACCTCTGGACTAAATGTTGAGTGGGAAATGAGGCAGACATTGGTTTTGTAATAAGAAGATCTGTGCACAATTAATTGTAGCATAATTAATAATTACCCCCCCCCCCACCCCCCCAATTGCCGCTATTGGTGGATTGACAAGGTGCTTATTTAATTCGACTGATACAGGGATGGACTACAGTACGAATACTTACAGTATGTGTGTTTTCTAACTGTGCGTGGATTGATTAGAAACATAGTGATAAAGTAACATACTAGAAAACATAGAACATTAAAATAATCTAAATGAGAACAGGCCATTCAGCCCAACAAAGCTTCCCAGTCCATCAAGTCTTGAAAGTCCTTGCAGTTTTTTTGTTCCTTCCAAAGTTCTCCTGGTTGAAGTTACCAGCATTCTAGGCTCAGAATGATTCATCACTACAGTGTTAGAACATTGGAACCCCCTAGACGAGAACAGGCCATTCAGCCCAAGAAAGCTCGCCAGTCCTATCTGCTTAATTCTTTCAAAAAACATCAAGTCAAGTTTTGAAAGTCCCTAAAGTCTTACTGTCTACCACATTACTTGGTAGTTTAATCCA
The DNA here is from genome assembly GCF_900747795.2 of Erpetoichthys calabaricus. Taxonomy (NCBI): domain Eukaryota; kingdom Metazoa; phylum Chordata; class Cladistia; order Polypteriformes; family Polypteridae; genus Erpetoichthys; species Erpetoichthys calabaricus. The sequence goes on from NC_041397.2 coordinate 23,958,516, forward strand.
AGTGTCTATCGTTCTTTGTGTAAAGAAAAACATCCTAATGTTTGTGTGAGATTTATGCTTAAGAAGTTTCCAGCTGTGTCCCCGTGTTCTTGATGAACTCATTTTAAAGTCACAGTCTCGATCCACTGTACTAATTCCCTTCATAATTTTAAACACTTCTATCATGTCTCCTCTTAATCTTCTTTTCCTTAAACTGTTAAGGCTCAGATCTTTTAATCTTTCCTTATAACTCACCCCCTGTAGCCCTGGAATAAGCCTGGTCACTCTTCTCTGGACTTTCTGTTGTGCTGCTATGTCCTTTTTGTAGTCTGGAGACCAAATCTGCACCCAGTACTCCAGATGAGGCCTCACCAGTGTGTTATAAAGCTTGAGCAGAACCTCCTGTGATGTGTACTCCACACATCAGGGTGCTATATAACCTGACATTCTGTTAGCCTTCTTAATGGCTTCTCAACACTGTCTGATAGCGTAGTGTCCACTATGACTCCTAAATCCTTCTCATAAGTGTACTCGTGATTTTCAGACCTCCCTTTGTGTATTCAAACCTCAAATTTTTATTTCCTACATGTAATTTCATCTGCCACAAATCTGCCCAGGCCTGTATGCTGTCCAAGTCTCTCTGTAATGATTCAACAGATTCCAGATTATCTGCCGGTCCATCCATCTTGGTATCATCTGCAAACTTAACTAGCTTGTTACTATTCCTATCTAAATCATTTATATATATTAAAAATTGCGACAGTCTGACCCCTGCTGGCCACCACTCTTAACGTTGACCAATTCTGATAAAGTTCCTCGCACCATCACTCTCTGCTTCCTGTGTCTGAGTCAATTCTGTGCCCATCTGCACACATCCCCCTGAACTCCCACATCTTTTAGTTTATTGCCCAACCTCTCATGTGGCACCTTATCAAATTCCTTCTGAAAGTCAAGATAAATAATATCAGATGCTCCGCTTTGATCATTTCCTTTTGTTCCTTCCTCATAGAATTCCAGCATGTTAGTAAAACACGACCTCCATCTTCTGAACCCACGCTGACTGTTCCTAATAACTCCTGTCTTTTCCAGGTGTTGCTTAATCTTATCCTTAAAAATTCCTTCCATTAATTTTCTTGTAATGCGTGTTAAGCTTACTGATCTATAGTTGCTTAGATCTGCCCGGTCTCACTTTTTATATCATGGGATGGTATTTGTCTTTTTTTCAGTCCTTCAGAATTTCCCCAGTACGCAGTGACTTCCTACAATATGTGTCAAAGGTTTATGTATATTGATGTATATATGTTATAATAAAGCGTGTCCATTGCAATCATTGAAGCGAGGATCTCAGCTTTATTTTAAAGAAAATTTCCCAACACTAATGCACATATTTTTGGGACATGGAAGATAAACATGTATTTGTAAAAGAAAACCCCACATAGACAGAAGTGAATGCGGGCTGCTGCAGGTAAGAGGCCCTCCATCAATAGGGTGTCAAATTGTTAATTCAGCTATGGGCCAGCAGTACTTATCTCGACACTACTGTTACTCAATAAAATGCATTAACAATGGTGATGGTTATCGAATGGTTATTCACTTAGTGTTAAAAGTCAAGGCAGAGGAAGAAAATTTAGGTGTAATCGTGGACTTTGACCAAATCTCTAAATTGCACATTAACCAGATTATGGGACTGTATTTTTAATTTAAGCAACATTGCAAAAACGTACCCCTTAGAACATTGCAAGATGCTGACAAATTAATTTCTGCTTTGTTTTTAGTCAGCTAGATTAATGCAATGCACTGCTAACTGGTTTTCCTAAGAAAGAGATCAACAGGATCAGTTAGTGCAGAATGAAGCAGCAAGAATCTCAGCGAGAAAAAGAAAATCTGAGCACATCACACCACTCTTAGCATCGTTACACTGGTTACCCGTGCCCTTTAGGACTGATTTTAAAGTAACACTCATGGTATATAAAGCCCTAAATAATTTTGCTCCTCCCTATATTTTGGAGTTCCTCTCCCCCTACACTTCAAGTTGCCACCTTTTCTTTATAATTCCAGGAGCGAAGTATGTAGAGAAAAGCCAAGCAAAATGACACCTTTTATTGGCTAACTAAAAAGATTATAATATGCAAGCTTTCGAAGCAACTCAGGCCCCTTCTTCAGGCAAAATGTAAAATGATTAGATGATGTAAACATGATTACATCTTGCCTGAAGAAGGGGCCTGAGTTGCCTCGAAAGCTTGCATATTGTAATCTTTTTAGTTAGCCAATAAAAGGTGTCATTTTACTTGATTTCTCTCTACATTCATAATGGCTGACACGGTACAACACCCTAGTACTACAGGAGCCAAGTATAAAAGAAGTTGTGAGGCAGACTTTTGATATTATGCACCAAAAATCTGGAATGCTTTACCAATAGAGATACGCCACGCTAACACCATGGAACATTTTTAAAAACTCACATTTTTAATTTGGCTGTATCGTAGCTACATTTTAGTTGTACTCCTAATAGACTATGCATGCATACTGTAGAATGATCATATTCTTCATGGAGTTGCAATCACTACTAATCTCTACTTTTCTCTGCTTTCTTTTCTGGTTCTTCTGAGGTGCCATTTTTTAGTGCTGTTATTTATTCCCCCAACACACCATATTAAATATGCAAAGGATGAGTTGACAGACAATAAGATAAAATGGTGAGTAGACAGACAATGTGACAGCGTTACAATATGTTTTATTATAATTTTAGATATTTTTGAATTACTGTTTTTACTTGCGGATAAGTTCTCCCACGGATAAATCGGGGCTTGATTTTACCGTATAATTTCCAGTATTTTAAAATGTCAGTTGTGTAAGTTGAACACGGAAAACTCACACTGTTGATCCAAGAGATTATGATATGCTAACGCCCACCTGAGAGAGTAACCACGGAGCACATGGCCTTTTTTTACTATGTATTCTGCCTACGTGATCACACGGTAATACTCAAACTATTCTGAAGCAATGTTTGCACTGTTTTGTGTTTTTTGTATCTCACTCCCTCAAACACCTTTATTGTAAGAGCATCCCTTACCTACGATGGAGCGTTTGATCAGAAGAAAATATAAAGCTGGTTTAAAATTAAAAGTCATTGAAGTAGCGAAAGAAATTGGTAACTGCACTGCAGCAACAAAATTCGACGTGTCTGAGAAACTGGTGCAAGATGGCAGGAGGCAAGAAGATGTAAAAAAAAACAAAAAACATTAAGGGTCACATTTTTGAGTGGGTGTATAAGTCAGGGTCTGATTTTATGATCGATTTTTCGGGTTTCAAGACTGGACTTATACGCGAGTACATATAGTTCATTGTTTCATATTTACATTTATTTCTTGTAAGGTATGTAATTATGTCTCTTTAAATGTGCTTATGTTCCTTGTACTTTGTGGGTGGAGCCCAAGGAGGCGGGGCCACTCTGACATCATCACTCCCAGGCTCTCCCTCTGTCCACACAAATCTGCTGGGGAGACTCAGGAGCCGGAGGTCGTTTGTTTAAAATGGAGTTCAAGTAAGTATTGTGATCTGTTTGGATTTTCTGGTTTTCTGATTAATTTTTGCTTTGCTCTTGAATTATTTTTCTGGATTTTGGATTTTAAGTTGTTTGTTGTGGATTGTGTATTAGGTAAATACTTTCTGCCTTTTATTGACTGTTTAGCATTTTTGCCCTATTTTTTGTATTTTGTTAATAAATGTTTTATTTATAAAAATTGCTTGTTCACCCTTTTTATACAAGCCAAGATGTTACGGTCGTACCTCTGTGACAGATAGGGGGCGCTATCGCTCCCTTGCACCCTCGGATCAGACGGCAGACACCAGATAAAAGTCCAATAACTTAGCCGCTAATACAGAAGCGAGGCGAGAACATCGGCAGAACGGTATCCCTTTTACTTTTCCTCCCACCGCTAATACACAAGCAAGGTGAGCACATCAGCACAATGAAACCTCCTAAGAAAGACAGTCACTTAGCCACTAATACACAAGTGAGGCGAGCACGCCGGCAAAACTAAACCTCCTAAGAAAGACAGTCACTCAGCCGGTAATACACAAGTGAGGCGAGCACGCCGGCAAAACTAAACCTCCTAAGAAAGACAGTCGCTCAGCCGGTAATACACAAGCAAGGTGAGCACATCAGCACAATGAAACCTCCTAAGAAAGACAGTCGCTCAGCCGGTAATACACAAGTGAGGCGAGCACATCAGCACAACGAAACCTCCTAAGAAAGACAGTCGCTCAGCCGGTAATACACAAGTGAGGCGAGCACATCAGCACAACAAAACCTCCTAAGAAAGACAGTCACTTAGCCGCTAATACACAAGCAATGTGAGCACATCAGTACAATGAAACCTCCTAAGAAAGACAGTCACTTAGCCGCTAATACACAAGTGAGGCGAGCACGCCGGCAAAACTAAACCTCCTAAGAAAGACAGTCGCTTAGCCGGTAATACACAAGCAAGGTGAGCACATCAGCACAACGAAACCTCCTAAGAAAGACAGTCGCTCAGCCGGTAATACACAAGTGAGGCGAGCACATCAGCACAACGAAACCTCCTAAGAAAGACAGTCACTTAGCCGCTAATACACAAGTGAGGTGAGCACGCCGGCAAAACTAAACCTCCTAAGAAAGACAGTCGCTTAGCCACTAATACACAAGCAATGTGAGCACGCCAAAGTGAATCCTCCTAGGAGAGAGATGCCCAGAGTAGTTCCTTACAATTACCTGACATCTCTACATTTCAGTTTTTGTTCTGACGATTTCAATAGTTTCTAGGACCCCGGACTTTTTACAGCATGGGCTTACACAGCTAGTAGAAAATAAATCAGTGAGTGGTAAAAGTGCATTGTGATAACCTGTACTTTCCACTACTTACTGAAAGCAACGCAACTCACCACACAGTGTTTCTAGATTCTAGTATTTTTCTTATACATTTTTAAAAATAATTTTACTTTTTTTCAACCTTTTCTTATCATTTCTGAGATTATGCTGTAAACTGAAAGGCCCTGCTAGCAAATTCTCCATGTCACTGATGAGAAAATGTCGTATCCTAGCAATTGGAAAATGTATAGTGATATGCTTATCTGTCTCACATATGACCACATACATCAAAGATGCTGATTTTATCAAATAATTTACAGAAAGAAAGAAAAAAAGCTGAGAGAAAAGCACTACTGTCAGCACAGGTGCAGAATACAATGTGCCAAGACAGCGTATCACGCCCTGCTCAAGACAGCTGACTCGATTCCACCCCAGGGCCTCATGGAATTCACTGCTGAGAGAGGAGCCGGCCTTGTCAGGGGGCTGCCAAGAACATATGCAATCCTTATGCTCCAAATAGCAGGAAAAGGCACAGGCCAAATGAGGACAGGCAGCGCTATTAGGGGTTTACACAAAAGTTCACGCTACATTTTTGGCAAAGTCACATTTCATGAGGAACTATTTAAAGGCAACATACAGCAAAGACGTTGAAAATAAGTTATATTTTCTACAGATTTCAAAGTGCTTTGGTCCAAGTATATGTGACCATATTTGATAATTAGTCATCTGTGGTCTGGGTGCCTTTCATTGTGATATTACATATGTTTTTCTGGATTTACATGCCAGAAAAATTAGGGACCATGACAGATGAAACTGAAATCAGATTTAGAAAATGAATCAATTCCAGTGTGAAGCACAGCACTAGCGGAGGCTCATTTGATTGTTTCCATAGAAGGATGTGTTATAGAGATTAATGCTGTACTCCATTTTTCACAAATGAAATACAGTATCCTGGGCCTACATGTTTCATCATTGTGACTGTCTGTTTTTCAGAGGAACCAACATGTAGCCGACGGCAGAACTCTAACATCTTTAAGTAGGAGGGGAAAGGCTGGCTAGTGAGCTAAGGACCACCAAACTCTTCAAAGGATCGTGGCCCAGATGTTTATATTGCCTAGTAGGTGCCATTTTTGTTTTGTTCTCCTTCACTATCAACTGGACTTATGGTTTGTGAGTTGGGCTTACGGTTAACACATCTTCTGTTACATCAGAGCCCACGTCTAAGGGTATTGCGTCTAAAGCCGGCAGTTGACCAGAAGAAATAACCGGCAGTGAGAAACTTGAAGCTGACGGTCTCTGAAGCAGAAAGCACTTAAGTAAACTACAGAAAACGGAGAAGATGACATCAATACTAAATGTAAGTTCCATCTACTCTCTGCCCGTTGAGGGCACGTTTATATGTTGTGTGTCCTGCAGCATGTACAGTTCAGGTTTTCCGGCCGACATTGTAGACAGCTTCACCTGCCAAAAGTGTTTAGTTAATTTAGAGTTGGTCGGGAAAACACGCGAATTGGAGGACCGCGTTAGGAATCTGATAGCGATTAGGCAAACCGAAAATTGGATCGACTCGGTTTGTTTAGACAATTCGGCTACTTCTGATTCGGCTTCAGTCTCTCCTGGCCCCACTGTAGTCAGTGCACGGCCAAAGTCAGCAGCACCAATTCAGCCACAGGGCGAGTGGGTAACAGTAAGACGGGGGTCTAAGAATCCAAAATGTAGTCCCCCGGCACCCAGGTCACCAATTCGGACCCAGAACAGATTCTCAGCACTCCGCAGCGCGCCTGTGGAAACTGAGAATAAGAAAGTGCTCATAATTGTTAGAATTCCAAACTGTGTTAAACCAGCAGTTCATGTTAAGTGCCTCGCAGGGGCCAAGATTTCTGGCATAGAGGCCGCATTGGACCGTGTCGCTGACGATGAAGTATCTACCTTATTGCTGCATGTCGGCACTAATGATATTTATTCACAGCAATCTGAGGTATTAAAGAGGAACTTCATCTCTCTTTGCATCAAAGCTAAAAGAAAATGTCAGAATTTAGTTGTATCTGGCCCCTTACCAAGATTATATAGAGGGGATGTGATTTATAGCAGATTGCATTCCCTTCACTGCTGGCTAGAAACCTGGTGTGCAAACAAAAGCATAGCGTTTGTGAACAATTGGGATGATTTTTGGGAAAGGCCTGGATTTTTCAGAAGAGATGGTCTTCATCCTAACTGGAGGGGATCTTATGTATTATCCCAAAATATGGCAGCAAAACTGCCTGGTTGACTGATTAGAGCACCATCCAGGCCGCAGTCATGTGATCTTAAATCACAGGCTGTTGTTTATCCCACCTGTTACTTTCCTGAAGCTGTTACCCATAATCCTTGTCTTGGGGCATCCAGTAAATTTAGTCTTGATACAAACCTTAAATTAATTGATAACCAAAAAATAAGGTGTATAATTAGACCAAGGGATAAAACCAGACCCTCCACCAGGGGCATCTGTAATAGAAATTTACTACAAATTAAAACAAAAAGTATATCACCAATTCAGAAAGAAGCATATAGTTTTAAATGCTGCTTATTGAACATTCGCTCTCTTGGCACTAAAGCTGTTTTGGTAAATGATATTATATTAAGTACAAAATCTGATCTGTGTCTTCTCACCGAAACCTGGCTTAGTAAATGTGACACTGTCCCCCTAGCTGAGGCGTCACCAGATGGATACTCGTTCCTTCATAAGTCTAGAGATTCAGGTCGAGGAGGGGGCCTTGGAATAATTCATTGTAACAAAATGCAAATCACTTCTAAAAATGTAGGCAACTTTACATCCTTTGAAGCATTCATTTTAAATATTAAAACAGATTCCAACACAATTATAGTGCTAGTCTATAGACCACCAGGGCCGTATTCATTGTTCATGTCTGAATTTAGCAACCTTTTATCTGACTTGGCTATAAATTATGATCACGTAGTACTGATGGGAGATTTTAATGTACACATTGTTGTGTGAAACTGACACTTTTAGCAAATGTTTTACTTATTTGTTAAATTCAGTAGGATTTTGTCAGAATGTCAAAGGTCCAACTCATAATCATAACCACACATTAGATTTAATTATAACTTACAAAGTTGAAATTCAAAATTTAATTATTACTCCATTAAATGAAGTTATTTCTGATCACTACTTAATTACATTTGATTTAGTCCTCCCCTTGCCAACACACTCCCAGATTAAAATAAAGACAGTGCGACATCTAGATTGTAATTCTGCTTCAAAATTTATAGATACTTTGAGTAAGTCGAGTGTAATTGTGGAAAACCATTTAGATCAGTTAACATCAAATGTAAACACAGAAAACAATTTAGATGAGCTAACATCACATTATAATGTGACCTTGAGAGATGCTCTGGACACAGTGGCTCCCCTTAAAACAAAAGTGATCAAAGCACATAGAAACTCTCCCTGGTTTAATGAAAACACTCGAGCTCTTAAATTAGAGTGTCGAAAACTGGAGCGCAGATGGAGAACAACAAAGCTACAGGTCTTTCAAATTGCATGGACAGAGAGTGTTAATAAATATAAAAAAGCCCTCTTTAAAGCTCGGTCAGAATATTATTCTACATTAATAGATAGCAATAATAAAAATCCTCGGGCACTGTTTAGAACAGTGGCTAAATTAACAAATGGAAATTCAGATCAACAGTGCAAAATACCAACAGACATTAGCAGTACAGACTTTATGAACTTCTTCAATGAGAAAATTAAAAATATAAGATCCCAGATCTCTGCATCACAGTACAAACCAAATACTAGCTTAGCAGACCCTGTCTCACATTGCATTCAGCACTTTAGTAATTTTAATCCTGTAACTGAGCAGGAAGTCTTAAGTTTAATTTCTAAAATGAAGCCCACTACTTGTTCCCTAGATCCAGTGCCAACAAAACTAGTAAAAAGTGCAATGGATGTTCTTGCAGCGCCTATCCTAAACATTATCAATAGTTCATTATTGCATGGCACAGTACCTGATACACTAAAAGTGTCAGTCATTAAACCATTACTTAAAAAGTCAGACCTTGACCCACATATACTAAATAATTATAGGCCTATTTCAAATTTACCGTTTCTCTCTAAAATACTAGAAAAAGTAGTCGCCAGTCAGCTTCAGACACACCTGACGCATTACAATTTATTTGAGAAATTCCAGTCTGGTTTTCGCACTGGTCATAGTACAGAAACGGCACTAACACGGGTTGTAAATGACATTCTGATATCCTCTGATGAAGGAAACTTCTCTGTAATTATGTTGTTGGACTTAAGTGCAGCATTTGACACCATCGACCATTCTATTTTACTGCACAGGCTAGAAAATGATGTTGGGCTTACAGGCACCATGCTCGCTTGGTTTAGTTCTTACTTATCAAATCGATTCCATTATGTACAGAAAGGTGCTGACAATACTCCATCATTATACACAGAAGTTCAATATGGTGTCCCGCAGGGCTCAGTACTGGGACCTTTACTGTTTTCACTGTACATGCTTCCACTGGGATCTCTCATTAGGAAACATAATGTTAATTTTCACTCGTATGCAGATGACACCCAGTTATACCTTTCATTTAAATCAAATGAGGTTTCTCCAATGTTGTCTTTAATTAGTTGTGTTAGTGAATTAAAGGAGTGGATGAATAAGAACTACTTGTCTTTAAATACAGATAAAACAGAGATGTTAATTGTTGGAGGGAATGATGCTGATCACAACAATATTTTGTCATCATTTAACTCAGTGGGAATCCCAGTCAATTTTACTGAATCAGCCCGCAATCTAGGAGTTATCTATGACTCTAGCATGTCATTTAAAGCGCATATTACAAAGTTGTCCAAAACATGTTTCTTCCATCTTAAAAATGTTAGGAAATTAAGGCGCTTTTTAAATAAACAGGATTCTGAGAAACTAATTCATGCATTTATCTCTAGTAGGATTGACTACTGCAATGCGGTGTTCACTGGATGTTCAAACTGTTCTTTATACAGCCTCCAGTTAATCCAAAATGCGGCTGCGAGAATTATTACAAGAACAAGAAAATATGAACACATAACTCCAGTTCTTAAATCCTTACACTGGCTCCCGGTTAAGTTTAGGGCAGATTTCAAAATCCTTCTTTTAACATATAAATCATTAAATGGTCGAGGTCCGGCTTATTTGTCTGAACTTATCATGACTTACAAACCAGAGCACACATTAAGATCTCAAGATGCCGGTCTGCTTATGATTCCAAGGATTAATAAAATAACAGTGGGAGGTTGAGCTTTTAGTTACAGGGCCCCTAAACTGTGGAATGGTCTGCCTGCTACTATAAGAGATGCCCCTTCGGTCTCAGCTTTTAAATCCCGGCTGAAGACTCACTACTTCAGTTTAGCATATCCTGACTAGAGCTGCTGATTAACTGTACAGACTGTATCTCTGTTGTTAGTCATTAGCACTTAAACATAAGTAACATGACAGTTATAATTGTATACTAACTCTCACTTATTCTGTTTTTCTTCTCGGTACTCAAATGTGGCACTTGGTGCCACAGCCCACCTGCCAAGTTGTTTTGCCTGCCTAAGGAAAAGTCATCCCAGATGGAGGATCGCAGGAATCGTGGGAAAGAGGGGTCCTTTCATCGGATTGGCTGGCCCAGCACTGTTTCAGCTGTGGAATGGCCAAATGGGGGAGGCAGCTTGAAGGATGAGGTCTCCAGGACTCTATACAAATACAAATCTTATTATGGGATATATCATCTACTGTTAAATTCTGCTCTGTACTTCTAAAATTTATATTTTTTATTTCTTACTATATTGAGAAATTGTTCTGTGTACTGTACTGTATTGTATTGTATTGACCCCCTTCTTTTGACACCCACTGCACGCCCAATCTACCTGGAAAGGGGTCTCTCTTTGAACTGCCTTTCCCAAGGTTTCTTCCATTTTTCCCTACTAGGTTTTTCTGGGAGTTTTTCCTTGTCTTCTTAGAGAGTCAAGGCTGGGGGGCTGTCAAGAGGCAGGGCCTGTTAAAGCCCATTGCGGCACTTCCTGTGTGATTTTGGGCTATACAAAAATAAACTGTATTGTATTGTATTGTATTGTGCGATTATGCACTTTTTTTATTAACCCTTAAAATTCAGCCTAATTTACGTCCATTTTCATCCATTTTGACCAAGTCATCATGTTTCACTCAATATTCATATTCTACCACTCAAAAAAAAAGGTCAGACAGTTATGTTGTACACATGTGTTGCAGCAGAATCGTGTTCAAAATTCAGTGATGTTTTTACCAAACGCACTTTGAATGTTACTCTTATTTGCATAGGTGTTGGACTAAGCTTCCAAACACTATAAAAGTGTCACTGAATATGAGAGGAACACCCAGAAAAAATGTTATGAAACATCGGCAAGTAATATGTCCAGTTTTACTGTTTTGAAGCAGTACAAAAAACAAGATTCTTCTTCTCTCCTTTGACTGTTTTCAAATAAGTATCCATTATTGAAGACCCCTGGCCTATGTATCAGTCTGAAGGGCAGATCTTACTCTGTCAGTACATATAGAGATGGTAAAGAAATTATACTGTGTATCCAAATTACAGCACTGATAGTTGTAAGATTTAAATACGTCTTTAGAAAAAAAGAAAATTCTGAAATACAGTAAAACCTTGGATTGCGAGTAACTTGGTCGGCGAGTGTTTTGCAAGATGAGCTAAAATTTTTAATAAATTTTAACTTGATAAATGAGCGAGGTCTTGCAATAGTATAGGCTTTGTCTGCCGAGCGTCACATGATCACAACTGAGCTGATGGTTCTTCTCTCTCTCTCGCTGCGGGATTGTGGGTAATCATCTCCAATGCTCGTTCTTAGTCAGTGTACCTCACTCATATAGTCAGATTCCGTATGAGTGTATACTGTTTACTATAGCATTGTGACCACATATGTGTGTTGTGACGTGTGAGTCCCTGTCTTGCACCCCAAAACATGAAGCTGAGTCTCAGTACTTTAGCAACACCCGCTTTATTCAGCTTGAAACAGCAACAGCGCGGTTATTTATTGTAGAGTGATCTGCCGCTCTCCTATACACAGACACAGCAGTCAGGCAGGGTCGTGACCAGGTTAGTGACCAAGTAATACTGCGTCCTGCACATTTATAATGTTCCTTGTATCACCCATCAATGGCAGGTGCTTATAGCATGTCCGTGATCTTTTCTGATTCTCTTTTACGACGAACTGCTACAGCGCTGGGAGCCTGTGGTTGCTTCGGGACGCTCTTCTGCGTGTCGTCCTGATGGGTGGAATCCCAAAAGAGTTTAGAAACCTTACGGTGCGTAAAGAATTTTTTTCATTTTGTGTCCAAGTGTAGTGACCCTTCAGGCAAAAGCAACTGTCATTGGATAGGTGTCCTTGTTAAAGTCGCAAAAAAAGAAGAAGATTCCAGTGAGCCGACAGATAGCAGGGATCCGTTAGTTAGAGTGAGTTGTCCTACACAATAACCCTCCTCTCTCTCATCTCCCTCACACCAGCCATGATTCTTTTCAAAGGTAAATTGCAGGTTAATTTGTTTTATGTATTTTTATTTTATATTTTTTATTAATCATTTTTATATGAATAGTTTTGGGTTGTGGAACGAATCATCTGAGTTTCCATTATTTCGTATGGGGAAATTTGCTCTGATATACGAGTGCTTTGGATTACAAGCACGTTTCCGGAACAAATTATCCTCGCAATCCAAGGTTCCACTGTAACTGCAACACAAACACTGACTTTATCAGCTTTAAATGGGAAAAGATGCCGACGAAAGAAGAGAAAAAGCGGGCTGCTAGGGTGGAGAAAATTAGAGCTGCTCAGGAAGGAGCAAGCGCATCAACTTCTGATCAAACGAATATTAAACGTACAGAGAAAGAGGATGAAAACTAGGAATGCTCAAGTCAAGTGTATTCACTGCACATTATCGTGCAGTGCGCTGTTACTGGTTCCAATATACTCTGAATCATATCACTGAAAAGAGTCGGACACTCTGGAAACCTGGCAAAAGGGACAGCTATGCAACAATCACCCTTTGGTTGAGTATGCAAGGGCTTGCTTTAATTAGCTGACTGTCTAGGCAGAGGAGTGCCTACCAACATAAACTAACTCTTAGTGAGCTCAAAGCAGGAAACTCTAACAAAAATAGCATGCTTTGTTTGGCAGATACTTTTGCAATTGTTATGTGTTGTAAGAAAACTCAGGACAAGTGACACAGTGTGGAGGATCCACCCTGTATATTGTAGCAAAAGGGAGTAATCAATAGAGACTGTTGGAGCTCCAAAGTGGGACTGACTGAAAGGGAAAATGGGAGGTTTTTATAGCAGGGAGACAGGAAGGGTGTGTTTGCAGGAAAGCTGACTACAAATGAACTAGAGACATTTTTAAGTAACTAACAAGTCTGTGTGCCGCCTGAACTACACATCACCATTTAATCAAGTTGTATGGTTGCCAGTATTCAAATGTACTTTGCATATTGTTATTATTTATGAATATTATCAATAATACATTATTTTATGTGTAACTTAACTCCTGCTTGTCTTTTTACTACACCTAATTGCCTATAGATATAGAAGGGTAGGTGGGGATAAGTTATATACTATAATACCTTATAAACAGTGGTAAGTCTGTGAGATTAGGCATTCTGACAAAGGCTACATATTAATAATACAAAAGGGGAAAGTAGAGCAATATATTACTCTACCAAGATAAAACAAGGTCACAGAATTAGTTCAATGGAGATTATCTGTCTGAGGATTCAGTTGATTGCACCCATAATGTAGATGTGGTGAATCAATATGGCTACCTAACCTACAGTACATAAAACAATACAGCCAGCAACTCTGTTAAAAGGTGATTGAGCAGCACAAGTTGGAATGGAGACAAGAAAATACCCAATTAAATCAGTCATGAAGAAATGAAAAGAATAGAGCACAGCTGTAAATCTGCCTATAGATAGATAGAAACTTTATTAATGCTGAGGAAAACAGCAGGATTACAGCAGCAGACAAAAGGAATAAATGTACATTTGACAATAACTGTAATAGTCTTAGGTATGCTAACAAGGTACAAATAAAAATATTACAAGAAGTCTGTAAGTATTGTCAGACGCATGAGCATAAGGTGTGCCTTGTGAGTATGGGATGGTTTAAAAATATGGGGGAAGAATTTGAATGTAACACCTACTGTAACCAGACAATTACAATTATATAACCATGAGCTGCCTCCCATATGCATGTGTGTGACACCAGGTACAAATAAATCTATGACAAGAAGTCTGTAAGTATTGTCAGATGCATATAGGGTGTGCCTTATGGGTATGGGACTGGTTAAAAATATGGGGAAAATTTTGAATGTAACACCTGCTCTAACCTGATTTCCATTTGCAATAGCCTGGAGGAGGAAATATCTGAGGATCACTGATGGCCCATCATCCCATCTCTTTTGACTCCATAAAACCCACCTGACATGGAAAGATGTTGTAATTTGTGACCAGGAGCTAAACAAGGACGGAAGTCTGTGACGAGCCACCTTACTAATGTCGGAAACGACGTCAGTTCAAAGTAAATTACCAGTTTTTCTTTTGCCAACTGGACATTAAATGGGATTCACTTTGGTGGCCTGACTCATTCTCTTTGCTTGCAGTGCATCATTTGGAGTATATTAAGAAAGAAGTGTAAAGTGATTCGAATTGTACATACTTATAGTATCAGTTACAAGTTACAGTCACAGTATGTTGCACATGGTGTCATTGTCTGCTAAGATAGGCCAGCTTAGTACACTTCAGCAGACAGGAAAAGAGACCACCTTGACCAAGGGAGGACTCATTTTAGAGCCTGATGGCTGAGGGTAGAAATAACATCACATGGCACTCATTGGAGCAACGCAGTTGTCTCAGTCCGTTACTGAAGTAGCTTCTCCATTTAGGCAAAGCCTCATACAGAGGGTGAGAGTCATTGCCCAGGATAAGAAGTCTCCTGAGTGACCATCTTTTCTACCAGTGAGTCCAGCCCGACTCCTAAGTCTGAACCAGCCTTTATGATCCATTTATTTATTCTGTTGGCATCATTTCCCTCAGCACATTACCACAGAAAAAATTACAGAGACCATTACAGACTGGTAGTAAACACGTACGAGAGGCCTGCATACACCAATCAACCTCAGCCTCCTCGGGAAATTGAGCCAACTCTGACCCTTCGTCTTATGTACAGCCTCTGTGTTGGTCCTCCACTCAAGCCTGTCATACAGATGCACCCTGAGGTATTTGTGTGTCCTCACCACCTCCACATCTTCACCATTATTGACAACCGGGGACAGAGTGGACTAGAACCCTCCTGTAGTCTACAATAATCTCCTTTGTCTTACTGATGTTGAGCTGCAGGTGGTTCATTTTGCACAGTTCCACAAAGTCCTTCACTAGTGTCCTGTATTTATTCTCCTGCACACTGCTGAAACACTCAACTATAGCTGTGACTTTGGAAAATTTCCACAGACAACATCAGTCAGTATTTTATCTAAAGTCTGAAGTATACTGGGTAAACTGGAAGGGAGCCACTACAGTTCCCATGCTACTCATGACCGTGTCTGATACACAGTTCTTAAGCTGCACAGTCTGTGGTCTTCTAGGTAGGCAGCCCATTATCCAGGACACTCTGGTAGTGTCAACGCACATTGACCAGAGCTTCTCCCCCAGCACTTAGGGCTGGCGTTGAATGTGCTAGTGAAAAAACAATACCCTTACCCTGTGGCCCTGTTACTCCAGATGGGAGTAGGCTTTATTCAGCAGAAAGATGACAGCATCGTACACCCCTACGTGGTCCTGGTATGCAAACAACAGTGATGCTCTGGGCTGTAAAAGAGCCAATATTAGCCTTCCAAAGTCTTCCTGTGGCTTAGCTCAGATGGAGCGGCTGTTCTAATCGAATCTGTGCATCCGGATTACAGTTTTACTCGTGCGGATTGCCAAGGAAAAAGAGGCAGCGGCTTGGCAAACATTTACTCAAGCCGGTTAAAGTATAAAGATGTCAGTTTTGGTAAATTCAAGTCCTTTGAGTATCTTGCCGTTGTTATTCATGGAGATTCTCACGTTCTAGTATTATCCATGTACAGACCTCCTAAATTTAACACGTCTTTCTTTGAGGAATTCTCAGGCTTAATGTCAATTTTAATTATGAACTATGACACACTCTTAATAGTCGGCGACTTTAACTTTCATATCGACAATCAGTGTGACCAAAAAGTAAAAGAATTCATGAACCTCCTGGACTCTTTTGATTTGAGACAGCTCATTAATCAGCCTACACATAAAGCAGGTCATACGTTAGACTTAGTGATTACTAAAGGACTAAAAGTTGATGTAAAGCAGGTCATTGATATTGGTCTATCAGACCATTTTCTTATACTATTTAATATAGAAATAATGATAGAAAACGGGCGGCATGTTGGCGCAATGGGTAGCGCTGCTGCCTCGCAGTTGGGAGACCTGGGGACCTGGGTTCGCTTCCTGGGTCTTCCCTGCGTGGAGTTTGCATGTTCTCCCCGTGTCTGTGTGGGTTTCCTCCGGGCGCTCCGGTTTCCTCCCACAGTCCAAAGACATGCAGGTTAGGTGGATTGGCGATTCTAAATTGGCCCTAGTGTGTGCTGTTTGTGTGTGGGTGTGTTTGTGTGTGTCCTGCGGTGGGTTGGCCACCCTGCCCAGGATTGGTTCCTGCCTTGTGCCCTGTGTTGGCTGGGATTGGCTCCAGCAGACCCCCGTGACCCTGTGTTCGGATTCAGCAAGTTGGAAAATGGATGGATGGATAATGATAGAAAACACTCATGAGAAGCATATTGTTAAAAAATGCTTCTTTGACTAAACAGCAGCTTTAAAACTTACAAACATTCTAAGCAATCAGTCTGTTTATAGTGCCAACTATAATAGCGAGGATAATGTAAATAGTAAGGTGGAAAGATTTAATACTAAAGTGAGAGCTGCTGTTGACATAGTTGCACCTGAAAAGACAGTTAAAAAATCTTCTAGCATTGTTATACCATGGAAGACCCAAAGAGTGTCTGATTTAAAGAGAACATGCCGTAGAGCTGAGCGTAAATGGAGGAAGACTAAACTAACTATCCACTATGAAATATTAAAGGTTAAAATAACAGAATACAATAACACAGTCTGTCTTGAGAGGCGCTGCTATTTCTCTAAGATTATAAATAACAATGCTAGCAAACCCAGAGTCTTATTCTCTACGATTGATCGTCTGCTAAACCCAGGTAACGCAAGGAATGCCTCCAAAATGTGAGGCTCTTGCTGTATTTTTCAATCAAAAAATGAATGATATTAGAAATAACATAGTATATCTCCCTAACACATATATTCCGTTATAAACAAATTAAATTCTTTCACCAGGATAGATTTACCTGATTTACATAAAATAATTTCTCAACTGAATCCCTCCACCTGCGTCCTTGACCCAATACCAACAAGTTTTTTCAAAGAAGTATCGGGCGTGCTAATTGATAATATTTTTGACATAGTAAATTCATCATTAGATATGGGGGTCTTCCCAGACTGTCTTAAGACTGCTGTAGTTAAACCCCTACTTAAGAAAAATAATCTCGACCCCTCTGCTCTTGAAAATTATAGACCCATCTCTAATCTGCCTTACTTAAGTAAAATTCTAGAGAAGGCAGTCATTATGCAGTTAAATGAGCACCTCAATAAACCTGCTATTCTTGATAAATTTCAGTCAGGTTTTAGAACAAATCACAGCACAGAAACTGCACTCGTTAAAGTAGTAAATGACTTGTGGGTAAATGCAGACAGAGGCCATTTATCTGTTCTCATCTTCTTAGATCTGAGTGCCGCATTTGACACCATTGATCACAATATTCTTAGAAATCGCCTTAGTCAATGGGTGGGCCTCTCTGGCAGCGTCTTAAATTAGTTTGAATCCTACCTGGCTGGGAAAAAATTCTTTGTTAGTTGTGGTAATTACAACTCAAAGACACATGATATCCTATATGGTGTTCCACAAGGCTCTATCCTGGGTCCGCTGCTCTTCTCAATCTACATGCTTCCGTTAGGTCAGATTATCTCAGGGCACAACGTGAGCTACCACAGCTATGCTGATGACACACAGCTGTACCTATCAATAGCACCTGATGACCCCGATTCTCTTGATTCACTAACACAATGTCTAACCTGTATCTCAGAATGGATGAATAGTAACATTCTCAAATTAAATAAAGAAAAAAACGAAATCTTAGTGATTGGCAATAATGGATACAATGAGGCTATCAGAAATAAACTTGATGCATTAGGATTAAAAGTCAAGACGGAGGTAAAAAGTTTAGGGGTAACTGTTGACTCTGACCTAAATTTTAAATCGCATATTAATCAGATCACTAGGACAGCATTTTTTCACTTAAGAAACATAGCAAAAGTTAGACCTCTTATATCATTGAAAGATGCTGAGAAATTAGTTCACGCTTTTGTTTTCAGTCGACTAGATTACTGTAACGCACTCAGGATTCAGGACTACCCAAGAAAGACATAAATCGTTTGCAATGAGTGCAGAATGCAGCTGCTAGAATCCTAACTAGGAAAGGAAAATCCGAGCACATTTCTCCAGTTTTGATGTCACTACACTGGTTACTTGTGTCATTCAGAATTGACTTTAAAATTCTGCTTATGGTTTATAAAGCCTTAAATAATCTCGCCCCATTTTATATATCGGAATGTCTGACATTTTATATTCCAAATCGTAACCTCAGGTCCTCAAATGAGTGTCTCCTTAGAATTCCAAGAGCAAAACTTAAAAGAAGTGGTGAGGCGGCCTTCTGCTGTTATGCACCTAAAATCTGGAATAGCCTGCCAATAGGAATTCGCCAGGCTAATACAGTGGAGCACTTTAAAAAACTGCTGAAAACACATTACTTTAACATGGGCTTCTCATAACTTCACCTTCATTTAATCCTGATACTCTATATATCCAATTCATTATAATAACTACTCATGGTGGCTCTAAAATTCGTACTAACCCCTACTCTCTCTTCTGTTTCTTTTTCCGGTTTCTTTGTGGTGGTGGCCTGTGCCACCACCACCTAATCAAAGCATCGTGATGTTCCTACATTGATCAATTAAAAGCCAGAAGTCTACATGACCATCATCATCAAGTCCTTCCGTGAGAACCCTAAATACAAAGAGAACTGTTTCATTTATGTGAGGTAGAATGCCCAGGGGGGACTTGGCGGTCTCGTGGCCTCTGAACCCCTTCAGATTTTATTTTTTTTTGTTTTTTCTGTCCTCCCTGGCCATCAGACCTTAATTTCTTACTTTGTCTTTTATTGTTCTTTTCTTCATTATGTAAAGCACTTTGAGCTACATTTTTTGTATGAAAATGTGCTATATAAATAACTGTTGCTGTTGTCATTGTTCTAATTTGTGAGGTCAGAGCCACTGGATGATAGTGATGATTTAACACTAGGATTACCGAAGCCTACGAAAAAATGTGTAATCCCGGCCCACCTTAAATTCCTTCACACCTCTCTGTCAGTGTCTTTTGTGTTGTAAATGTGTTGATCAGCACAAGCAGCAAGTCTGCTATCTTGTCCCAACACTCTTCTTTTCTCAATGTACACCATGCTCCACTCAGGGAGGACCCGGGAAGTGAACCAAGGTCTCCTTACTGCGAGGTAGCAGTGCTACCACTGTGCCGCCATGCCGCCCCAGCACTGAGAACCTTCTTTGCCAATTGAACTACTGCGGTGGGTGGGGGGATGGGATAGCAGGCTGCTTGCTGTTTGTGCTGATCGACACATTTACAACACAGAAGACACTGATGGAGAGGTGCGAAGGGATTTAAGGTGGGCCGAGATTACAAATTTTTTTGTAGGCTTCGGTAATTCTAATGTTAAGACTTTCAACTGCACTATCTTGGGGACGGGTATCACACAAGATGTTTTTCATAGAGCTAGAACCCTATGGAGGATCAGACTCAGATGGAAGATACACGGAAAAACTACACATAGGGGCCCAGCATACTTCTACAGTACTCCAGAATTAACATCATCAGGTCCAGCAGCTTCATGATGACTGAGTTTCTGTACTTTTTTCTTCGTTTCATGTCTTTGGTGATTCTTCCTATAAAGTACTGTAAGTAGACAGATTGGGAGAACATGGGTGGGTGGAAAAGTGTGTGTGGCACTTCCAATATCTTTGCAGAAGGACGAATGTCCAAGTCTTTAGAGTCCCAGTGCTTCTGACAAAGACTGGATTCCTTCAGTACTGTGTCTCTTTGGAGAATCCTTGCGTACCGCTGGTTTTTTATGTCAAATGAGTGGTTGCTCACAGAGTCCTCAAATGAGGCACATTACCTGCATTTTTAGGGAGCATCAGTTACGGCACTGCGACCATGTGTCACGATTATCAGAGGGTGATCCAGCTTGCAGGATCCTCATTGTTGAGGATCCAAGTGGCTGGACCAGATGGTCATTTCCGGAGGTTGGGACTGGACCATGTATCTGCCTGGGGGGGTTTCCAACCAGAATCCCAAAGCTATTTCAACATGTGGTGGATGCAACAATGCGCTGTACTAGTGCATGCTCCCCAACCTGACCTAACCTGTCTTCATTTGGTCCACCTTGAAGGTCAGTCCTTAGTAGCAGGGAGGGTAGCGAATAATTGGTATAAGTCATTGTAGCTGGTTCATGAGGCAAACACAGTAGCATTTATTATGTAGAAGGGTGAAGAAGGAGGAATGTTGTGTGGACAGTGGTACAGAATAAAGCGGACTACAGTGTGGGGGCACAAGGAAAGTTGGACACCACAGATTGCCAAAGGAGGCTAACTGTTAGCAGTGGACGAGACTGCAGAGACTCTGCAGATGACAACTGTTGCTTGGACGCTTCCATGAGAGAGTAGCAAAGAGAAAAAAACTCACTTGCAATCTTGTCACGACACACACAGGAGACTCTGAAGTAAATTGGAAGTAGGTTCCATGGTCTGATGAGACCAAAATTGAAGTTTTTGGCCATCAGACCAAGTGCCGTGTTACACATGATCAAAAACACACCAAGTGTGGTTGTGGCAGTGTCATGTTGTGATGATGCTTCTCTGCAGCAGGTCCTGAAGAGGGAAGTGAGGGTAAAATGAATGCAGCAAAATACATGGAAATCTTGGAGGAAAATTCACAGGAAAAGCTAAAAAACAACAATGTCAACGTCTTGGTCTGGCCGAGTCGGACTCCAGATCTCAATCCAGTGGCTGGACTTGTTTAAAGGCTGTTCACTCAGGATCTCCATGACACGTGCCAGAGCTTGAGCAGTTTTGCAAGGAAGGATGGTAAGAAATGTCGGTGTGCAGAAGTGCAAGGCTAATAGAGACTCGAGCACCCAGAAGTGAGGCTGTCATGGCTGCTCAATTCTGACTTGAAGGGGGTGAGTACTTATGGCATCCATTACTTTGTGTTTTATATTTGTATTTAACTTTGACCACTCTGCACTGATCAACTTTCATTTTTGACATTAAAGAGTCTTTTTCTGCCGATCAGATTACAAAAAGCCAAATTAAATCCACTGTGATTGGATGTCATATAGCAACAAAGTGTGAAAACTTCCATGGGGGCATTGAAAACATTTTATAGGCCCTTTATAGCTATGCATTTCAACTGGAAAATAAGGAAAATGACTGCTTCCTTGTTGAGTTATTATATGATCTCTTCTTAGCCCTTAAATCTTGTTATTTTTTTTTTCTGCTAGACTTGCATTGGCAGAAAAAAAAAGAAAAAGCACCATCTTAGTTTCAGTTGTTTTATTTTGACCTTCTTCAAGTGCCAGAAAGCCGATTTGCAAACGGCTGCCTTTCAACTTTTGCCGTGTTAGGATTTTAACATCGCGGTAACCCTGACCACAACTCCTTTTGTTTTGCTTTTGAGATGGAGGATGACTCATGCCGTTTTCGTGACACACATCCTCTCGGCGGCCCGGCGGCCCACTGGCTTCTACAGAAGCTGTTAAGTAACTTGCTGACTGGCAGAGAGTCGCTTTTACATAAGCCAGATCATCTGTCTTGGCACCACATGGAGGAGATGGAAGTCAGTCACATGAAGAACTCGTTACTCACTAGCTGGCAGGTGTTTCCAATTTGAAATTCAAGTTCAGTGTGTGTCTTGATATTATCACACTAATATCTTCCATGAGTAACATCTTTACCATAGACTGCTAAAAAAACATTTATACAATTCTTTCCAAATAGTAATAATTGGTAGATTTGTTTTTTTTTTCTTTTAGTTTTAGGATGCAGCTGCTGTGTTGTATTGTTTGCAAAGAAATACAATGATGCAGAATATCTAAAGATATACCATGCCATACATATCTGTTTACTTTCTAACAGCTATCCAGTTAAGGGTCATGAAATCTGTCCCAGCAGCATGTCATTAAGTGCAGGAACTCACCTGGGATGGAATACACTAACAGTCACCCGGGCAAATTAGGGTCACTGACTGATGTACCAATTGGGGATGGGAAAAGAAAACCCAAGCACCAGGAGAAAAACCCACTTAGACATAGGGAGGACTGGTAACATTAAGACAGATGGTGACCAGGAACTACACCATAATGAACTGATCAAACACTTCAGGAAGCAGAAGACAGATGAGACTCTAAACGACCTCCCATTGACAAGTCACCAGCTTTACATTTCTTGGAGTAACCGTTAATAATGACTTAAAGTGAGCACACCACATCTCATCTATCATCAAAATGGCTACGTCTGTAAGAGTGAACAGACCACATATCGTCTATCAACAAGAAGGCTCAGCAATGCCTTTCCTTCCTTGCATGTCTTCTTTAGCTACGTCCACTTAAACTGAGAAAGACGCATCTCGTCTATCATCAAGATGGCCCAGCAATGCCTTTACTACCTCACATGTCTTCTATGGCTACATCTGTAACTGACCACATCTCATCTGTCATCAAGACGGCCCAGTGATGCCTTTACTTCTTCACGTGTCTCCTTTTTCTACATCCACTTAAAGTGAGCACACCACATCTTGTCTATCATCAAGACGGCCCAGCAATGCATTTACTTCCTCACATGTCTTCTATGGCTACGTCTCTAACATGAACAGACCACATCTCGTCTATCATCAAGATGGCCCAGCATTGCATTTCCTTCCTTGCATGTCTTCTTTGTCTACGTTCACTTAAAGCGAGCATGACGCATCTTGTCTATCATCAAGATGGCTCAGCAATGCCTTTACTTCCTAACAATTCTTCTATGGCTACATCCGTAACATGAACAGACCACATCTCATATGTCATCAAGACGGCCCAGTGATGCCTTTACTTCTTTACGTGTCTCCTATTTCTACATCCACTTAAAGTGGGCACACTATATCTCATCTATCATCAAGGCCCAGCAATGCATTTCCTTCCTTGCATGTCTTCTTTGGCTATGTTCACTTAAAGCGAGCAAAACACATCTCATCAATCATCAATGATGCTGATAGATAGATAGATAGATAGATAGATAGATAGATAGATAGATAGATAGATAGATAGATAGATAGATAGATAGATAGATAGATAGATAGATAGATAGATAGATAGATAGATAGATAGATAGATAGATAGATAGATAGATAGATAGATAGATAGATACTTTATTAATCCCAAGGGGAAATTCACTTACTCCAGCAGCACCATACTGATACAAAAAAAAAAACAATATTAAATTAAAGAATGATAATAATGCAGGTAAAAACAGACAATAACTTTGTATAATGTTAAATGTTAACATTTACCCCCATGGGTGGAATTGAAGAGTCGCATAGTTTGGGGGAGGAACGATCTCCTCAGTCTGTCAGTGGAGCAGGACAGTGACAGCAGTCTGTCACTGAAGCTGCTCTTCTGTCTGGAGATGACACTGTTCAGTGGATGCAGTGGATTCTCCATAATTGATAGGAGCCTGCTGAGCGCCCGTCGCTCTGCCACAGATGTCAAACTGTCCAGCTCCATGCCAACAATAGAGCCTGCCTTCCTCACCAGTTTGTCCAGGCGTGAGGCGTCTTTCTTCTTAATGCTGCCTCCCCAGCACACCACCGCGTAGAAGAGGGCGCTCACCACAACTGTCTGATAGAACATCTGCAGCATCTTATTGCAGATGTTGAAGGACGCCAGCCTTCTAAGGAAGTATAACCGGCTCTGTCCTTTCTTACACAGAGCATCAGTATTGGCAGTCCAGTCTAATTTATCATCCAGCTGCACTCCCAGGTATTTATAGGTCTGCACCATCTGCACACAGTCACCTCTGATGATCACGGGGTCCATGAGGGGTCTGGGCCTCCTAAAATCCACCACCAGCTCCTTGGTTTTGCTGGTGTTCAGGTGTAGGTGGTTTGAGTCGCACCATTTAACAAAGTCAATGATTAGGTCCCTATACTCCTCCTCCTGCCCACTCCTGATGCAGCCCATGTAGCAGTGTCATCAGCGAACTTTTGCACGTGGCAGGACTCTGAGTTGTGTTGGAATTCCGATGTATTATAGGCTGAACAGGACTGGAGAAAGTACAGTCCCCTGCGGCGCTCCTGTGTTGCTGACCACAATGTCAGACCTGCAGTTCCCAAGACACACATACTGAGGTCTATCTTTAAGATAGTCCATGATCTATGCCAATACCTTTCCTTCCTAACATGTCTCCTATTTCTATGTCCATAATGTGAACACACCACATCTCGTCTATCATCAAGTTGTCCCAACGATGACTTTACTTGCTCACATGTCTCCTATTTCTACATCCATAAAGTGAGCACCACACATCTTGTTTATCATCAAGACGGCCCAGTAATGCCTTGACTTCCTCGCATTCCTTCAATGGCTACATCCACTTAAAGCCAGCAAGATGCATCTCATTTATTATCAAGAAAGCTCCACAATGCCTTTACTTGCTCACAAGTCTTCAATGGCTATGTCTATAATGTGAGCACCACACATATCATCTATCATCAAGATGACCGAGTGATGCCTTTACTTCCTCACATGTCTCCTATTTCTACATCCACTTAAAGTGAGCACACCACATCTTATCATGAAGAAGGCTGAGTGACGCCTTTACTTGCTCACATGTCTTCTATGGCTACGTCCATAAAGTAAGCACACCACATCGTCTGTCATCAAAACGGCCCAGTGATGCCTTTACTTCCTCACATTTCTATTTCTACATCCATAAAGTAAGCACACCACATCTTGTCTGTCATTTAAAAGGCTGAGTGATGCCTTTACTTCCTCGCATGTCTTATATGACTACGGCCACACTACATCAGGGAGAACAGCAATGGTGAATATAGAAAACAATTGAATGGATTGTGTTATTGGGACTGACAATGAGGTGGAACTGTTATTGAGAGTAACGCATGAGTATAAGGTGGGCAAAACAGCTGAGAAACAGCAACCAGCAGGATTAAATCAGGGAAGGTCTACACAGTAAGCACGAACCAATCAGAGTGCCATTAGAGTCTGTGTTTTCAAACCGCTACATTTCACTCACTCGCAATCCATATTACTAACCGAGAATGCTAAACCGGATGATGGACGCAGGCACATCCGGCCATGGGCCGTAGCTGCAAAAAGACGTACTGCGCAGGCGCAAAAAGAGTCCGCGAGAGTCGGCTGAGGAGCCGAGAAAGGCGGACAAAAGAGGGCGAGAGAGGCGGATGAGGGGCTGCGAGAGGCGCAGGCGCAAAAAGAGTCCGCGAGAGTCGGAGAAAGGCGGAGAAAAGAGGGCGACAAAGGCAGATGAGGGGCCGCGAGTGGCGGACAAGACCACAGAAAAAAGGAGTGAGCACATACAAAAAGGAGAAATGAGGCGCAAAGTCAAACGCAGGAAAAGCACGAAACACATTGCACACGAAACTAGACACGAAAAAAAAAAAAAAAAAAAAAAAAAGAGGCTCGCGCACAACAGCAAGGCACCTCCCCCCCCTACAGGCACCGGACGGGACACACACCAAGAGGGGGATTCAACAAGCCCATGGAACACAAAAAAAAGAACACAAAACCACCCCACAGACCCTACAAGCGAGGGACGGGACACACACAAAGAGGGGGATTCAACAAGACACAGGAACACAAAAAGAAAGAAGACGCTCGCGCAACAACAATCCTCAACAATCAACCCCCCCCCCCCACCCACATCCATAAGAAGTGACACCCAAAGCCACATATTCTAAAGTGAACGTCAGCACCTTCACACTAGACAGCATAGGTGTCAGCATTGGTGGATCTCCTTACAATAAAGCACTATTAACCGTTCAACTGCAGAAAAGGAAACATATTAACAATGACTGCGACCCTCCTTATTACTTATCCATATTTCGGATGCTGAGAAAGAAACAAGTCATGAATACACGGTCACGGGTACAAAACGAAAAGGAAAGGATAACAGGAACAAACACACGAACACGAAAGAAACAACAAAATAGACGGCTATGCAGCATAGGTGGATCTCATTACAATAAGCCACTATTAACCGTTCAACCGCAGAAAAGTCTCCATATTAACAGTGAGTGCAATACTCCTTATTACTTATCCATATTTCTAAAAGAAAAAATGTCTCGACTCCAAAAACGCAAAGCTCAACTAAAGCTTCTAACTAACGATGTACCTAAAAGTAAAAACTTTATGAACTGCGTTAGATCCTACAATAGTTCATTTGCTTTTAGTAAATATCAGGCCACCAAAAGGCAATGGCCCATACTGCTTTCCCATATGTGCACAAATACTGCATCGCATTGGAACAGTGCACCCTGAAACAAATCAACAACGCAAATATGCACAAATCTACATCCTGGATCCACATGACGCAAACTTTCAATCAAAGTGCTGCATCGCAACAGGCACGGATTCAAAACGAAACACCTCCCGTCTCAGACATACGTTAACGGCAAGGAAGGCTACAACGGGCGTCTCACACAGCACAGGCAAATCGATTACAGCTCCAAAACAACACGTCCCAAATACTACATATGCAACAACGCGCCTCTCAAACGGCACAAGCAAAACATACACCGGGAAAATTCATTCGGATTAATGAATGTCATTTGCAATCATTGTCATTCAGTTCACTTCCCTGAAGAAACAACTGGAAATAGAAGTAATACATTTAGACGTTGTTGTCAAAAGGGTCAAATTAGACTGCCTTCTTTACATTCATATACTGAATATCTACAGAAGCTTATAACTAACGATGTACCTGAAAGTGAAATCTTTATCAACTGCATTAGATCCTACAAATCGGTATCCACTATGAACATTAACGGTGGCACTGCACGTGACATCCGTCTTCAAAAAATGTTGTTTATTGATGAATGTACAATGGCATGAAGTCACTTACTCAACACCATTCATAAACTTCTACAAACGTTTATGAATAATAATATTCGATTTGGAGGAAAGGTACTTTTATTAGGAGGAGATTTTAAACAGTGATTAGCTATTCTTCCAGATGCCATGCACTCAGCTATTGTTCAGTGCACCTTAAAATACGCAGACAATTGCCATTGCTTTCAAAAGATACAGTTAGTAAAACAGATACGATGTCCAGAACCAGATCATAACAATTGCTTATTACAACTGAGAGATGGTACACTCACCAATACAGATGGACTTCAGCCACATATTATTACAATTCCTCAAGCCTTTATCTGCGACGACTTAGTTACAGAGAGATTTGGAACAGCAATCTCATTAGACCAAATGCCCCTTTTAACACAACGCACTATATTATGTCCAAAAAATATTAATGTGGAAAACATAAATACCCAAGTCATTCCATTACTTCCTGGAGAGACACAACTCTTTCTAAGCTCTGACAAAGTTGACTCTGATCACGATAATGACCATCTTCATTGACCTTACAAGTTCTGACCTGGAATTACCTTTTACACTTAAACGGCGTGTACAAAGAAATTTTCCAATAAACCTTTACACTGTGCCACACACTTTATTGTTTGCTTTCTATTTGCATCATCTACACCGTCACACTATTCTATATCTCATTCATACATCACGCTCTTTGTCATTCCCAACACCAGGGGTTGGCGAGCGAAGCGAGCAGGGGGCGGAGCCCCCTAGTACAACACTAAACCCCGGCATATTAAGAAATTCCAGAGGGGGTTTTCAAAAGTCTACTTTTTCAGTGTTTAGTGTGGATGAAAGACGAAAATGGAGAGTAAATGCAAGCGTGGTTGTGTGGATTTAGCTTGTAGATGCAGAGTGAAGTCCGTCCTGATTGGATGCGAAGTATCCTGGTATGGCATCTGATCATCTCAGGATCACAAAACACTACAGAAGGTTGTAAGGATAGCACAGAATGTTATCGGCACCCAGCATTCCTTCTGTTCAGGACACACTTGAGCATGGGAAAGTGCTATGTAAATAAAATGTATTATTATTTAGAAAGACAAACAATTTTACTAAAGAGTGCGGCTATTCTGATCAGCCACTTTTCTCCCTTCATTATTCAGGACCACCCTCACATTTTTTACCCAGAGGCCATCAGGCTTTTTAATAGCCACTTGTTATATCTTATTATATCACGCCGACTACGGGCATTGAAAATGTATTGGGGCAGTTTAGCTTTTAGCTAATCAAAGAGCTTGATGGATGAAATGGTCTCCTCTCGTTTGTCAAATTTCATAAGTTCTTTTGTCCCTCTGTTGTGACCTAAAAAGCCAGAAGGAGGGCTCAGGAGTGGTGATGTCAGGGTGGCCTCAACCTCTTGGAGTACCACCAACAAAATAGACTGCATGTGTCAGTTTACATCTGGAAGAGCACTTGTGTCTGAGGGCCAAAGGAAAACAATTGGCTGACAATTTTCAAGGATTTGCCAAAACCAGCCACGGTAATAAATCTTTCATTATTATCATTATTATTTCTCAGATTTGTTCTGACTCTTGCAGGGCCCTTTAAGGTTTGTTTTGATCGAATGCATTCAGCCCACACGGTCTTCCTCTTACAGCAGTGTTTCTCAGCTTTACTGGTCCTGTGACCCAGTTTGGCATTTTTAAGTTCACTGACAACCCACTAGCAACAATTGCAAACCGCCCCCTTGGTGAAGCAAGCATAATCAGGGGTCCCTCTTGGTGAAACAAACTCACTTAGAAACAGAGAAACATCACAAAGCGCTGCAGATTGCTTAGGCAGCCCACCACGTCCCACTCGCAACCCACTTTAACCCACAATAGCCAACAATGGAAACTAGCAGCCCATCAGTGGTAACCTGGGTGGCAAACCAATGGTTGAGAAATGCTGATTTAGACGACCCACCGTGATCAGTTTACAAACCAATGATGGCAACTTATGACCCACCAGCAACACGATCCAGTGGTTAAGAAATACTGCCTTACACGGACCCACCGTGCGTCTGCCGAGACTTGAAGACTGATTTTTGGTACTTTGTACCGGCAATTAAAGTAGGAACACTGGTGACCCGAAACGAGACCCACAGAACCTCAATTGCAGTGACCCGAACACTTTGTGACCACCAAACGGCCAAATGGCTGGTCCCAAAATGAAGCCATAAGTTGGCGCATGGTCTGTACAAATGACATAAGAGAACGTAAAATTACACATACAAAGACAACACTTAATAAATGAAATAATTAAAACATAATACAAAACACAGAAATATCCAAACATGGAAGCTTAATGAAAAATAATCCATCCATCCATCCATGTTCCAACCCGCTGAATCCGAACACAGGGTCACGGGGGTCTGCTGGAGCCAATCCCAGCCAACACAGGGCACAAGGCAGGAAACAATCCTGGGCAGGGTGCCAACCCACCGCAGATGAAAAATAATTCCAAAAATAAACTTAAGCCTGGGCAACAACCCTGGTTGAACCGTAACAGCCTTAACACACGTGCCAGATTACCAGGGTTCATAAGCACCACTTGATTATACTGCATAAGGCCCACTCTACGAGTCACTACTGACAATTTGGCCTGCCACCAAAAAAAGGCCACCCACCCGCAGAGGCATAGCTAGGGTTTTCAGCGCCCGGGGACAACTGAAGATTTCGCACCCCCTCCTGTTTGCCAAAATGCAATGGGGAAGGGAAATTTGGCATCCCCTGGATGCTGCGCCCAGGGACAAATGTCCCCTTTTGCCCCCCCACCCCACCCTAGCTTTGCCACTGCCCACCCGTGCAGTCAGTTAGACAGTGGGTTATGTCTGTCAAAGCAACAGAAACAAGGAAGTAAACCATTAACCAATGTGACCAGTAAGGGGGCATTGCAGCACCCCAAATCTCAGACAACACCACATAAACACAACTCCTGGGTTCAAAGGTAAGGGTTCTTATTATGAATTACCTTACAAAAGGCTTCTCGAATACACACCAACACAAATCCACACTCTTTCTCTTTCTTCCTCTCTTGCTTCTTCTCCTCCACTCCTCCCAGGCGAGCTTTGTCCACTTTCACCCGCTCCAGCTCGTCTGGATGAAGTGGAGTGGCTCCTTTTATCTTGGACCGGGGAGGACTTCCTGCGCCAGTGCATAGCCTGATGGAAGTACTTCCAGGTCAATCAAAAGTCCAAAAAACCGTTATATCATTACATAAGGACTTGGATAGCATACAGGCTTGGGCAGATTTGTGGCAGATGAAATTTAATGTCAGTAAATGTAAAGTATTACACATAGGAAGTAAAAATGTGAGGTTTGAATACACAAAGGGCGGTCAGAAAATCGAGAGTACACGTTATGAGAAGGATTTAGGAGTCATAGGGGACTCTAAGCTATCAACATTCAGACAGTGTTCAGAAGCCATTAAGAAGTCTAACAGAATGTCAGGTTATATAGCGCCTTGATGTGTGGAGTACAAGTCACAGGAGGTTCTGCTCCACCTTTATAACACACTGGTGAGACCTCATCTGGAGTACTGTGTGCAGTTTGGGTCTCCAGGCTACAAAAACAACATAGCAGCACTAGAAAAGATCCAGAGAAGAGCGGCTAGGCTGATTCCAGGGCTACAGGGGATGAATTATGAAGAAAGATTAAAAGAGCTGAGCCTTCACAGCTTAAGAAAAAGAAGATTAAGAGGTGACCTGACTGAAGTGTTTAAAATTATGAAGGGAATTAGTACAGTAGATCGAGACTGTTATTTTAAAATGAGTTCATCAAGAACACAGGGACACAGTTGGAAACTTGTTAAGAAATTTCGCACAAACATTAGGAAGTTTTTCTTTACACAAAGAACGATAGACACTTGGAATAAGCTACCAAGTAGTGCGGTAGACAGTAAGACGTCGGGGACTTTCAAAACTCAACTTGATGTTTTTTTGGAAGAAATAAGTGGATAGGACTGGCGAGCTTTGCTGGTCTGAATGGGCTGTTCTCGTCTAGAGGGTTCTAATGTTCTAAAAACCAAGGAGCACAGCTCCTAGTAGCATAGCACCCCTAAGAGGCTCCCAGGGACCCCACCATGGATATTCTACAGCACTACAATTCCCTGTGGAAGCCCACTGGAGTACCTGCCTGAAGGATTGCTACCACCTATCAGTTCAGAATTAGCTTGAACAACTCAGCTCCCCCTGTCCTTCCTTCAGGCTGGCCTCCCAGGCTAGTCGAGGATTGTTTAAACTAGGGAATGGGAGGGCAGGGAGTTTAGGACAGGCCAGGTTTAGATCTATACATGGAAGAACAAACAATGGTGTAGAAATAAAAATGCATAGTAATGTAAATTCTAATGTTCTAATGTTCCTTCATCTATTCCTGCCAGGATGCCAGTGTACCCGCTCTTTAGGTGACATCCTTCTGTAGGCAGGGAACCTCCAGCTTCTTGTCTATTTGCCTCTTTGCAACCTGGGCGTCCTGGCCAGGTACGGGAAGGGAGTCCATTCTGGCAGAGATGCTGCCTGCCATCCATTACACGAGGACCATGAAATAAAAGGTAGTCACAAATATTAATGTCAGCTTCAGTGACAGCTGGGCCATAATTTACAAATGTTGGGCTGGTTGTTGTCTGTCTGATGACTGTTTTGCACACGGAGTGTGGTGATAATTCCGAGTGCTGCATTTTTCACTTCAAGTGACACCCAGCAGGGTATGGAGACCACTACACTGAGCTATCTAGGACATGGTATGAGCTTCACAACCGCTGCTTAGATCAGGTGTCCGTGTTCAACAGGGATGTGGTGCACTAATGTACTGCTGGCAAAGATCTGTGTGCTTCAATGTGTGCAGTCTGCATAAACTACTTGAATGGAAAATGTCTGAAATGCAAAAGAAATGTAGAATTAATTAAGAGTTAAGCACTTAAATTAGGGCCGATATACAGGACTGTGCCAGAAGATGGGGGAACATCTAGACACAGTGCCCACCCATGTGTTGAGTAGGATAACTTCAGACGCAGTGTTGTGTTTGCTTACTGCTCATCTGTGGTGAAATCTCCAGACAAAAATAGCAACTCTGGAAAAATCCGTTGGGTAAGGAAGTCTGCTGTTGGTAACATGTGTGCACAAATGGGTGTCGTTCGGCTGATGGGACAGACGTTGGGCTGATCAGGACAACACAGTTATGAAGAACAGATGGCTCCAAGCACTATTTTAAACCTCTGTAGTCTTAAAGGCTCACATAATAACTGATGTCAATAGTTTTTGCTGTGCTGACATTGCTGCAGAATTCTGAAATGTGTCAATAAGTAACATTTTGTCTTTTAGTGATTTTATCCACCCAATTTAAACATTTTTTACATTTTTGGGAGCAGGACTTTTGTTTTTTATTTTTTTGCTGTGGTCTTACTTTGTTCTCGGCTATGCCAAGTCTTAGAGCCGGTGTTAAAGTGGTTGATCCTGACCATCCATTTTAAAAAATGGCAGCTTCGCTAGAGCTTTGGGAATCTCAGTCTCTTTAAATGTCATTTTGCAGCTGGAGTGCCAGTCCCATCTTCTTTTGTGACCTGTTTTAGAATCGCTGAATCTTTATTAAAGTGCTCTTTTATACACGGTGACCATCTCTAAAAGCAGGGCTAGAATCAATCTAAAGACACCATCTTTAAGTTTAGAGATAATCAAATAATCAGAGTAAACCCCAGACAGATGCACAGAGGATGTGTGTGTCTGACATAAACAGTGCCAGGGCTGTAGTGAGGGGCCATGTCGAGTCTTTAAAGTGGTGATTCCCAATGTGGGGCGCAATTTGAGAATTTAGGTACGTTAAACAATTTCTAAAATGAAAAAACAGAAATTCACTGTTAAAAATTTTTTACAGAGACATTTAGGTGGCAGGGTGGCGCAGTGGGTAGCGCTGCTGCTGCCTTGCAGTTAGGAGACCTGGGTTCGATTCCCGGGTCCTTCCTGTTTGGAGTTTGCATGTTCTCCCCGTGTCTGCGTGGGTTTCCTCCTGGTGCTCTGGTTTCCTCCCACAGTCCAAAGACATGCAGGTTAGGTGCATTGGCGATTCTAAATTGGCCCTAGTGTGTGGTTGGTGTGTGTGTGCCCTGCGGTGGGCTGGCGTCCTGCCCGGGGTTTGTTTCCTGCCTTGTGGCCTGTGTTGGATGGGATTGGCTCCAGCAGACCCCCATGACCCTGTGTTAGGATATAGCAGGTTGGATAACGGATGGATGGACATAGACATTTATATATTTATATAAACATAGAAGGGATGGTGAAGAACCCTTTAATTTATGATCTTACAACCGGCTTGGGTTTTCCTACTTAGAAATCGTTTTTACCATTAAAATAATATGAATTGTAACAATGATTATACAATTTTGCAATATAACAAAAATATAAAATCAAAATATTACAGAAAAAGCTGTCATTAAAGGTGGCGCAGTGGTAGTGCTGCTGCTTTGCAGTAAGGAGACTGTGGAAGATTGTGGGTTCACTTCCCGGTTCCTCCCTGTGTGGATAGTGCTTTGAGTACTGAGAAAAGCGCTATATAAATGTAATGATTTAATTAATTATTTATTTATTTATCTCTTATCATATGTTTTCAAAACTGTATTTGCCGTATTTTCATATTACTTCATATTATATTATTATTTTTTTTAACAATTTCTTAGTGATTTCTTTGTCAGTACTTCAACTATCCTTTCCCTCGTTTGTTTGGGGGTGGGGTAAACGGTAACATAAGTTATTGACTGTTATACTTGTTATACTTGCACTGTTATACCTGCCTCGCACTCTCCACCTTGCACTTTTTAACTTGCACTGTGTTTTTATCAGTATGCTGCTGCTGGAGTATGTGAATTTACCCTTGGGGATTAATAAAGTATCTATCTATGCATTAAATCTTGTGTTAAAATGTAGCAAATAGCATCCTCTGTTGCTCACCACCATTTGTGAAGTTTGCTCTGGGTTGGCTAAAGCAGTGGTGCGTAGTCCGTCTCTCGCTGGGAAAGCTTGGGCATTGATTGGATGGGCAGATTGCATTATTTGAATGCATGAGCACGAGGTAAAGAGGAATTGTGGGTAAAGATTCCCATTTAAAGATTATCTTTCTATTCTCAATTTCACTGAAAGTTACTTATTATGCCAAGTTTTCATCCATCCATCCATTCATTATACAACCCGCTATATCCTAACTACAGGGTCACGGGGGTCTGCTGGAGCCAATCCCATCCAACACAGGGCGCAAGGCAGGAAACAAACCCTGGGCAGGGTATCAACCCACCGATAATTTAGGATCGCCAATGCACCTAACCTGCATATCTTTGGACTGTGGGAGGAAACCCACGCAGACACAGGGAGAACATGCAAACTCCATGCAGGGAGGACCCGGGAAGCGAACACAGGTCTCCTTACTGTGAGGCAGCAGCGCTACCCACTGCGTCACCGTGCCTCCTGTCTAATAAATAATAAATGTGGCACTTGGTGCCATGGCCCACCTGCCAAGTTGTTTTGCCTGCCTAAGGAAAAGTCATCCCAGATGGAGGATCGCAGGAATCGTGGGAGAGAGGGGTCCTTTCATCGGATTGGCTGGCCCAGCACTGTTTCAGCTGTGGAATGGCCAAATGGGGGAGGCAGCTTGAAGGATGAGGTCTCCAGGACTCTATACAAATCCAAATCTTATTATGGGATATATCATCTACTGTTAAATTCTGCTCTGTACTTCTAAAATTTATATTTTTTATTTCTTACTATATTGAGAAATTGTTCTGTTCTGTGTATTGTATTGTATTGACCCCCTTCTTTTGACACCCACTGCACGCCCAACCTACCTGGAAAGGGGTCTCTCTTTGAACTGCCTTTCCCAAGGTTTCTTCTATTTTTCCCTACAAGGTTTTTTTGGGAGTTTTTCCTTGTCTTCTTAGAGAGTCAAGGCTGGGGGTCTGTCAAGAGGCAGGGCCTGTTAAAGCCCATTGCGGCACTTCCTGTGTGATTTTGGGCTATACAAAAATAAACTGTATTGTATTGTATTGTATTGTAATAAGTTTTCAACATATTTTAAATTAAATGTATATGTTGCGGTAGTGTTCTAGTTAAAAAAAAAATTAAATAAATAAATAAATATATATATCTTAGGGCTTGTTGACTGCCTCCAAATCATATATGAATATATATATATATATATATATATATATATATATATATATATATATATATATATATATATATATATATATATATATATATTGTGACAGACGACCGGCTACGGACTCCGGTCGCCACCCCCAGGCCGCTAGGAGGAGCCCTCCGGACAGCATATTTGTGCCCCGAGTTCCAGCAGGGCCTTATGGACTTTGTAGTGTCGTTACACAGCCCTGCTGGATACCTTGGGGGCCGCCAGGAGTCGCTGTAGGGGGGCTAGTGGGCTCTTGTGTGCCCTATAACCCGGGAGTGCATCCCAGTCACGTGACTGGAAGAAGCGATGTGCTCCCGGGATGAAGAAAAGGACTTTGCCCTGACCCTGAAGGAAAACGGACTTGTGGGTTTGGCTTGGAGCCACTTCCGGGTCAGGGGATATAAAAGGACTCTGGGTAAGCCCAGACACTGAACTGAGCTGGGAGGTAGGGTGGCGACGTGTCTGGGAGTGGAGGATTGTTATTATAGAGAATTGTTTATTGAGTATATGAGTGTGGTGTGTGGAGTGCTTTGTGCACTGTACAATAATAAAAATAGTTATTGTACTTTCACCTGGTTTGAAGAGTGGTACCTGAGGGTTCGAGAGGTGGACAACACGCGTATCTGCTACAATATATATATATATATATATATATATATATATATATATATATATATATATATATATATATATATATATATATATATATATATTAAAAGAACCCTTTTTAATGAGAGTATAGTATCAAGTAAGTGAAACTTGTGGGCTATTAATCTGTTCGATTAAAAAAACGTTATCTACCACTGTCCTATTTGTAGGACAGCGACATATATGCCTATATCTGTCGCAACGAAGCAACCACGTGATCCGGGGTATATTCACAGCAGACTTGAGGTTGTGCGTCACAACACTTCCGCGAAAGCGGCCATGTGCCATATAGCATGTGGGCGACAGGTTGTGTTTTGTGTCTTTGGAGGCAGCTTCTGACGTTCCCTACCTGTGACGGCGAGTCTGGACATTTTGTGCTAGTTTGCTGGGACGGAGAGATTGACGCAATGTAAGTAAACTATCTAACTCTCCGTATTGCTAACTTGTATTCTAATCGCACTTACATAGACGTTATTCTGCGACATTTCCCACTGTCCTGTGAATAGGACATTGGGATGATCGCATGCATATAGTGCCTATATCTAAAGCGCACCTTATTTATCTTTTTTTGCATAGCGAGACATGGCAAAAAGGTGCATCACCCTAGATGAAGTGTCACAGCTTCTGGAAGACTGCGAGGAAAAATACTCCGAAGCTACTGTCTGTGTGCTACCGCCAAATACCAGTCAATTGTCAGACGAAGATGAAGGGGATGAGGACGTTGCCAATGCAGGAAATGTAACTGTTGCTGATGTTCCGGGAGAGCTAGAAGTCGAAATGGTTGGAGAAGACATGGAAGACGACACATTGTTTGAAAATGAGGGGGATGACGCTGAAACGGAAGAGAATCAACCATCAACAAGTTCTGCACCTCCAGCGAAACGGCCAAGGAAGAAGAAATGTCCTGCGCCGTCCTGGACAAAGCAGAAGAAGCCAGTCTTCCCAAAGACATCTGCTCTGAATGGACAGGCCGCCGGTGTTGCAGAAAATAATCTGAGACAAACTTTAGCCCAACATAATCCTGTGCAACTCTTTGAGGAGTTCTTTTCACCAGAGATATATGACCTAATCTGTAAAGAAACAGTTCGCTATTCAACGGATTTTAGGAATGATCATGAATTTCATACATCAACTGAAGAAGTGAAGGTCTTCCTTGGGATTTTGATTATAACTGGATATCATAAAGTCCCGTCAGAAGCAGACTATTGGAGTGATGCAGAAGATCTTGTCGTACCTATTGTCAAGAATGCTATGTCCCGAAACCGATTTCAGAAATTGAAAAGTTATAATCATTTTGTGGACAATTCTACTGCAGACAGCAACATAGGTGACTGATCAATCAAGGTGAAGCCGTTGTTTGAACTCTTGAATGAGAATTTCTGTAAATTTGGCTATTTTACACCCAATATCATCATTGATGAGATGATCGTGAAATATTATGGGAGAAACAGCCTGAAACAATTTATAAAGGGAAAGCCCATCAGATTTGGGTATAAATATTGGGCCATATGCTCCAGCGAAGGATACTGTTACACCTTCACATTGTATTGTGGAAAGGAAACAACTGCAACAGATGTGCCACTTGGTTCTCGCGTTGTCTTGAATGCTATACAACATATTGCTGATCCAAGCAGCTATGCTCTGTATTTTGATAACTTTTTTACAAACATGGATCTGCTCTCTCAACTGGCAGATAGAGGATTTCGAGCAACCGCTACCATTAGAGAAAACAGGATCAATAGAACATGTCCAATGAAGTCATCAAAACAGATGAAAAAATCAGATCGTGGTGCCAGCGAGTACGTCTATGACAGAACGTCAGAGGTACTTCTCGTGCGTTGGCACGACAATAACATTGTAACAGTTGCCACTAATCATGACTCTATTGAGCCGCTTCATGATGTCAAGCGACGTGTAAAAGGCCAGAAAGAAAAGAGCACGGTGAAAATGCCTAATTTGATATATAATTACAATGCGTACATGGGCGGTGTTGACCATCATGACTGGCTTGTTTCAAAATACTGTGTTTCTATACGTGGAAAGAAATGGTACTGGCCCCTGTTTACTCGCTGCATTGACATGGCAATAGTGAATGCGTGGATTCTGCACAAAAGTATCCATGGGGGAAATGCCATATCATTGAAGGATTTCAGACGAGCAATTGCCATAGTTTATTTGAAGACCACTGTCCAACGCAAGCATGCAGGAAGACCCAGGGTGCCCAGACTACCAACAGGAGCTGACATGATGCGATACGATGGCGTGTGACATTTTTTGATGCAGAGGAATAAACAGCGTCGCTGTCAGCATGAAGGATGCAAAGGCAAGCCTAAAACATATTGCAACAAGTGCAATACAACACTTTGCCGTACTTGCTTTCAGCCATTTCATGATAAGTAGTGTTGGCATTTGGACTATGATTCCTCTTATGTTTGGTAACTTTCTTGTAAGGTCATAATTGTGAGCAATAAATGTATATGTTCTCATATTGTACATAGAGCTTCTGTTATGTGAAGTCATCCCAGTGTCCTATTTAGAGGACAGGCTGTATCTACATAAGTAAACAAAAAGAAACATGATTACATGGTTTTTCTGTTCCAGGGACTCCAAATGACAATAACTTTACAACGGAAACAAAAAAATTTTTAAAAAATTAATTTGGGAGATAACGGGTTTTAAGTAGCAGAGGGGCTTGTTAATCAGTTTCAGCCACTATGGTGTTAATGAAATTAACAACAGGTGACTTAGAAGGGCAACAATGAGACGACCCCCAAAACAGGAATGAATGGTTTAACAGGTGGAGGGAGGCCATTGACATTTTTCCCTCCTTATCTATTTTTTCACTTGTTTTGCATTTGGCTACAATCAGTGTCACTACTGGTACCATGAGGCGATACCTGGACCCTACAGAGCTGGCACAGGTAGTCCAACTTCTCCAGGATGGCACATCAATATGTGCCATTGCCAGAACTTTTGCTGTGTCTCCCAGCACAGTCTCAATGGCATGGAGGAGATGAAGGAATTTATACCATTGACTGGCCCTCATGCTCACTCGCCTGACCTAAATCCAGTAGATCACCTCTGTGACATTATGTTTCGGTCCATCCGACAACACCAGGTTACACCTGAGACTGTCCAAGAGCTCAGTGATGCCCTTCTCCAGATCTGGGAGGAGATCCCCCAGGACACCATCTGTCGTCTCATTAGGAACATGCCCCCCCAACCCGTCATTGTCAGACATGCATACAAGCATGTGGGGGCCATACAAACTGCTGAGTACAATTTTGAGCTGCTGCATCATTTTTTTCACTTTGATTTTCAAGGTGTTTTTTGAATTCAGCCCTCTGTAAGTTGATAATTTTCATTTCCATCAAACGATGTGGCATCCTTTCGTTCCTAACACCTTACCATATCAGTTGAGATATCCAGCAGGATTTTTTTCCCATTGAGATCTAATTTGTTTTCAAAGTGTTCCTTTAATTTTTTTTGCACAGTTTAAATATACTGTATGTATATATATATATATATATATATATATATATATATATATATATATATATATATATATATATATATATATATATGATACAGTTTGCATATTTGCAGCTGGAGATCCATAAAGGGATATATATATATGTTTATATCAGGTGGCACAGTGGCGCAGGGGAGTTTGCTTCCCATGTCCTCTCTGCATGTTCTCCCCGTGTCTGCGTGGGTTTCCTCCAGATGCACCCTCCATTTGATGGCTGGAGTAGGGAGTGTAGCGGGACAGAGCTCAGAGGAGAGGAGTGGAGGCGGACCTGAAAGGGCATTTGAGGAAGAAGGCCTGGACTTTGGGGTGAAGTGGGTTGTGTGTGTTTCACTTTTGTAAATACTGTGTAAATAAACGTGAGTGGGTTGAAATCAATCACGTCTACCTGTCTGTGTCCGGCCTGTTTCCCACATCACTTACACGATTCTCTTTTTTACCCAAGAACACACATCCGTCAGCTCGAGTGACACGCTGTGAGACGACAGTCGTGATGATTAAACATGCAGTTGTTTTTGTTGACGAGGGCTTGTCTGCCAAGTCTTCATCAGAAACATCCCGGCGTAGACACTGTGACTTCACTCACAATGGAAAGTGAGCAAGCAGGCTGTAATTAGAAATACTGACTTGAGTTTTCCACCCAGATACTGGATAAAATATTGCTGCAAATGTATTCATCTTCTGTGAAGCCAGGGAAACAATATGTTTTTCTGCATTTTCTTTCTTGGCAAGCAAACACTGACTGAGAAATTTAAAATTTGTGAAGAGCTGGCTGAAGAAGGCGTTTATACAGCATGCTACCACACTGGCACTGAATGGTAGCTGTGCTGGCTTTTCTTCAACATACAAAGGTGTGAGTGCTATTCGATGTTTTGGAAAGCCTATCTTCTAATGATGCTTACAGTAAGACTGGAATAGTTTGGAGCATGAAGACGTTTTATAATGTAATAACTTAAGCACTGAGAAAGGTAAAGTCGGGTTGAGGTCCCAAAGTGGAAGAGGCCCTTTTATGATGCCTACAGCCATTGGTAGCACCTTCATTTGGGACATCTGTAGTCATGACCGAGAAGGACTGGTGCAAGTGAGTAGACAGGCAAGATCTTCAATTCAAACGTATAGCAGAACTTTATTAAACAAAGAATTAAAGTGTTGAAAAGTGCTGCAGTACATTCATTAAATCAATAAATAAGTCTTCTTTAAGATTGTGCCTATAATACATAATATTATACACATAAATAAATCATTTTTATATCCTTAATGACATATTCCCTCCTTCCCTCATCAGGACGTCCTCAAGAACTCACATCGCGTAGTCTGTGGCAAAGCCCGCCATCCCAGGCCTCACCAGGCACCATGCGCCCTCACTATGGATGCTGCCATGCTGTGGATCCACTGCTCCACTGCTCAGCAGATGTCAACATCTACACGACCTGGAGCTGTCATACAGCCATGGACCCTGCTCCCTTTAGATATCTCTACAGAACCCATGCTACCTGTTCTGTACATTCACCTCAGAATATTCATCATGCCAAATACTCGTCTCTCTTTTCGTTTCTTTCTTCTCCTTTCGTTTTTTTCCTCTCTGGCACTAACCCACCCTCACTTCCATCTTGTGGCCACCCCACCTGCCTCTTAGTGAAATACAGACCGCGCCACTCCTTCCATAATTAAATGAATTCCAGTGACATGCGTATTGACATGTGAGCCACTTGTCCACAGTTAAGCTACTGGGCTGTGATAAACACCCATTAAAATCCATAATAAGTTAAACCATTAACTCTCTTTAGGGGGGATGTCAACGTTTGTCAACACAAGGTGTTGAGAGCAGATGTTGATTAAAGTTGACATTCGGGGTCGAGGGCGAAAATAGGCTGTAAACGTCATTACGCTACTCACATGGGTGAGAGGGCAAAGCGAATGTGCAAAGCAAAATACATTTTATTTCTTTATTTATGTATTTATTTATTTATTTTTTGCGTATTATTGTTAAATCAGACTTGGACTTATCGAACTCCAATTTTGATGCACGTGATCTGGAGTCGAAAACAAAAGTCAGTGACCTGCATCAGCTGATCAGTCTCCAGCTGATCATGCAGTTGACTCGCCTATGGCAATGTTCATCTGGGAGGACTGCACAGACCTGGAGCCGTCATACAGCCATTGGTCCTGCTCCCTTTAGATAACTCAACAGAATCCATGCTACCTGTTCTGTACGTTCATCTCAGAATATTCCTCACGCCAAATACTCGTCTCTCTTTCCATTTCTTTCTTCTCCTTTCATTATTCACCCTCTGGCACTAACCCACCCTCACTTCCATCTTGTGGCCATCCCACCTGCTTCTTAGTCAAATACAGACTGCGCCACCCCTTCCGTATTTAAATTATTCCTGGTGACATGCGTATTGACATGTGAGCCGCTCGTCCACAGTTGAGCTACTGGAGTGTGATAAACACCCATTAAAATCCATAATAAGTTAAACCATTAACTCTCTTTAGGGGGGATGTCAACATTTGTCGACACAAGGTGTTCAGGGCAGATGTCGATTAAAGTCGACTTTCGGGGTAGAGGGTGAAAATAGGCTGTAAACGTCAGTAAAACTCACCGTTACCTAATAGGTAGACCCTCTGTGCTAGGAGGACAGTTAGCCTCGTTGACTTGCTGTTGAATTTCTTCGTATGTGAGTAGCGTACAGTAAACAGCGTCTAGAATGGCATCGACATTGGGTGAGAGAGCAAAGTGAATGTGCAAAACAAAATACTCTGTGCATTTTATTTCTTTCTTTATTTATGTATTTAAAGGTGCTGGTCATAAAATTAGAATATCATGACTAAGTTGATTTATTTCAGTAATACCATTCAAAAAATGAAACTTGTATATTAGATTCATTCATTACACACAGACTGATGTATTTCAAATGTTTATTTCTTTTAATTTTGATGATTATAACTGACAACTAATGAAAGTCCCAAATTCAGTATCTCGGAAAATTAGAATATTGTGAAAAGGTTCAATATTGAAGACACCTGGTGCCACACTCTAATCAGCTAAGTAACTCAAAACACCTGCAAAAGCCTTTAAATGGTCTCTCAGTCTAGTTCTGTAGGCTACACAATCATGGGGAAGACTGCTGACTTGACAGTTGTCCAAAAGACGACCATTGACACCTTGCACAAGGAGGGCAAGACACAAAAGGTCATTGCTAAAGAGGCTGGCTGTTCACAGAGCTCTATGTCCAAGCACATTAATAGAGAGGCGAAGGGAAGGACAAGATGTGGTAGAAAAAAGTGTACAAGCAATAGGGATAACCGCACCCTGGAGAGGATTGTGAAACAAAACCCATTCAAAAATGTGGGGGAGATTCACAAAGAGTGGACTGCAGCTGGAGTCAGTGCTTCAAGAACCACCACGCACAGACGTATGCAAGACATGGGTTTCAGCTGTCGCATTCCTTGTGTCAAGCCACTCTTGAACAAGAGACAGCATCAGAAGCGTCTCGCCTTTGGACTGTTGCTGAGTGGTCCAAAGTTATGTTCTCTGATGAAAGTAAATTTTGCATTTCCTTTGGAAATCAAGGTCCCATAGTCTAAGGAAGAGAGGAGAGGCACAGAATCCACGTTGCGTGAGGTCCAGTGTAAAGTTTCCACAGTCAGTGATGGTTTGGGGTGCCATGTCATCTGCTGGTGTTGGTCCATTGTGTTTTCTGAGGTCCAAGGTCAACGCAGCCGTCTACCAGGAAGTTTTAGAGCACTTCATGCTTCCTGCTGCTGACGAACTTTATGGAGATGCAGATTTCATTTTCCAACAGGACCTGGCACCTGCACACAGTGCCAAAGCTACCAGTACCTGGTTTAAGGACTATGGTATCCCTGTTCTTGATTGGCCAGCAAACTCGCCTGACCTTAACCCCATAGAAAATCTATGGGGTATTGTGAAGAGGAAGATGCAATACGCCAGACCCAACAATTCAGAAGAGCTGAAGGCCACTATCAGAGCAACATGGGCTCTCATAACACCTGAGCAGTGCCACAGACTGATCGACTCCATGCCACGCCGCATTGCTGCAGTAATCCAGGCCAAAGGAGCCCCAACTAAATATTGAGTGCTGTACATGCTCATACTTTTCATGTTCATACCTTTCAGTTGGCCAACATTTGTAAAAATCCTTTTTTTGTATTGGTCTTAATTGATATTCTAATTTTATTAGATACTGAATTTGGGACTTTCATTAGTTGTCAGTTATAATCATCAACATTAAAAGAAATAAACATTTGAAATACATCAGTCTGTGTGTAATGAATGAATCTAATATACAAGTTTCACTTTTTGAATGGAAAATCAACTTTGTCATGATATTCTAATTTTATGACCAGCATCTGTATTTATTTACTTATTTATTTTTTGTGTATAATTGCTGAATTGCTGCTTGGACTTATTGAACTCCAATTTTGATGCAAATGATCTGGAGTTCAAAAATGAAAGACAGGTACCTGCATCAGCTGATTGGTCCCCAGCTGATCATGTAGTTGACTCGCCTAAGACAACATTCATCTGGGAGATCTACACAGACGCTGATCAGACTCTGATTTTGATGCAAATGATCTGGAGTTCAAAAACGAAAGACAGGTACCTGCATCAGCTGATTGGTCCCTAGCTGTTTGTTGAGCTGGACACACTTGTGCAGATGACACATCTATGGCAATGTTTGCCTGGCTGGACTACACAGACACAGACTCATGGGAGGCAAGATGGCTTCTGGACTTCATTTAATGACACGGTGTGGCGGTGGATGCTATGGATTACTAGCCATTCGACTACTTCAAGCTGTTTTTCTTCAGAAAGTGCCTTTCAGCACAGACAAACAGCTATGTAATAAGTTTGGGAATTTACATACTGTAGGGGCTCATGGAACATAAAGCAGAGTGACATTTGTGTAATTTGTGTAAATATATATTTTACGTTGATTTATGTGTGAAACCATTGCTTTGTCTGCGGTGGGCTGGCGCCCTGCCCGGAGTTTGTTCCTGCCTTGCGCCCTGTGCTGGTTGGGATTGGCTCCAGCAGACCTCCGTGACCCTGTGTTAGGATATAGCGGGCTGGAAAATGACTGACTGACTGACCGACCATTGTTTTGTGTGTTGTTTTGGAAAAATACTCAGCCCTGGGACAAAACGGAAAAAATAA
The DNA here is from genome assembly GCF_900747795.2 of Erpetoichthys calabaricus. Classification (NCBI taxonomy): domain Eukaryota; kingdom Metazoa; phylum Chordata; class Cladistia; order Polypteriformes; family Polypteridae; genus Erpetoichthys; species Erpetoichthys calabaricus. Next base: position 24,003,291 of record NC_041397.2, read on the forward strand.
TTAGCTCTAAAAGAGTTAAAACACCCCCCAGACTCATCTTAGTCACCCAGTTACTACCAAAGTGAATCCTTCAAAGAAAGTGGTTGGCGCCCACCAGCATTGCCTTTTGCACTGCAGTGAATGTCAGAGGAATCTTTTCCTTTTGGTTTGTCAGACCAGAACTGGTTGCTGCCAGAGTCCTTTTAAAGGACCCAGAGATGGATGTCCAGGATAGTGGGCAGAGCAGTTGTTTCTTTTTTTCCAGGGTGGCAACATCAGAACTGTAAAGGAAACTTAGTCCTGGTGAGATGAGATGGATGATAAAACTCTCAATGGAAGATGACCATTCAATCCATTGAGCTGGTCTGGTTAGCTAACAGCTAATTCCTTCCAATACCTCATCCAGATTCTTTAACAAGTTTTAGCTTCAACTTGACCTCTCTCGTTTGTCGTTTGTTCCAGATTCTCATGAGTACTGTGAAGAAGTGCTTCCTGGCTTCTCCTTAATTTCCACGTATGTCCTTGAGTACATGCTTGCTATCTTCTCAGAAGAATTCTGAGAATCTGAATGGGTTGGATTTAGTCCCCATAGTAATAATTAATGTGTTTTATACATGTATCTTGTTGTATTTTATAGCTTGTTAGGTTCAAGATTACTGATTTGAAGTCTGTTTCGGGTTTTATCTCATTATGATGTTTTGTTTTTTTTTTACATTATGCCCTTATCGTTTACATCAGTGAAAGGCAACCTTTTTCGAGTTGCGGAGCACTAAGTCCAAAAATTTTCTTTTGCGGCGCACCTGAGGGACTGCCCATAAATAAAATCGTGACGACATAATCTATGGATAAGTTTGAAAGACATTTTATTAATAAAGGAATCAAAGGATAAATCTTAAATTTAATTAATGTGAACGTTGGGATTGTTTTTCAGCACATATGAGATTGATGCGAGGATCAATTTTCGAAAGACAGACACGGATTTCCTTGTCGATCATTTGAAGTCTCTCACGTTTCTTAGACTTCATTTCCGTAAGTGTTGAAAAACCTTGCTCACAGAGATAAGAGCTTCCAGTGAGCGAGATCTTCTAACAACGAGACTTTTTAAGTCTCACGAGATGTGTTTTTGACACCGCTGGTGTTGATATTATGATGAATGGTGAACAGCGAAAATTTTAACTTGCATTCAAAATAAATACATTCGTTTATTCAACAATCTGATTAACCGTTATCTGTTTTTCCAACATAAAATATTTTTTTTAAACATTATCTTTTTAATCAACCAAAAGTTCAAAAACACTAGCAATTTTAAATATTTGACAAAAGTTTTCGCAGCGCCCCTAGAAAATTCCGTGGTGCACTGCACCGGTTGCCCGACAGTGGTTTACATGATGCTCTAAGTTGTTTCGCGTGACTGTTTCAGGCATGTTTCTAACGTTATAGGAAGGGACACTTTAAATATGGCAGCGTTCACCGCGTTCGCTATCCCTCAGGAGAAGCTGTGAAATTAAAAGAGAAACAAGAAAAGAAGGTCCCAAGGGATGCTCCGTCTCTTATCTGAAGGATGAAAGAGGATTGTTAGGAGAAGGGTCTTCAGAGGCGTGGAGCTCCATGTTTCTCTGAGGTTGGTCCAAAAGTGAACACTGACTTCTGGTGAAACTTTCAGTGTAGCACACAAGAACAAAAATGCACTGGGTCTCCAAGGGTCACAATGTAGTCCAGTGGTTCTCAATCTGTGGGGTGGGTCCCCCTAGGGGGGCGCTAAGTAACAAAAAGGGGGGCGCGAAGATGTGAAAAAAAGAAAATAAGAATCAAAAATATGAAAAATACATTAATTGAAACCAAAACAAATTAACTTAAAATACATTCTGATACTAGAAAAATAAATATAGAGTTAGATAAATGTCGATAAAAGTTAAGTAGGTATAATAAAATATGCATCTATGATATATCATTAATTAAAAATGAACAAATTGGTATTAGTGGGCTCCTTTCAAAAAAACCTTAGGGGGGCGCGATTAAAACTGTTTTGAAAACTCAGGTCGCAAATACTTAAAGGTTGAGAAATGCTGATGTAGTCCAATTTATCAATATGGTCCTAGAAAGCAACTATGCAAAAATTGGTCGAGATCGTTCAAAGAGTGTAGGATGGTATGGGGAAGAGACAGGCAGACAGAGAGATTTCCTCTTGTATACATATAGAATAGTCGGAGGACTTGGCATTGTCCCGGTGTATTTGTAGAATGGGTAACGGAAAGAAAGCAAAGGTTTGTTTGTTTTTCAAATGGTGACCCTGTTGTCATTGCTAACTATCCCATCACACTGCCTCTCTATCAATGTCTCCGCTCTCATGAGTCGAGAATTTGTACTTTTTGGATCCGATTGAATTCTAGAGTTGCAAGAACTTCTTGTTTGGTTGTATCTATTTCCACTGTCATGTCTGACTTGTCCTCTTAATCAAAGGTGGACAGTTTTTAGTGCTTAAATTATGAATAAAAGCTGACAAAGCAGGAGTTTAACAACAACTCTTTGATTCTCCTTTGTGTTGTACTTCACTTCCACTCGCAATGAAGCCTCACCCAACACCCTCCTGTGAAAGCACACGATACTCCATTTTATATTACAGTAAATAGAAGCGACACGCGGTGTTGCATGGGTAAGTCATGTTTATCTCTGGCCATTTTGTCTGCTAGTCCGGCTTCAGTCTGTTCAGATGTTTCACTCGCTCTGAGCTGGCACTGTTAGTCAAAATGAAGGAAATAGGGAAAAAAACACTGGGACCCCCAGGGACCCTAGAAAAAAACTATTCTGAATTTGGTTCAGATCAGTTAAAGAGTACTGGAGTGTAAGGGGAACAGACTAACAGACAGACAGACTCTCTATTTGATTTACAGCACCTATGTTCCTTTTGCCCGCTTTTCTTCATTAAACTGCAGGAGGCTAACTGCTCCTCACAGATTACTCAGCTGATCTTCTTGAATTCTGTGTACTGGCATTCTGCATGGAGCCTACACCTTTTGTACTGTCATGGGGTAAGTGTAGTCATTCATGCACAGATGTCCAAATGACGCACGTTCACAGGATGTTGATGCCAGCACCAAATGGTGGGTTAGCTTTGGTATAAACGTATTCAGCAGCATGTACATGAGCTGTTGCAGTTCAATGGGGGGATCCCCATTGCTTTACCTGCACAGCAATGACCATGCAGTCCCCCTATCTCCAAAGAGGTGCAGCCCTAGATATTGTGATGGAACAAGGGGCAGCAGCGAGCTCCAAACCGCCAAACACGAACAAACAGTGAGTCCCAGGATTCAAATAATGGACAGTTTATTAAACCACGTCTTCCACAAAGTTGAAAAAAGCACAAAGATATACAGTAAGTTTTCTCTCTCCAGAATGCCTTTCTCTCATCACCACTACCGCACCGCCCTCCTCCAACTGAGTGTTGCTCCATGCCCTCCCAGCTCTGAATTACCTGAAAAAAGGGAGTGCTTCCGGTGCCAGGGTGATTGCCCAATGGAAGCACTTCTGAGTCATGTGACAGTCCATTATAGCAGGGAGCTTGTCTTCCTGCAGCGCCCTCTTGCAGCACCCAGTGACCACAGCAGGGCTGCTCTGCCAGACTACATCTCCCATCATGCCCTGCTGGCTTCCCACTGGGCACCAATATCCAGGGCCGCTGCCATCTAGCGTGCTAGGGGGGTTAAAAAAAACTTTATTAAATTTATTAAAAATAAAAAAAAACTGAGAAAGCACATGTCCATAAGTATTCACAGCCTTTGCTCAATACTTTGTCGATGCACCTTTGGCAGCAATTACAGCCTCAAGTCTTTTTGAATGTGATGCCACAAGCTTGGCACACCCATCCTTGGCCAGTTTCGCCCATTCCTCTTTACAGCACCTCTCAAGCTCCATCAGGTTAGATGGGAAGCATCGGTGCACAGCCATTTTAAGATCTCTCCAGAGATGTTCAATCAGATTCAAGTCTGGGCTCTGGCTGGGCCACTCAAGGACATTCACAGAGTTGTCCTGAAGCCACTCCTTTGATATCTTGGCTGTGTGCTTAGGGTCGTTGTCCTGCTGAATGATGAACTGTCGACCCAGTCTGAGGTCAAGAGCGCTCTGGAGCAGGTTTTCATCCAGGATGTCTCTGCACATTGCTGCAGTCATCTTTCCCTTTATCCTGACTAGTCTCTCAGTCCCTGCTGCTGAAAAACATCCCCACAGCATGATGCTGCCACCACCATACTTCACTGTAGGGATCGTATTGGCCTGGTGATGAGCGGTGCCTGGTTTCCTCCAAACGTGACGCTTGGCATTCACACCAAAGAGTTCAATCTTTGTCTCATCAGACCAGAGAATTTTCTTTCTCATGGTCTGAGAGTCCTTCAGGTGCCTTTTGGCAAACTCCAGGCGGGCTGCCATGTGCCTTTTACTAAGGAGTGGCTTCCGTCTGGCCACTCTACCATATGGGCCTGATTGGTGGATTGCTGCAGAGATGATTGTCCTTCTGGAAGGTTCTCCTCTCTCCACAGAGGACTTCTGGAGCTCTGACAGAGTGACCATTGGGTTCTTGGTTACCTCCCTGGCTAAGGCCCTTCTCCCCCGATCGCTCAGTTTAGATGGCCAGCTAGCTCTAGGAAGAGTCCTGGTGGTTTCAAACTTCTTCCACTTACGGATGATGGAGGCCACTGTGCTCTTTGGGACCTTCAAAGCAGCAGAAATTTTTCTGTAACCTTCCCCAGATTTGTGTCTCGGAGGTCTACAGACAATTCCTTTGACTTCATGCTTGGTTTGTGGTCTGACATGAACTGTCAACTGTGGGACCTTATATAGACAGGTGTGTGCCTTTCCAAATCATGTCCAATCAACTGAATTTACCACAGGTGGACTCCAATGAAGCTGCAGAAACATCTTAATGATGATCAGGGGAAACAGGATACACCTGAGCTGAATTTTGAGCTTCACGGCAAAGGCTGTGAATACTTATGTACATGTGCTTTCTCAATTTTTTTATTTTTAATAAATTTGCAAAAATCACAAGTAAACTTTTTTCACATTGTCATTATGGGGTGTTGTGTGTAGAATTCTGAGGAAAAAAATGAATTTAATCCATTTTGGAATAAGGCTGTAACATAACAAAATGTGAAAAAAGTGATGCGCTGTGAATACTTTCCAGATGCACTTTATCTATCTATCTATCTATCTATCTATCTATCTATCTATCTATAGGTTGAGAAATGCTGTCCTAATCAGTGACCAGTTTTCATTGCTAATGAACTTCTTTTCCCTTCATTTTAATAGCCCTGTTTTTAAAGATTCAGTCCTCTGAATTCTTTTCTTCATTAAATGGCAGCCAAACAGAAATGAGACGTGAAACGAGCCAACAGATAACCAGCTAAACTGGGGCTTCAAACTTCAACCAATTTCAGTCCAACCAGTTTCTTAATGAAAAGCTGATTCTTGCTGTTAATTAAGCCTGTTATTTAACTCCATTGCTTGTTGCTGCTCTCATTCTGCCACAGCTTACATTTCTAAAACTTGATTTTTTTGTTTCGAAGAATTCGATCAGAATGTTTTGGTGACCAGAGCAGACCAGCCTTACCGAGACCTTCACCTTTCTTTATTTTCAGATATTGTGGTTAGCTGGTCAGGTGGCAACTTATTTTGAGTTTCATTATTGTTTGGCTGCTAATTAAGGAAAAAGAAAGAACTAAGGGGTCTGAGTCTGGTTAACTAAAACTACGACAAAAGAAGTTAATTAGCAGCAAAAACCGGTCACTAATTAAGAAGGTGATTAGAATGAAAACCTGCAGCAACTGCAGCTCTCCAGGACCAGAGTTGGACGCCTCTGCTTCAGACCATACAACCTTCTCCCAGATAACATCAGAGTCTCCCATGTGCCTTCTACCTTCTGCCTCTCGCCAAGAGAGACTACCCATCCATTATCCAACCCGCTATATCCTAACTATAGGGGTCTGCTGGAGCCAATCCCAGACAACAAAGGGCGCAATGCAGGAAACAAACCCTGGGCAGAGCGCCAGCCCACCACTGGGCACACACACACACACACACACACACACACACACACACACACACACACATACCCACACACCAAGCATCACACTAGGGCCAATTTGGAATCTCCAATCCTACCTAACCTGAATGTCTTTGGACTGTGGGAAGAGTACCCGAGGGAAACCCACACAGACACGGGAAGTGAACCCAGGTCTCCTTACTGCGAGGCAGCAGCACTACCTACTGCGCCACCGTGCCGCCCCAAAATATAATAAGCACTTTTTTTTTTTATCAGTGATTTTTTCATGAAGCTGTGACTGGTGAAGCCATAGTCACTGTAGCTCATCACTCCTTCAAAGCTCTCATAGATCTCTTGGTGGCCTTCCTCACACATCTTCCTGCACGATCCCTCAGTTTTGGTGGTCGGCCTGCTCTAGCAGATTTATAGCTGTGCCCCACTCTTTCCATTTCTTCATGATTGATTTAACTGGACTCCCAGGGATATTCAGTGTCTTGGTTATTTTTTCGTCTCCATCCCCTGACTGGTGCTTTTCAGCTCCCTTTTTCACAGAGTTGCTTGCTGTGTATGTTAGGTCGCAATACTGACTCACGACACACTCAGGAGCATGACAGTCGAGTAAAACCTGCAGACAGGTGAGCTCCATTGAACAAATAAAGCCAACCTCTAAAACCAAGTGGCTGCCCCAGTGAAGACTGAGGGGTGTCATATTAAAGGGTGAATTCTTATGGGATCAATCATTTTGTGTTTTATATTTCTAATTAACTTCATCCACTTTGTGCAGAACTGTTTTCACTTTGACATTAAAGAGACTTTTTCTGCCAACTGTCCCAGATGGATGAGGACCCTACCCAGCCGGGACGCCTGGATGGTCCCCGTAATGGACAATACTTCCCCTGGGCCACAAGGGGGCAGCCGCCCGGGTCTGCTTATGGGCCACTGGACCGGAGTTGGGACATTCATCCCTACCAAAGGACGTGGTCACCACCAGGGGGCGCCCAGACAGTCGTGAAGTCCCAGATGGCAGCACTTCCGCCACACCAGGAAGTGCTGCCGGAAGAATTCCCAGAGGCACCCGGAGTGCTTCCAGGGACTCTCTGGACTCTTCCGCCACACCAGGAAGTGTCATCAAGGGGAGCACCAGGAGCTCATCCGGGTCAGTATATAAGGGGCCGCCTCCCTCCAGAAGGGGAGCCAGAGTTGGGAGGAAGGAGACGAAGCTTGTTAGGAGGGGAGAGGCGGTCAGAGAGAGAAAGAGAAAGAAGAAAGAGTGTTGGAGGAAGGCATTGTGGTGCTGAAAGAAATAAAAGAAGTGTGTTTTGGACATTCTGGTGTCTGTCTGTCTGTGACCGGGGGTATGCTTTCCACAGAACCCGTGTCAAAAAAGCCAAATAAATAACAATAAAATGTGAAAACTTCCAGGGGGTGAATACTTTTTCTAGGTACTATATATTAAATACTTTAATACAACATTTCCAAGTGTCACGGGTGTCGGTCGCCCATCTAGGCAGAGCTCATGGAAAATGGAAACCAACCCATAGGTGGGCTAGCAATGCATCATAAGGCCCAGTCATTCTCACACCTACACAGGGCCAAATTCGAACCCCCAATTAGCGTAAGATGCACACATTTCATTTCTAAAGAAAATCATATTTAATTTAAACACAAAGGCTAACAGATTTTCAGACTGTCACGTCAGTCCTGCAGTCATTTCCACTCAGCACAATAGCCATTGTGGGAAAAGATTTACCTTTTCTCATTTCACATATAAATAAAAAGAATGCAGCATATGCTAATGATAACTGCTATTCACACACACAGTCTGGGCATTATGAACGAAATATGAATAATGTTGCCAGGACTTATCAAACGAGATAAGAAAGACATGCCATGACCGGAATGAACAGCTGTGCGCTTTGTGACTGGCGTGAATGGTCTGGGCCTCCAGCCCGTTTACTGACCCTAATCAGTGATTTCACACTTTGTTGACTTCCAGCCAGCGTTAATACGGATATTTGGCTTTGCTTACATAAAGCAAGATTTCAGAAGATTTTCATTTTTATTCAAACAAAATCTAAAGAGGAATATGATCTCATTACTTACTCTGCTAAACTGGAAGCCATCGAGTCGTATGTACAGTAGAGTCCAAATTCTAACGTACGCTGGCTGCAGATCATTTCACATTCAGCACTTTGACTTCCTCCGTAAGATTATTTAGTGTACTTTGTACAGAAATGCACAGCTAGATGACAATATTATGAGATGGCGTTTGCGATGGAAACATAAATGTTGAACGAATCTGTAAGAAACAAATTCATAGTAAATCCCACCACGGCCACTTCAGGTGTATATTAGAATCAGAATCATGAAAACTTTATTAATCCCGAGGGAAATTATTGATCTTACAACTGTACAAATAGACAAAGGCACAAGTAACAGTAAGAGCAAGTATAAAAAATAATCATGTAAAATAAAAATAGAATATAAATATCAAAATAAGGTACATTAAATCATCATTCGTAATGGTGAATGAAATACAATAAATTCAATGCAAGTGAGTATATGATAAAATCCCTAGCATACTAAACAATAATAGCACACTGAGCTTGACATATTTCATATAAAATGCTGCACATTAAGTGAAATATTGAAAATGCTATTCACATGACAAAATGTACTGGGATAGCCATTAAAGAAACTGGGAACAGCTTTTAGTATGGATGAGTGACGGGAAGGGGAGTTAGCGAGTCTGATCCATTTTTAAAACACTACATGGCACTCCCTTGTATCCATCCATCCATTTTCCAACCCGCTGAATCCAAACACAGGGTCACGGGGGTCTGCTGGAGCCAATCCCAGCCAACACAGGGCGTAAGGCAGGAACCAATCCTGGGCAGGATGCCACCGCAGGGCACACACACACACAAAAACACCCAGGACAATTTAGGATCGCCAATGCACCTAACCTGCATGTCTTTGGACTGTGGGAGGAAACCGGAGCACCCGGAGGAAATCCATGCAGACACAGGGAGAACATGCAAACTCCACACAAGGAGGACTCCCTTGTATCCTTAACATATATTCCTTTAAAAACATCAGAGATTTGACAAACGAGAGGAGGCCATTCAATCAGTCGAGCTTGTTGGTTTAGCTGACAGCTGATCTGTCCAGATATCTCATCCAGATTCTTCTGAAAGGTTCTCAAGGTTTCTGCTTCAACTCCATGTCTTGGTAGTTTGTTCCATATTACTTATAGTGTGGATGAGTGAGGGGAAGAGGAGTCACAGAGTCTGACGACTGTGGGGAGGAAGGATTTCCAATGATGGTTAGTGGAGCACTTCATGCTGGTCAGGCTACTGCTGAAAACATTCCTGTCTCCACCCACAGCACCATGAAGTGAACGATTATCATTTTCAATAACGGACTGAAATCCAGACAACATTCTCTGATCTGCCACAGCTTCCAAGCTATCCAGGTTTTCTCCTACCATAGAGCCAGCCTTCTGAATTAGTTTGTTTATCCTCTTAATGTCTGCCACTTTCATGCTGCCGTCCTCCTCAACACACCAGAGTGAAAAAAATAGCACTGGCAAACACACACTCGTAAAACATCCGCAGCACACCCTAAAAGATCTGAGTCTTCATAGTACTACGGTGTTGTACCGTGTTAGCCATTATTAATGTAGTAAGAAGTCAAGCACAATGAGACCTTTTATTGGCCAACTAAAAAGATTACAATATGCAAGCTTTCAAGACAACTCAGACCCTGAGTCGTCATAAGAAATACGCCAACTTTGACCCTTCTTATATATGGCCATGGAGTTCTTGGACCAGTCTACTATTACTGTTCATATACATATACAAGATGCTTGTTTTCCTGAACGATCTCCACATCCACACCTCTAATAGACACGGGACTAACTGGAGATCGTGATCTTCTTAAATCCACCACCAGTTCTTTAGTTTTACTGGCACTGACCTGCAGCTGATTCAACAAACACCAGCAAAACAAAACTGTCCACTACCTTCCTATATTCCGAACATAAACTGTACTCAAGCCTATATGACTAATTTCAGGGTGGATGGGGAAAATTTGAAGGACAGGAGCCAGCGATAGATGGAGAGGAAGTTCATTGTGGAGTCCACCTCCTCTCACACTCTGTCAGGGGGCAATTAGTCTTAGAGGGGCAAAGTAGAAGTTCCACACGAGCATATTGAATATTCATATCTGGGAATTCAAGCCCAGATCAGTGTACAGTAATATTTCAGTCAATGAAGCAGATGTGCTCCAGAACTTCAGTTCATTTTAAGAAACTTCATTATCAGAGATAGATGTATCACAGGAGAAATGTGGATGCGTATCGTTACAACTAGGGGCTGAGGTTGTGGAGGTGATTATTGTTTATTCAGCATCTGAAACTGGCATCTTATTCCTCTGTTGCCCTCCATCGTCACTACTGTCACCCAGATCTTCCATGGCTCCTTACACATGGCACTACACCCTCTCATTTGCATTTCTTTTTTTGTGGCTCCAAAATCCGTACTAACCCCTTACTTCTCTGCTGTTCGTTTTCCGGTTTTCTGTTGTGGTGATCTGTGCCACCACCACCTGATCAAAGCACCGTGCAGTTCCTATATTGATGGATTGAATGCCAGAGGTCCACGTGACATCGTCATCTAATTCTTCCATGTGAAGCCTGAAAACCATGAGGACTGATTGAGATCATTTATGTTAGGTAGAATGCCTAGAGGGGCTGGGTGGTCTCGTGACCTTGGAACCCCTGCAGATTTTTGTTTTTTTTCTCCAGCCCTCTAGAGTTTTTTTTTTTGTTTGTTTTTTCTGTCCTCCCTGGCTATTGGACCTTACTTTAATCTTTGTTAATTAGTATTGCCTGATTTTATTTTTATATTTTAATTTTTTTTTCTTTCTTCATTCTGTAAAACACTTTGAGCTACATGATTATGAAAATGTGCTATAGAAATAAACGCTGTTATTGTTGTTGTTGCTATCCACTGCCTGCATGTTCATGATGTTGGCTCCTCCTTGCATTTAATGATCCTTAAAGAAGTCAAAAAACAGAGCACAATGGTGAATTAAACACTATTTCCACATTATATAAAATCTTATTAGAGTCCCTACCTTTCAAAGATCCAAGAGGACATTGGGAAGAAGATCTCTTAATCAATATATCAGAAAAGGAGTTTAAGGTAGCAATGCAGAGAATTCACTCGAGCTCCATGTGCACAAAGCATAGAATTATTCAACTAAAAATTATATATCCAGCTCATCTGTCTCGCTTAAAACTGTCCAAAATGTTTCCAGGGCAAGATCCAACCTGCGAACGCTGCAACCAAGCTCCTGCCTCACTGGGTCACATGTTCTGGGCCTGCACCAAACTAACATCATTTTGGACCAAAATTTCTAAGTGCCTTTCAGACAGCCTTGGTATCACAATCCCTCCTAGCCCATTAACAGCTGTGTTCGGTGTTCTTCCAGACAGACTTGAAGTGGAGAAGGACAAGCAAATGGTGATTGCATTCACTACACTTGTGGCACACAGACTTATTCTGTTAAATTGGAAGAATCCTAACTCTCCTCTTATAAGTCAGTGGGAAACCGAAGTTTTATATTATTTGAAATTGGAAAAAATCAAATTCTCAGTTAGAGGATCTGTACAGAATTTTTTCAAAACCTGGCAGGATCTAATCAATATCCATCCATCCATTTTCCAACCCGCTGAATCCGAACACAGGGTCACGGGGGTCTGCTGGAGCCAATCCCAGCCAACACAGGGCACAAGGCAGGGAACCAATCCTGGGCAGGGTGCCAACCCACTGCAGGACACACACAAACACACACTAGGGCCAATTTAGAATCGCCAATCCACCTAACCTGCATGTCTTTGGACTGTGGGAGGAAACCGGAGCGCCCGGAGGAAACCCACGCAGACACGGGGAGAACATGCAAACTCCACGCAGGGAGGACCCGGGAAGCGAACCCGGGTCCCTAGATCTCCCAACTGCGAGGTAGCAGCGCTACCCACTGCGCCACCGTGCCGCCCCTAATCAATATTATTTTAGAAATAACTATTACCGCATTTAATTCCATTCTCCATCTCTTATTTACATATATATTTATTTCTCCCTTTCTTTTGTTTATTGTTGCCTTATTAAAAAGCCCTAAGCAATTCTCCTTTGGCTAAGCTCTCCTCCTTAGGGGTGGGGTTTGATTTGTCTTCAATTTTTTTTCTTTTTGTTATAAATTGATCTATTTGTATGGAATGATTACAATAAAATTAATAAATAAAATTTAAAAAAAAAACAAAAAAAAAACAGAGCACAGAGGTGAAAAATCCAGAGCTGAAAGAGCTACAAAGCACAGAGAAACACAAGAACTCACCAAACTCCCAGAGCACATTCAGTGAACCACCAGAAATTGTGGGGGACCATCTGGATTTATAGGCTGGAGTGTAGTTCCTGGCAGTGTTTGACAGATGGTCTCCACTCTTGGGGAGGAGAGAGGAAGTTGGGAGCATACGCTGATAGCTCGTTGCCACACCCACCACACGCCGTAACCAAGTGCAGCGGGTGACACCTCAGCACCGCACTGGAACAGTGTGAGGTTTTTTATGATGGCTGGAGTGTCAATCCTGCCACCAACCCCCAAGTTTTCCCTGCAAGTTGGGGGACCTGCTGATGCAGGTTAACATCATACCCAGGATGGAGCAATTGCAGGTTAAGGACTTTGCTCAGGTGCCCAAACAGAGTAGAGTCACTTCTGGTGACCTGATCTGAACTGGCAACCTTTTAATTGCCAGCGCCAATCCCTATTCTCAGGGGCACCTCTCCGCCCGTACCTCTTGGGGAACCACCCACAAAATACATGGAACATAACCAAGGCATAGTACACAATGCAGGTAACAAACAAAAGAAACATTAACAAATAAATGACTAAAAAATGAACAAAAAAGATATGAAGCAATACTTCAAACCCCAGCCTTGGCTGAAGCATGGCAGCATCTTGTGTCATGCCTCAACATAATTAATCATGTAGAGTAAGCTCTTTATTAGCGAATGCATTATACATATCAGTGCACTGAAGTGAATGTCAGCGTGCAAAATTTCATTTGCTTTAAGTCAACATGGCTGCTGCCAGCAGTGAGCTCAGCTCTCAACACTGAGTCTGTAGTCAGTTGTCATCACACCACAGCAATACCATAGTTTTTAAAAATAACACCTGTACTGCTTGGGCTCCTGCCCTGGGTAAGTATTTGATATTACTGTAGCTGGCACTTCTGTAATATCTGCATGCTTGATGCACAGTGGTTGCTTGACTAGGCATTTTGTGGAAGACATTCTCTGCAACAGGACAGCAGAATGGATGCAAAGGAAGCCCTATGAACAAAATCAAAGATCTGTACACTGATTTTATTTATTTTTCACTACACTCACTGAGCAAATTCTCCAGACCACCATATTAATACTGAGAAGGGCCTTATTTTGCTCTCAAAACAGCCTCAGCTCTTCCAAGCATGGGTTCCACAAGATGTTGAAAATCTGGTCCATGTTGACATGACTGCATCACGTAACTTCTGCAGATTTATCAGCTGCGAATCTCCCATTCTGCCCCATCCCAAAGGTGTCCTAATAGATTCAGGTCTGGTGACTGGGAAGGCCACAGAAGAACACTGAGCTCATCGTCATGTTCGTGAAACTTGTTTTGCTTTGTGACATGGTGCCTTACAGTGTTGTGCATGAACTAGTTCAAAAGAGCGCATTCATTGAACAAGCACATTTTTCTGAGAACGGTGAACTTAATGTAACGTATTTGCAAGTGAAGGACTTGAACGTGAGCTACCGTATATATTCGCGTATAAGTTGGGTCTTGAAACACGAAAAATTGATTATAAAATCAGACCCCATTCAAGAATGCCTCCTTCTTAACTTAACTTAACTTCTTAACCAGTTTCTCAGAGGCATCGAATTTTGTTGCAGCAGCGCAGTTACCAATTTCTTTTGCTACTTCAATGACATTTAATTTAAAAAAAGGTTCATTATTTTCTTCTGATTGAACGCTCCATCGTAGATAAGGGATGCTCTTACGATAAAGGTGTATGAGGGCGTGAGTTACAAAAAACACAAAACAGTGCAAACGTTGCTTCAGAATAGTTTCGGGTATTACCATGTGGTCACGTAGGCACAACAGAGAGAGAGGTTAGGAGCACACACTGATACAGCACATTGCCGCACCCACATGGTTACTCTCTCAGGTGGGTGTTAGCATATCATAATCTCTTGGACCAATAGCATGAGTGTTCCCGCATTCGACTTATACAACCGACATTGTAAAATACCAGAAATTATGCGGTAAAATCAAGTCCCTACTTATCTGCAAGTATAAATGGTAAGTTTGTTTAGGATCTGAATAATTGGAGGAAAGAAGCTGCGAAGATGGCATGTTATTTGGTTTGCAGTAGACCTGTACCTCCTCTGTGATGGCAATTTAATGAACAGGTGGCTGCTGGAGTGGGTGGAGTCAACTGCAATCTTTCCTGTTCTCTTTTTTAGTCTGCCGATAAGCAAATCTTTTACTGTTGGGAGCCAGTGATTTTCTCAGCTGAACAAATCACCCTCTGCATCCAGCTCTTAGAAAGAGAGGAGGTAGGAGGAAACCAAATGGTGATGGACGAGGTCACAAAACTCTTAATGATGGCTGAGTAAAAATTTACAAAATATACGCCTTGATATGCCAAGCTTCTTAAGAAGGAATAACAATCTCTGCCTGGCTTTCTTGATGATGGGGGTGATGTGCCTGTCCCATTTTAATCTATTAGTGAAAGTAGCCTCCAGGAATTTAAACGACTGAGCCACAGACACAATCTGACTGTTAATTTGCAAAGGTGGACAGTTAGTGACTAGTCGATGGAAATTAATCCTCATTTCCATTGTCTTAATAGGATTGAGCTCCAAGTTTTTACAAGATCGCCACTCTATAAGACAGCCCACCTCTCTTTCATAGGAAGATATGTCATTATTAGTAAGTAGTAATTGCCCTCTAAACCACACATAGCTGTAATCTCTCTCTCAAAAACGTCAAATGTTACTCTTTAACAATCTCTAGATGATAATGTCTGCTGAACAAACAGGTATCGGTAGCTAAGTGGAGGCAAGGTACACTTCAACACGTGGCGAGAGGTAGAGAGACTCAAACAGAGGCCTGCGCATCACTGAGGAGGGCCCCGCTTCCCCCTCACTTCAGCCTGCAGCCCGTCTCTCGGATTCGCGAGGATAAATCGGTGGCTCAACCAAACTGTAATACTTAGCGAAATGAGAGAAGTTGCACAATCAACTGGAATTTTCCAGCAAATTATAGAAAAAGACCTGATCTAAATCCGTTAAGTAGTTCTCTCATGACTCGAATGGAGGCTAGCGCGTGAGTGAGGAGGGCCCCACCTGGCTCCCCACTCCTGAGGTCCTGCTTCCCCCTCCCCTCGGCCCACAGCCTCTGTCTTGGATTAGCGCAAATAAATCGGTGCCGCAACCGAACTATAATAGATAGATAGATAGATAGATAGATAGATAGATAGATAGATAGATAGATAGATAGATAGATAGATAGATAGATAGATAGATAGATAGATAGATAGATAGATAGATACTTTATTAATCCCAAAGGGAAATTCACATACTCCAGCAGCAGCATACTGATACAAAAACAATATTAAATTAAAGAGTAATAAAAATGCAGGTATAACAGACAATAACTTTCAATAATGTTAATGTTTACCCCCCCCCCGGGTGGAATTGAAGTTTGGGGGAGGAACGATCTCCTCAGTCTGTCAGTGGAGCAGGATGGTGACAGCAGTCTGTTGCTGAAGTTGCTCCTCTGTCTGGAGATGACACTGTTTAGTGGATGCAGTGGATTCTCCTTGATTGACAGAAGCCTGCTCAGCGCCCGTCGCTCTGCCACGGATGTCAAACTGTCCAGCTCCGTGCCTACAATAGAGCCTGCCTTCCTCACCAGTTTGTCCAGGCGTGAGGCGTCCTTCTTCTTAATACTGCCTCCCCAGCACACCACAGCGTAGAAGAGGGCGCTCACCACAACCATCTGATAGAACATCTGCAGCATCTTATTGCAGATGTTGAAGGACGCCAGTCTTCTAAGGAAGTATAGCCGGCTCTGTCCTCTCTTGTACAGAGAATCAGTATTGGTAGTCCAGTCCAATTTATCATCCAGCTGCACTCCCAGGTATTTATAGGTCTGTACCCTCTGCAAAAAGTCACCTCTGATGATCACGGGGTCCAGGAGGGGTTTAGGCCTCCTAAAATCCACCACCAGTTTCTTGGTTTTGCTGGTGTTCAAGTGTAGGTGGTTTGAGTCGCACCATTTAACAAAGTCCTTGATGAGGTTCCTATACTTAGCGCAATGAAGAAAAGTCACCAAATCAACCGAAATGTTCAAGCAAATTAGAGAAAAAAAAACAAAAAAAAATCCGTTAAGTTGTTCTCTTGTGAAGTGCAAACTTACAGACAGACATTGGACTTTATATCTGTAGAGATGAGACCCACTACGGTAGTGTCATCTGCAAACTTTAGGATTTTTACAGATTTGCTCATGGATCTACAACTATTTGTATAAAATGAAAACAGGAGGGGTGTAAGGACATAGCCTTGGGGGGGCTATACTAATTGACATTGGATCTGACATATAAGGGCCCAGTCTCACATACTGCTTCCTACCACTCAAGAAACTCATAATGTAATTTTCTCTAAAGCAGCTCTGGAAAAATGGTATTGAAGGCTTAGCAGAAATCCACAAAGAAGATCCTCACCTAAGTATTAGGCAAGTCCAGGTATTGGAGAATATAATGGAGGCATATGGTAATCACATCCTTCACTGAACGATTTTCCCTTTATGTGAACTGAAGTGGATCAAGGAGAGGGTCAGTGATGGACTTTAGGTAGGAAAGCATTAGGGTTAGGAGTTAGGGTTAGGTGTCTAACACTTGTAATAGACAGCCGGCAGCTCAACCCAGCCGGGATGCCACTGAGATGGAAGGATGGGGGTAGGCAGCTTTTTTAGGACCCTGCCTCCCCCAAGACGCTAGATGCCAGTTTCCCTGGACTGCAGCAGTGTCTCAGATTCCCGCAGGGCACTATGGGATATGTAGTTTAATACCACAGCCCAGCAGGGGATTGTGGGTGTCGCCAGGGGACACTGCAAAAGAACCTGGGGAGTCATGTCTCACCCATAGCCCAGAAGTACTACCAAGTCACGGGGACAAAAGCCCAGAACAGAAGCATTTCTGGGTCGAGGACTATAAAATGGACAGCAAGACCCAGCAAGCGAGCCAGAGTCGAGTGGAGGTGGACAAAGCTTGCTGGAAGGTGTGGAGGAGAAAACAGAGAAAGAGAGAATTGTATTTATTGTATGTATTTCTTGCCTGTGTTATTGTGGCTGTGGTGCTTAGGGCACTGTTGAGAAGAAGAAGAAGAATTAAAATACTTCTTACTGCTTTTACCCGGTGCCCTGAGCGTCTGTCTGTTGGGTTTAAAAGGGCAACAGCGACCTCTAGCGTCCACAGCTGGCTGTGCACTAAGGCCAGGCTGGCTCTGTAGACGTGGCAATACTGCTGAGTACTAAGCAATATCCTTCATGACAAGCTAGAAAAGCCAAATTATATGAGGAGTCATCATTTGGGTCCCAACCCTTTTTTACTGATTGTGACTTCCCTGTGAATCTGTTTCACTTGCTATGATATTGCAGAGTTACACTTGACTCTACTACTGCTGCAGCTTAACGGGAGTGTCTCAAAAAAAGTTTGATATGGTTAACCTGATAATTTCATGTACCTAAGTAAACTAAAAATCATAGAAACTGCTCAGGCTTGCACAGTTCATTACTGCTGAAAAAATTGAAAATGATTTTTAACTTGAAATGGCAAACCATTCCCAAAAATGAAACCAAATGTCTCTAATGTGAGCTTTTTTAAATAAGTAATGCTGAGGCAGCACATATGGTGGGGAGCCGGCGCCTTTCCCGGCAGCAATATTTAATTAAAACACACTGAGACAAAGTCACACTGTTCCATCTGTTTTCATTTGGCCATGATTCCGGGAAAAGGCTGCGCATGGGTTTTCATCATCGACATCTTACAATTTTATTATTGAATTGAAAGGCAGCAAAAATCACAACTCTCAAAGCCCTGGGGTCCACCATTAAGAAAATCTGTTTATAAGACACACTACCATTATCTGATTAATCTGAAAGAAGACTTCAGTGTCTATAAACACTGTTCACCCCCTTTGGAAGTTTTCACATTCAATTGTAATACAAGAATGAATCACAGTTTGGCTTCTTTGACTTGGATCATCAGAGAAAGGCTCTTTAAAGTCATAGCAAAAACAGATCTCTGCAGTGTGGTCTAAATTAATTACAAATATAAAACACAAAATGATTGATAGCATAAGTATTCACCCCCTTCAAGTCACTTTTTATGAGATGGCAGCCATGACAGTCGTGAGTCTGTGTGTTCAGGTCTCTCCCTCCCACTCAACTTTGCACACCTGGACACTTTCTGCCATTTTTTGCCCGCCATTCTTATTCTTTGCCATGCTGCTCAAGCTCTCAGGTGTCAGGGGGATTGTGTGAGTGAAGTCCAGTCAGAAATTTTCAAGCAGATTGAGTTCTGGATTCTGACTCGGTGCTCTCAGATTTCTCTCAGAGCACAGGTTTCTTGCAGACACGATTGTCACATATGTTACTCCAGAGCCTACGACTGAGAAACATCCATATATGACCCCAGAACATTCACAATGTTGTTTTCAAGCCATTCCTGTGTAGATCTGGCTTCATGCTTGGGGTTGTTGTCTTACTGGAAACCAAATGTTCTCCCTAAGGTGCAGGTTTCTTGCAGACTGCATCATGTTTTCCTCCAGGACTTCCCCGTATTTTGTTGCATTCATTCCACCCTCACAAACCTTTCAGGGCCTACTTCACAGTAGCATCTCTGTAGAATGATGCTGGCACCACCAAACCTCATAGTGGAGATGTTTTGTTGCAGATAATGTACAGTGAGTGGCTTCACATTGCGCCACATAGCGTTTAGTCTGATAGTTAAAGGTGATTCCACACTCCTAGTTCATCTGTTTTGTTCTGAATCAGGGGTGTGATTCGTTACTTTGTTGTAATTTCCAGTTAGTTTGATTATGTTTCATACTGCAGGCTTTCACACGAACTAAACACGTCAATAAACGTTCCACTGGAGTGTCGTAGATGTCTTATGGAGGGTCGGAAACAGTTAGAACATTAGAACAATGTACAAGAAGAGGCCATTCAGCCCAACAAAGCTCGCCAGTCCTATCCACTTAATTCTTCTAAAATAACATCAAGTTGAGTTTTGAAAATCCCTAAAATCCTACTGTCTACCATGCTTAGTGCCGAGCAAACTACCAAACTGAGCAAATCAATGTTAGAGGATCTAAGGTTACAATTAGGAGTGTAGCGTGACAAGCAGTCCAAACTATAAGAAGGTGCTAGATAGTTTAGAGCAGGGCTGCCCAACTCCAGTCCTGGAGGGCCGCAGTGGCTGCAGGTTTTCATTCTAGCCCTTTTCTTAATTAGTGACCTGTTTTTGCTGCTAATTAACTTCTTTTGAATTAAGTTTAATTGACTTGGTTTTTAAGAAATGTTTCCCTGAATTTCTTTGTCGTTCCTCTGAATTGCTTCATTTCTTTCCTTATATGGCACCAACGCAGAAGTGATATGTGAAGTGAGTGAGCCAACAGAAGACCAGCTATTTCAGGGCCTCAAACTCCAACCAATTTCACTCCAACCAGCTGCTTAATGAGGCGCTGAGTCTTGTCGTTAATTAAACCCTTTCTTTAATTCCATGGCTTGTTGCCGCTCTCATTGTGCAATAGCAGACATTTCCGAAATTAAGGACTTTCTCTTTTCTAAGAGCAGATCAGCATTCCTGAGACCTTCACCTTTCTTTATTTTCAGATATTGTATGATGGTCACAGTTTGCTGGGCCTGTTTTGGCTCATTTTGTGTCTCATTATTGTTTGGCTGCTAATTAAGGAAAAAGAAACAATTAAGGGGTCTGAGTCTCCAAGAGCAAGTCAAAGAAAATGAATTCAAAAGAAGTTAATTAGTAGCAAAAACCGGTCACTCATTAAGAAAAGGGTTAGAATGGAAACCTGTGGCCACTGCGGCCCTCCAGGACTGGAGTTGGGCACCCCTGGTTTAGAGTAATTTATACAATTAATAGTATTTTAAAATCAATCCTAAACGGCACAGGCAGCCAGTGCACTGACGCTAAGACTGGTCTCTTTTTGAGTTCCAATTCTTGCTGCTGTGTTTTGAACTGATGGCAGCCAACTGATATCTTTGTTTGGTAATCCTGAGAAGAATGCATTGCAATATTCTAGACCAGTGCTTGTTAAATTAATGGACATGTTTGTGATGCGTCACCACATATCCGCATGGGTGTTAGCCACATTCACACAAGTGCGAATTATATACTGCCCTCTATTTAGCGTGTGAAACAATGCCATTAACTTATCACCGAGAGCTTTCATTTTTATGGAACAAAAATTAAAAAATCATTCCCCGCGACGCAGTCAGTCAGTTCTTTTAGAACAGTCTGCACAAGAACAGGCCATTCAGGCCAATAAAGCTCGCCAGTCCTATCCACGTAATTCTTCTAAAATAACATCAAGTTGAGTTTTGAAAGCCTCTAAAGTCTTACTGTCTTACCACGCTTAGTGCCGAGCAAACTACCAAACTGAGCAAATCAATGTTAGAGGATCTAAGATTACAATTAGGAGTGTAGCGTGACAAGCAGTCCAAACTATAAGAAGGTGCCAGATTTTTCCTAAACGGCACAGGCAGGCAGTGCACTGATGCTTAGATTGGCGAGATATGCTCAGATTTTCTCTTTTTTTAGTTACAATTTTTGCTGCTGCGTTTTGGACTGATGGCAGTTGGCTGATGTCTTTGTTCGGTAATCCTGAGAGGAGAGCATTACAGTAATCTAGACCAGTGCTTCTTGAACTAACGGACATGTTTGTGATGGGACACCACATCTCAAATTAGTCCAAGTGCAAATTATATACTGCCCAGTATTTAGAGTGTAAAACAATGCCATTAACTCATCACTAAGAGCTTTCATTTTTACGGCACAAAAATAAAAAAATTCATTCCCCATGATGGATGTGGTGTTTTACAAGTGAGTTCGACTCTGCTGTGAGAACTTGATAACTTTTATTTAACAAAGATAGCGTCTTACAGACCAATGCACTTCCTCCTCCCCGTCCTTGTTCCTCCCTGTCTTTTCCTTCCGGCTCCCCTCCAGCAATCCGCCACCCGCAGCCTACATTACCCCCTAACACTTAACAGTATTATACACAAATTATCCCACAATGCAGTCAGTCAGTCATTAGAACATTAGAACAATCTGGACAAGAACAGGCCATTCGCTTATTCACTTGGTCGCTTATTTCAGGCCCTTTTCACAGAAACAAATGTCCCACAAGCAATCAGCTAGGTACGCTGATAATAAATATGAAGCGATTGCAGCATTTTGCTTAAATCCATCTGAAAATGTGCTAATAGTCGGTTATAGGCATAATTAAACTAATTACTTCAAAATATGTTAGTCATCATGAATATTTGATTCAATTTCATTTAATTACTTTTGTTGTCTCCTAAAACATCAGTGCTTGACTGTGTTGGGTAATAACAACTGAATAATTTATAAAGAGTCTAATAAAAATATTGTTTGACACTAAAGTTTGTATGTTTATTAAATATTTAATCACAGATACATTTATTCATCTCTCTAGTCATCCATTTATTAAGGTCAAGGTTAAGGAAAGCTTTATTATCTTACCATAGAAACTTAATTTAATTACAGTATGTGCCTTACAAATACATGAAAAGAAATAATCAGTAAGAGAGACAAAAAGGCGCATACAAAGTGCGGGTAAATGTTTCATAGTTTCAGTCCTTCACTACTCTTGATTGAGCTACCATACTAGGAAAGAGTCTCACTCCTGAGCATCTATGGTATCACACCACGTTTGTCAGGAGCTGCAGAATTCCACTGCTACTAAATGAGCTTAATCTCCTTTTAGACTTGTGGGCTGCAGAAGCCGGTTACATTATTAACAAAATCTGGATGAGATACTGTACACAGTGAAGGACTTCACAAGCAAATACAGGATCTCCATTGATGGAGCCTTACAGCCTCCGTTCAGACATCTTCATCGTCTCAGCGTGTGCCTATTCCAGAAACATGAAGGTCAAAGTAAGCGCCAGACATGGATAAGGTGCCAGTCCATCTCAGGACCCACATGTACACACAGCCACTCTCATGTGGTGCCAGCAGATAAATAGATAGATTGATATGTAAAGCACTATATAATAGATAGATAGATAGGAAAGGCACTATATATATAATAGATAGATAGATAGATAGATAGATAGATAGATAGATAGATAGATAGATAGATAGATAGATAGATAGATAGATAGATAGAGTTAGGTCCATAAATATTTGGACAGAGACAACTTTTTTCTAATTTTGGTTCTGTACATTACCACAATGAATTTTAAATGAAACAACTCAGATGCAGTTGAAGTGCAGACTTTCAGCTTTAATTCAGTGGGGTGAACAAAACGATTGCATAAAAATTTGAGGCAACTAAAGCATTTTTTTAACACAATCCCTTTATTTCAGGGGCTCAAAAGTAATTGGACAAATTAAATAACTGTAAATAAAATGTTCATTTCTAATACTTGGTTGAAAACCCTTTGCTGGCAATGACAGCCTGAAGTCTTGAACTCATGGACATCACCAGATGCTGGGTTTCCTCCTTTTTAATGCTCTGCCAGGCCTTTACTGCAGCGGCTTTCAGTTGCTGTTTGTTTGTTGGCCTTTCTGTCCAAAGTTTAGTCTTCAACAAGTGAAATGCATGCTCAATTGGGTTAAGATCAGGTGACTGACTTGGCCTTTCAAGAATTTTTCCACTTCTTTGTTTTAATAAACTCCTGGGTTGCTTTGGCTGTATGTTTGGGGTCATTGTCCATCTGTATCATGAAACGCCGCCCAATCAGTTTGACTGCATTTAGCTGGATTTGAGCAGACAGTATGTCTCTGAACACCTCAGAATTCATTCTGCTGCTTCTGTCCTGTGTCACATCATCAATAAACACTAGTGTCCCAGTGCCACTGAAGGCCATGCGCGCCCAAGCCATCACACTGCCTCCACCGTGTTTTACAGATGATGTGCTATGCTTTGGATAATGAGCTGTTCCACGCCTTCTCCATACATTTTTCTTGCCATCATTCTGGTAGAGGTTGATCTTGGTTTCATCTGTCCAAAGAATGTTTTTCCAGAACTGTGTTGGCTTTTTTAGATGTTCTTTAGCAAAGTCCAATCTAGCCTTTCTATTCTTGAGGCTTATGAGTGGCTTGCACTTTGCAGTGCACCCTCTGTATTTACTTTCATGCAGTCTTCTCTTTATGGTAGACTTGGATATCAATACGCCTACCCCCTGGAGAGTGTTGTTCACTTGGTTGGCTGTTGTGAAGGGGTTTCTCTTTACCATGGAAATGATTCTGTGATCATCCACCACTGTTGTCTTCCGTGGACGTCCAGGTCTTTTTGCGTTGCTGAGTTCACCGGTACTTGCTTTCTTTCTCAGGATGTACCAAACTGTAGATTTTGCCACTCGTAATATTGTAGCAATTTCTCAGATGGGTTTTTTCTGTTTTCGCAGCTTAAGGATGGCTTCTTTCACCTGCATGGAGAGCTCCTTTGACCGCATGTTGTCAGTTCACAGAAAAATCTTCCACATGCAAGCACCACACCTCAAATCAACTCCAGGCCTTTTATCTGCTTAATTGATAATGACATAATGATGGACTTGCCCACACCTGCCCATGGAATAGCCTTTGAGTCAATTGTCCAATTACTTTTGAGCCCCTGAAATGAAGGGATTGTGTTCAAAAAATGCTTTAGTTGCCTCACATTTTTATGCAATCGTTTTGTTCACCCCACTGAATTAAAGCTGAAAGTCTGCACTTCAACTGCATCGGAGTTGTTTCATTTAAAATTCATTGTGGTAATGTACAGAACCAAAATGAGAAAAAAGTTGTCTCTGTCCAAATATTTATGGACCTAACTGTAGATAGATAGATAGGAAAGGCACTATATAATAGATAGATAGATAGATAGATAGATAGATAGATAGATAGATAGATAGATAGATAGATAGATAGATAGATAGATAGATAGATAGATAGATAGATAGATAGATAGATAGCTCTATTGAATTGACAGGTCATGATATCTTAAATTTCATAACTGACACATCTGGGAGTTTTGGAAATTAAGCCATAGTACAAAACGCACATCCCGTGAGTATTGAGAACATTCAAACTCTGTTACAATAACACAGACATTGAATGCATTCACAGTTAAACCCAAGTACCTGGAGCTGTAAAATTCATAACGCTCATCTCAGGTCTCTAGAAAGGTCCAAATTATTTTTTTGATTTTTTGCCTTATGTGTTAATTCTCAATTTTTCCAATGTTGTTCCAAATTTTACAATTGCCTGGGGTACCCTGGAGTTGTAGATGGCCAGGGCATACAATCCACAAAGCTGGACACAAATCTGTTAGTAAATGGGATCTTTATACTCCCACAACTTTAAATACAACCCATCAGGTAAGGACGTCGTATGTGTGATGTATTGTATGAAACATCTTTCGTTTTAAAATGCTCTGTGTGTGTGTTCCATTGGCCCCTGTAGAAAGCTGTGCGTCTGTTAGTCAGCTGTGTCGTTGTGTTCTGGGAGTAATGCAAAAGACTCTCTGTTGAGTCTTTAGTTGAAATGTACTGTAAATCTGAAATTTACTGGGGATATAAAAGGATCACCTCCAACCATTTGCTCCATGCTGAATAAATAAACAATACTTAAAAAAAATGTAATTCCATTGTTTCAATAAATGCATGAAATGTGGACTCATAAATTTGCCATTTCTGTACATCAATCTACACTCATTAACAATAATAGTGAAAACATCTTCAGAAAGGTCTGCAAGTTTCTTAAAAATCAAAAACTGAAATCTCTTATTTATATACAGTAAATATTCAGACCCTTTGCCATGGAAGTCCACATTGTGGTCAGCCTCATCCTGTCTGTGCTATTTTACCCTCAGATCCGTCCAGAACGTTTTCAGAGTTCACCTGTGACAAACTGAATTGATTGGACATCATTTAGAAATGCACACACCTGTGTATATGGGGTCCCACAATGCTCTCTGTATGTCAGGACAAAAACCAAGCCATGCAGTCCAAAGAACTCTCTGTAGACCTCTGTGATCAAATTGTGATGAGGCATTGATCATAGCAAGGGGACAAAACCATTTCTAAAAGTTCGAGTGACCTCAATAATTGTGAAATAGAAGACATTTGGAACAACCAGAATTTCCTAGAGTTAGCCGTCCACCCAAACTGAGCAACAGGGCAAGAAGGGCATTGGGTTGAGATGGAGACCAAGAACACCATGGTCACTGTAACAGAGTGTCAGAAGTCCTCTGCTGAGATGCAAGAACCTGTCAGAAGGACAGCCATCTCTGTAGCACTCCAGCAATCAGGTGTTTATGGTAGAGTGACAAGACGGAAACCACTCTTGAGTAAAAGCATATGACAGCTTAAAGGACTCTGAGAGCCTGAGGAGAAAGACTCTCTGCTCTAATTGAACAAAAATTGAATTCTCTGAGTACAACTCCAAGCACTGTGTCTGGCAAAGCCCAAGCACGGCTCCTCACTTGCCTAATAACATCCCTGGTGTCAGCATCAGGCTAAGTGAGCTCTTCTCAGGTAGACTTATCAGAATGAAGCAAAGGATGAATGGAGCCAAAAACTGAGAGGTCCTTGAGGAAACCTACTCTGGAGTGCTGACCACCTGTAAATGGCATCAAGGTGCACCTTCCAGCATGACAATGACCAAAAGCATAAAGCCAAGATAACACTGGAGTGACTTTGGGACAAGTCTCTGAGTGTCCTTGAGTGGCCTGCCCAGCCAAAGCCCAGACTTAAGCCCCATAGAACATGGAGTGGATGGATGAGAACTGCTTGTCTTTAAACACCGATTAAACAGAGATGTTAATTGTTGGAGTGCAGGACGCTGTTCACAACAATATTTTGTCATCATTTAACTCAGTTGGAATCACCATTAATTTTATTTTTTTTTGTTCTTTATTTCATCTTATACGATTTCTCGTATTAGAAATTTGTTAGTTTTCGCATACCCCTTGGGGTCAGAGCGCAGGGTCAGCCATTGTACAGCGCCCCTGGAGCAATTACAGGTTAAGGGTCTTGCTCAAGGGCCCATCAGAGTAGGATCTCTTTTGGCAGTGACGGGGATTCGAACCGACAACCTTCAGGATACCAGCGCAGATCCTTAGCCTCAGAGCCACCACTCCACCCCAATTTTACTGAATCAGCCTGCAATCTAGGAGTTATCTTTGACTCTAGCATGTCATTTAAAGCGCACATCTCAAAGTTGTCCAAATCATGTTTCTTCCATCTAAAAAATATTGGGAAATTAAAGCACTTTCTAAATAAACAGGATTCTGAGAAATTAATTCATGCATTTATTTCTAGTAGGATTGACTACAGTAATCCCTCACTTATCGCGGGAGATAGGTTCCAAGGCTGACCGCAATAACTGAATTTCCGCGAAGTAGAGACACCATATTTATTTAATTATTTAACGTGTATTTGGACGTTTTTAAACCCTCCCTGTATTGTTTACAACCCACCATTTACTCTATTAATAACAGGGACGACTGCTAAGCAATATGAAATCGGTAGATAAGTTTACACTTACTGTATGGCGAAGTACACGTAGCAGCTTGTAGGCAGTCATGATGTCGTCGACCTTGTTGCAAAGATTCCTAAAGCAGATTCCATCCAGACTACTGCCTTATCACGTCCACTTGCAACTCGTTTTGCACCCTGCCTAAAGGACACTGCGGCCGTAGATCTTATATGCTTTTCCTCCTTTTTAGATAAAAAGAATCGTGGACTCATTTATGCTGTAATGGTGTCCTCCAGCAGTGTAGCTGTTCCCTTCCTTCAACATATCCAAAACTTTTACCTTTTCTGCAATCATTTGCATCTTCTGTGCAGTAGCACGTTAATGCTGCATGAGTGAGATGAGACTTCCTGGTTAATGCAATGCTCTGTCACTGAGCCAATCAGCAGCACACAGGAACTTAACTGCGTGCTCTGATTGGGTAGCTTCTCAGCCATCCGCCAATAGCATCTCTTGTATGAAATCAACTGGGCAAACCAACTTAAGAAGCAAGTAAAAAGACCCATTGTCCGCAGAAACCCGCGAAGCAGTGAAAAATCCACGTTATATATTTGGATATGCTTACATATAAAATCTGCGAAGCCATGAATCCGCGAAAAGTGAACCGCGAAGTAGCGAGGGATTACTGTACTGCAATGCGGTGTTCACTGGATGTTCAAACTGTTCTTTATACAGCCTCCAGTTAATCCAAAATGCGGCTGCGAGAATTATTACAAGAACAAGAAAATACGAACACATAACTCCAGTTCTTAAATCCTTACACTGGCACCCAGTTAAGTTTAGGGCAGATTTCAAAATCCTCCTTTTAACATATAAATCATTAAATGGCCGAGGTCCAGCTTACTTGTCTGAACTTATCATGACTTACAAACCAGAGCGCACATTAAGATCTCAAAATGCTGGTCTGCTTATGATTCCAGGGATTAATAAAATAACAGTGGGAGGTCGAGCTTTTAGTTACTGGGCCCCTAGACTGTGGAATGGTCTGCCTGCTACTATAAGAGATGCCCCTTCGGTCTCAGTTTTCAAATCCCGGCTGAAGACTCACTACTTCAGTTTAGCACAACCTGACTAGAGCTGCTGATTAACTGTACAGACTGCATCTCTGTTGTTAGTCATTAGCACTAAAACATAAGTAACATGATAGTTATAATTTGTTACTAACCCTCACCTATTCTGTTTCGCTTCTCTGTACTCAAATGTGCCACTTAGTGCCACGGCCCACCTGCCAAGTTGTTTTGCCTGCCTAAGGTAAAGTCAGCTCTGATGGAGGATCGCAGGAATTGTCGGGTAGAGGGGTCCTTTCATCGGATTGGGTGGCCCAGCGCTGACTCAACTGTGGAATGGCCAATAGGGGGAGTCAGCTTGAATGCTGAGGTCTCCAGGACTCTAAACAAATCCAAGTCATATTATGGGATATCATCAACTGTTAAATTCTGCTCCGTACCTGTAAAATTTTTAGTTTTATACTGAATTGAGGATTTGTTCTGTTCTGTGTATTGTATTATATTAACCCCTTTCTTTTTGACACCCACTGCACGCCCAACCTACCTGGAAAGGGGTCTCTCTTTGAACTGCCTTTCCCAAGGTTTCTTCCATTTTTCCCTACAAGGGTTTTTTTGGGAGTTTTTCCTTGTCTTCTTAGAGAGTCAAGGCTGGGGGGCTGTCAAGAGGCAGGGCCTGTTAAAGCCCATTGCGGCACTTCTTGTGTGATTTTGGGCTATACAAAAATAAACTGTATTGTATTGAATTGTATGTGTGGAGAGACCTGAAGATGGCGGTTTACAGACATTTCCCATCCAATCTAATGGAGTTTGAGAAGATCTGCCAGGAAGAAATGGTAAGAAGTGCCTAAACCCAGGTGTGTAAACCTTGTGGAGTCTTACCGAAAAAGAGTTAAAGCTGGAATTGCTGACAAAGGGGCTTTTACAAAGTATCGAGTTAAGGGTCTGAATACTTATGTAAATGGGAGATTTCAGTTTTTTGATTTGGAATACATTTGCCAACATTATCACTTTACCATTATGTGTTATTGAGTGTAGATAAACTGGCAAAAATGGCAAATGTATCCATTTAAAATAAATCTACAACACAGTAAAGTGCGCTGAAGGTGAAGGGGTCTGAACAGTTTCTGAATCCATTGTATACGTACTGTATTTATTGTGGCCAAGTGGGACAAGCCAAAGAGTTAATAGCGCACCTTGGACCTTATGTTATTCAACCCTGGCCTAGAGGGCGTGAATTTTATTCTCCAATTGTAGATCAAGTCCCTCAGTTCAATAGCAGGTTCTCAGCCTGTCTAATTATATGCCTTTAGATATAGTTGCCACCAAAAAGCCATTTACTGGTTCTTTCCCCTGTGCTCAGTCCAGCGCTGTCTTAACAGCATTATAGGCCCCTGGGCAAAGCAGTGCACTGGGGCCCCTACCTACACAACCACTCACAGGAATAAAAATGTAAATGGTCGATAAAATTAAAGTATATGTTTATTGTATTGGTACTTCCAACAAAATCAATCTTTAATTATTAAAAAACATGCTGTACAGCAAAGATTAATCAACACAAATGTCTGAACAATATAACATGAACCTTGAAAAACACAAAAATTTCAACATTTAAATGATTCTCAATTGGTAAACCAAAGAGACGGAGATGGCACAGTATGAAATTACTATGAATTATTTATTATTAATAAAGTGTTCAACACAAACATTCTTCTTTGCAGAGAACTGAGTTGAAGTGGCATTAACATATATGCTTTTACGTTATGTAGTGCGTGAGATCTGCACATATACAGTGCATCCAGAAAGTATTCACAGCACATCACTTTTTCCACATTTTGTTATGTTACAGCCTTATTCCAAAATGGATTAAATTCATTTTTTTCCTCAGAATTCTACACACAACACCCCATAATGACAACGTGAAAAAAGTTGAGGTTTTTGCAAATTTGTTAAAAATAAAAAAACTGAGAAATCCCATGTCCATAAGTATTCACAGCCTTTGCCGTGAAGCTCAAAATTGAGCTCAGGTGCATCCTGTTTCCCCTGATCATCCTTGAGATGTTTCTGCAGCTTCAGTGGAGTCCACCTGTGGTAAATTCAGTTGACTGGACATGATTTGGAAAGGCACGCACCTGTCTATATAAGGTCCCACAGTTGACAGTTCATGTCAGAGCACAAACCAAGCATGAAGTCAAAGGAATTGTCTGTAGACCTCCGAGACAGGATTGTCTCGAGGCACAAATCTGGGGAAGGTTACAGAAAAATTTCTGCTGCTTTGAAGGTCCCAATGAGCCCAGTGGCCTCCATCATCCGTAAGTGGAAGAAGTTCGAAACCACCAGGACTCTTCCTAGAGCTGGCCGGCCATCTAAACTGAGCGATCGGGGGAGAGGGGCCTTAGTCAGGGAGGTGACCAAGAACCCGATGGTCATTCTATCAGAGCTCCAGAG
This sequence comes from Erpetoichthys calabaricus, assembly GCF_900747795.2. Taxonomy (NCBI): domain Eukaryota; kingdom Metazoa; phylum Chordata; class Cladistia; order Polypteriformes; family Polypteridae; genus Erpetoichthys; species Erpetoichthys calabaricus. Next base: position 24,033,652 of record NC_041397.2, read on the forward strand.
GTTCTCTGTGGAGAGAAAAGAACCTTCAAGAAGGACAACCATCTCTGCAGCAATCCACCAATCAGGCCTGTATGGTAGAGTGGCTAGACGGAAGCCACTCCTTAGTAAAAGGCACATGGCAGCCCGCCTGGAGTTTGCCAAAAGGCACCTGAAGGACTCTCAGACCATGAGAAAGAAAATTCTCTGGTCTGATGAGACAAAGATTGAACTCTTTGGTGTGAATGCCAGGCGTCACGTTTGGAGGAAACCAGGCACCGCTCATCACCAGGCCAATACCATCCCTACAGTGAAGCATGGTGGTGGCAGCCTCATGCTGTGGGGATGTTTTTCAGCGGCAGAAACTGGGAGACTAGTCAGGATAAAGGGAAAGATGACTGCAGCAATGTAGAGACATCCTGGATGAAAACCTGCTCCAGAGCGCTCTTCACCTCAGACTGGGGAGACGGTTCATCTTTCAGCAGGACAACGACCCTAAGCACACAGCCAAGATATCAAAGGAGTGGCTTCAGGACAACTCTGTGAATGTCCTTGAGTGGCCCAGCCAGAGCCCAGACTTGAATCCGATTGAACATCTCTGGAGAGATCTTAAAATGGCTGTGCACCGACACTTCCCATCCAACCTGATGGAGCTTGAGAGGTGCTGCAAAGAGGAATGGGCGAAACTGGCCAAGGATAGGTGTGCCAAGCTTGTGGTATCATATTCAAAAAGACTTGAGGCTGTAATTGCTGCCAAAGGTGCATCGACAAAGTATTGAGCAAAGGCTGTGAATACTTATGTACATGTGCTTTCTCAATTTTTTTATTTTTAATAAATTTGCAAAAACCTCAAGTAAACTTTTTTCACGTTGTCATTATGGGGTGTTTTGTGTAGAATTCTGAGGAAAAAAATGAATTTAATCCATTTTGGAATAAGGCTGTAACATAACAAAATGTGGAAAAAGTGATGTGCTGTGAATACTTTCCGGATGCACTCTACATGCACATGAGGTTGCAGAGGTGACCTTGGTACTAGATCAGAGGCGAATGCCAGTGTGCACTTGTAACACAATAACAAATATTTATACTTTAGTATAGTATAGTGTTTATTTATTGACATACATAGATTAGCATGAGGCCCCTATACTCGTATGCAACTGCCCAGTATGCCCATGCATTAAGACGGTCCCAGTTTCCAGTGTTAGGCTCCCTGACCTTATGCCAGGAATTGACTGATGACACACTTCTGGTCAGGTTCAGAGAAGACCTTATGTGGCTGATCTTCCCATCTTTTGATTCCAGTGACCATATTGGGCAAAACCTCATTCATCTGGCTTCCTGCTCTCCCCTGTAAGAAAGCAGAGCATACTTTTGGGGTTCTGGAGTTCTACTCTGTTCCCCTATAGATTTTCCCTGTGCTACTGGCTCAAGCCTCATGAGCAGATGGCGCAAACAGAGTCATTACGCATAGATATTTATAGTGATAGGTGATATGGCAAACAGGAAAGGGCAAGGCAACAAAGAAAGTAGGTAGTGCGCTATCCACCCATGTGATGTGTGCTTCAGAAGCATAGCTGGCCTATTCCCTTAAAAAGAGAGGAAAGCTTGTGATGGAATCCATGAGGAGGCAACATCCACTGGCCAGTACAGCACACTCAGTCTCAAACTGTGCGATGTATCAGATAATGAGGTAGTCTTAGAGACCTGTCTCTTTACAGCCAATCAAAATTTTAGGAGTGCAAGGACACCCCAAGCCACTAGGAATAGTACTAGTTGTGAATATAGAGCCGCTCCAAAACCCAGAAGCAATTCTGAAACTGGCCCAGACGTGACTGATTGTATACTGACTTGGCAAGAGGCAGTGATGCTTTGATGTAAGTAACCAGGAGAACCGTCCGATGGATCCTTCCTTCCATGACCATGTCCCTCAGCATGTGTTGTGGTAGGCGCTGCAGAAATATGAGGCAAGATGGCCGCTCTTGGGTGTTATTCATTTCCTATGTGAATACAGTGAGAGTTGTGTCAGAATACTTGGCATTAAGTCAGAATTACTCACAGTCGTGTCTTGTCAACTCTCATGAACAGGATATCAAGGTACAAATGAGGATAATGAGGATGGGAGGTCTAGTTGGGGAGGCTAGCTGCTTTATGCAGATGATGTTGTCGTCTTTACCTCATCTGACTTTGGTCATCAGTACACACTCAAGTGATTCACTGCTGAGTGTGAAGCAACTGGGATGAAGAGCAGAAGCTTCAAGACTGTGGTCATGGGGTTTCTCCTAGAAAAGAGTGGATTGAGGGGGAACAACTGCCTTAGTTGAGGAGTTCAAATATATCTGGATCTTGTTTACAAGTGACGTGAAAAGGAAGTGTGAGATTGAGAAGCAGGTGCTCTACCCATCTGTGCTGGTGAAGCTCTAGGCTTACCAGTCGATCTGCATCTCTGTCCTCACCTACAGATAATGAATGAAAGGTGAGAAGCTCAGCAATTCGGGAGAGCCCCAGAGTAGAGCTGCTTCTCCTCCAGACTGAGGTGGTTTGGGCATGTTGTAAATAAGTCTTCTGGGTGGCTACCTCTAGAGTGGCTCCAGGCATGTCCCACTGGGCAGAGAACCTACAACAGATCCAGGACGTGCTGGAGGAGTTATATATCTCGTCTAGCATGGGAACACCTAGGAATTCCTCAGGAAGTGATGAAATCTGCAGCTGGGGGACAGGAGAGTCAGAGATGACCTGCTTGGCCTGCAAACCTCACATGGTAAAGTGGTGGAGAAGATGAAATGAGGAGAGAACCAGGAGAAAGATGTAGTCAAAATAAACTGAGGTCAGAGCCAGAAACACAATCAATCAGGTCCTCAAAAATGAATCCAGATTCGTTAATGAAAGGGCAGAACTACAGTAAGTCTGAAACAAAAATTCAACGAGTGTGATCAAACAGGATTTGAGGTTCAACCATCAAATCTCGGATACAAAAGCAATCTCTGTTGATCTAAATATTTATGCGTCTAAGACATCACGCACATCATGCTTCCCAGAGGAATTCTGGGAAGGATCACCAAAAAGAAACACCCAATGTGTGGCCTAAAAAATGACAGCGCCCACAGTAAATTAAAGATAACGTTTGCGACAAAACGATAATAAATCAAACCGTTCAGAAAGCTGATGATATATTTGGATTCTATGAGCCAAAAAAAAAACCTGAATAACTCAATTAGACGTATACCTCATACGCCCAGGGAAACCCCAAAAACATCATAAAATAACTTCAATAATAACAGGGTGGGGCGTTCAGCACTTAAAGTTAATCCAACTCTGGAAGCTGAGCTTGGAGTCAGGAGGATGAACGTAAGCAAGAGTTTGATTGAATGGAGAAGAGAAACAAGAGATGGGAAAAAACAGAATGAGAGACAAGGCAGAAAAATGAATGGGTTTAGGAAGGGACGTCAACGTTTGATTAATTTGTTTCATTTTGTGTGCTACTATTGGTTAGTTATGTCTATTGTTGTTATAATAAAACACATCTTCTCTGTTTATTTCGGTCTCTGTGACATCATCCCGGATTAAGACTACTTTAGGATTGCCTCTTGTCTTGTACAATATTTAGAAAGTTCTTCATAATTTGTTGTGACAAGACAGTCCTCTCTGATACTCAGGTGTCGCCAACTGTGGTTTGCCTGTTCCTGACTCCATTTCATTGTTACACTTGGCTAAGAGTGAATGGGTGATTCTAACAAAGTCAAAACGCACACACACCAGGTCGACTTTATTAGAGTAACAAATTAGTTAATTACTAACGGCTGTCTGCTATTCTGTGAGCTAAACGACCACAAGTCTGGAAAGAAAGTGACACAGACAAGGTGACGTGTTCTGTATGGACGTGCCAGTTTAAGATATGGGTGTTAAAAATTGGACTCGAATCACTCCTCTTGCCACATGGAAACTAGAAACTTGGAAAGTCCCACATGATCTTTCTAAAGAAGCCAGAGAAAAGTACAATTTTGATTTATTTCCAAATTTTGATTTGTTTACCCAGTTGTCTGCCAAAAGGACAATTTTGTCAGCCTCCATAATAATGGAGCTGTCCCAAAGACGGTTCTAGATCCTCTGTATAATCCCAATAAATTGCAGTATTGGTGTCATCCAAGGCTGAAAGCAAAAACGAGACAGTCAAATCAATTTAAATCAATTAATTGTATTTTTATGTCTTGGACACCTAATTGACTATATTTAGCAAACTTCATTGACGATAGACTCACAGCGTTTTCACAGATTTGAAATTATTAAACAGAAACTGAAACATATGCGGTAAAGCAACATTTAACTAAATAAAGGAGGGCAGCATGGAATGCTGGGTAAGGCTTTGGACTCTCAACACCAAGGCTGTGGGCACAAATCCCACTACTGACACCTGTCTCTGCTCCAACTGGAAATACAAAACAAATCTTATTAGTCGTCTCGGATGAAGGTGTCAGTAAAAAAAAATTTTGATCAGATTATTGAACAAAATGTAAGGGGACCACAGTACAAGGAAACCAAGAATAATCACTGATTATGGAGCTATTGTAAGAACAAAAAGTTAGACAGTGTGTGCATGGCATAACATACGATTTGAAAGTTGGAGCTTTTCACATTTTTTATTAACTTCATCCAGGAATCAATTAACACATTTCTGTTTATTAAATAGTTTTGTAACAATGAGTCATATTCAAAAGTAATAGTGATAACAGAATAGATATAATATAGATAGCATAGCAATTAAACATGTTAGTAGATGGCATTAAATCTGTGATTTTTAACAGAACTTTATAATGGAGGTTAAAAAAAGTGATGTGAGAATGGCATCGACTGATGAGTGTTAGTGATGGAGGGTCTCTGACTAACTGTTGTCAAACAACATTTTTGAAAGGATACCCAGTAGAGTAGTACCCAATAAGTAGTAATTAAAAAATATATGTTAACACAAAATCATCAATTCTAGCATAAAATCAGCATCATTGCCCTATGAAAGAAGAAAAGCCACTGGAATAAGTTCTCCATCTAGCTATTAATATTAGATGAAAGACAGTCATTTATTAAAATTATATAAATAAGTAAGAACTTGGAAAGGAACTGATTTATTGGAAAACGGGAATATGAAGGGTACACGACACATAGATAGATAGATAGATAGATAGATAGATAGATAGATAGATAGATAGATAGATAGATAGATAGATAGATAGATATGAAAGGCACTATATGATAGATATGTAAGGCACTATATAATAGATAGATTGATAGATATGTAAGGCACTATATAATAGATAGATAGATAGATAGATAGATAGATAGATAGATAGATAGATAGATAGATAGATAGATAGATAGATAGATATGAAAGGCACTATATAATAGATAGATAGATAGATAGATAGATAGATAGATAGATAGATAGATAGATAGATAGATAGATAGATAGATAGATAGATAGATAGATAGATAGATAGATAGATAGATGATAAGCATGTATATGGTTAGATAGTTCTATTGATTTGACAGGTTATGCTCTCTTAAATTTCATGACTTACACATCTTGGATTGTAATGTTTTGGAATAAAAGCAGTAGTACAAAACGGAAGATCTCACCATTTGCACCCTGGAGGAATTTTCTTTTTGCAGAAGCTCATTAAATAAATAAAGAGACAGATTAATAAATAAATGTACACAAACACACACTATGACCTGAACAACTGATTTGGCAGTTTCAGTCCCAGTGAGGCATTATGTGGACATTTTGGTATAAAGAAGCCCCCTGTAGCGTCTCATAACACACTTCTGCTGAATAATTCTTTGTCTGAAAACCCTCACTGTTGGCATGTCAGAGAGAGGACGTGCAGCATTGGATTTCATTCTCTCCTTCACTTTAACCTCTACGGGGTCCTGAGTGTGTCCCATAACTGAGCCTGCCCTTTAAATTAGCGTTTTGATTTAGTGGTCATCTCTTGAAGTAACGTTACTGTCCCACCCGGTGTAGAAAATCCCACTGGCCATCACAGAGTTGTAGAAGATGTGAAGGATGTCACTTCCCACATTAAAGGAAAACAATCCCTTAGAGTTCCTCTGTGTTCTGAGACCAGACGAATGTGTCATTGATGTGGATCCCCCAAGTACTTGTAGGAGTGGACCACCTCTAAATTTGATTGAAAAGAAAGTTGAAAGCAGTTAGCAAGCCATTGCAAATGTTGCTAATCCTGTTTTGAAAGAAACTTACTGTAGCGTCTTAGCATAAGAAATGAAAAGTAGAAGATCGGAATACTTGTTGAGGTCAGACTGGACTTTTGACTTCCTCCATTTCCTTTCAGCGGTCCCAGGCTCTGTCCATAGATTGTGTAGCACTTCAGTAAGCCATGAACAGGAAGGTGTTTCGCATGCAGGTAAGAATTGTGGCTGTGCCACATTATCATACTTCACAAACATTGGGAAAGTGAGGAATAATGAATACACTGAGACTTGAGTACGCAGAGCTTCAAGACTAAGCACTGAAACACTGAAGTCAGCCTTTTGATCATCAATTTGAAAGCATGAAATGATGCTTGTTGCTAAGCAACTGAAGTAAGCAGCTTGCTGGAAGGAAAGCTGCCACTGTTCCGGTGTGGTGCTGAGGTGTCACCCGTTGCACAGCTGCACTCGGGTCCCAATCCGGGTGGTATGTCGTGAGGTGGGTGTGACAACGTGCTGTAATCAGTGTCTGCCCCTAACCTAGAGGAGAGTCCGCGTGTGTCTGACTAGCAATATTTGCTGGTTGGGTTACTGAGAGTGGCAATGCATTGTATGTTGGTCAGACATTTTAACGCTCTTTATAAAGATATAGCAGCACTGGAAAATGTCCAGAGAAGAGTGACTAGGTTGATTCCAGAGCCACAGGGGATGAATTATCAAGAAAGATTAAAAGAGCTGAGCCTATACAGTTTAAGCAAAAGAAGATTAAGAGGAGACATGACTGAAGCAGAGGCATGACCACGGGGGGGCTGGGGTGGGCAGTGCCCCCCCAGAGACAAGACGTGCCCCCCCCCCTGCGAAATGCTCTGTCTGTCCAATGAAAACCCTGCAGAAGAATAACATTTGATTTTCAAAACTGAGTTGCTTTCCAATCGGCCCGTTTGAATTTAGGGCGTATCCGTCAGTGTCTCCTCCACTAGACAGGCACCGTGCTGCTCACAGTTCACTTTGTCGCACATTTTGCAGCACGTTTTGAACCTGTTGACCGCATTCTTCAATTAAAACAGCGAATATGTTCCATTCTTCTTTTATTTTCTGGTTGGTAACACCAAAGGCTATGCATAGGTGGCTTATTAAAAAGTAGACATCTTCAGCCTCTGTCCCTCCGCAAGCTGCTGGCTCCATGGTTGAGCCCAGCACCTCTGCTACCAACACGGAGCACAGCACACCCCACGTCAGGAACTGAAACTCCAAAAGATGTAGATAAGCCTACACAATCCTCCAGCTCTGCGCCCGTGTCGGGTACTCCAAACCTCTGCCTTCAACAAAATATACAGTCCGGTCTGCCGGACTTAAATATGGATAGCCCATCCCAGCCCATTTTAATTAATTATCCCAAGCGTGCATTCGGAAAGACACTCAGATGTTTTAGTGCAAGCTGGTATCAGTCTCGACCATGGCTTGAATATTCTGCTGTCTGTGAGGGCAACTTTTGCTTTGCCTGCCACAAATTTAGTGTTTCCAATTCGGACCGCGAGGACATATTCACCAAACACGGCTACACTAATTGGAAAAAAGCTCTAGAAAAAGACGGTGGCGGCTTCCACAAACACGCGTCTGGTATCCCGCACATCAGAGCCATGTCTGCATCACAGCACTCATCATTGGTGTGTCTTCAGCTGCATGCGAAAGCTCTTTCTCTACTTTGAACCGCATTCTCACTCCACTCTGCCGAACAATGCTGCATTCAAGGAAGAGAAATGTAGTCATTCTGGCACACAAGAAAAACATCACAGAAAATCTAGACATGAATGATTTCAGAATTTGCCAAGAGTAACCGCAGACTGGTCCTGTAGATAATATCCAGGATAACACTGGAAACTGATGTCCTATAGCCTCCCATGACTACAATAAGCCACGTTTCTGTTCTTGCTCTCATATGTTGTATACATTTGAGTTTATTGATATTTACCTTGTAGATGTAGTTCTATATTTGTTCACAAAAAATAATAATACAAGTTCCATTGCCTCTGTTAATTTTATTGAACAATAGGTTATGATTTAATAATTATTATAATAATAATAATAATTCTTTGCATTTATATAGCGCTTTTCTCACTATTCAAAGTGCTCAGCAATTGCAGGTTAAGGGCCTTGCTGAAGGGCCCAACAGAGCATTTATGCCACAATTTTTGCTTTTATATGTTATATAAAACTATGTTGTTATTATTATTTGACCCCCCTATAAAAATGGGGATGGATGGATGGTTGGATATTTTTTGTCCCCCCCAGACAAGCCAAATGCCCACCCACACATGATGTTCTGGTCACACCTCTGGACTGAAGTGTTTAAAATTATGAAGGGAATTAGTCCAGTGGATCGAGACAATTATTTTAAAATGGGTAAATTTCACACAAACATAAGGAGGTTTTTCTTCACACAGAGAACCACAGACACTTGGAATAAGAGACCAAGTAGTAGACAGTAGGACTTTAGGGGCCTTCAAAATTCCTTTTGAGGGAATTGCGTGACGATCTTTGTTGGGCTGAATGGCTCGATCTCACCCAGATTCTTCTAATATTCTAATATTCATGCTTTTGTTTCTGTGAAGCATGTTGACTCGACTTGGTGGATTGAACTGTCAAGCTTTTATTGGCCTTGTCTGGATTGTTCTAACATTTTAAGAGAAAATACAGCAAGTGGTAAATCGCATTGCTGAGTAAAACAACTGTAAATGTTACACCAGGAAGGATAAAAGACCCTCACATCGCCGAGTTACCTCTAAAACGTCGGTATCCCTGAGATCCCGTTTTCGTCTGTGTGTTTCTTCCTGCTGTAGACCTTGTGGTTTTGATATCAATAGGAAGTTCGGAATGTGTTACAGGCTTGGAATTTGTAAACTGCTATGGGATTAAAATAAAGGCAGGAAACCAGCATCCTGCTTTATTTTTGTTCTGATGGCAAAAGAATGCTTTGAATTCAAAGCGAAAGTAATACTGTCCTCTTTATTTTCATGGTAGAAGCTTACCAACCACAGGAAGCTTAGTCACTTGACAAATATTTGTTTCTTGTTTCCTTGTTAATCTTTAAATGTATAAATAATTAGTATGATAGTTTTGAAACCTCTAATTTACAGACTTTGGTACATAGTTTGGTCAGGAGAGCTATATTTTAAAGCAATAAAATATGCACATTTTTTTTTCTTTATTACACTGGACTGATGTTTATTCGATGTGACATTTTGCTAAATATAAAAATTTGATTAGGAAGTTAACATTTTCTTTTGGCTGACCCAAAAACGACTTGTGGACTTCTGTCCAGAGCCAGCAGCCCTGCTTCCTATGCTGCGCCTTCTTCATCCTTTATATAGACAGCGCTAACCTCACCTTTAATCATACGCTGTGCTCTGCCAGAGACCCACCGATGGCTTCTTGATTGCTTTTGCAGGGGGAAAAGAAAAAATGGAAATCATTTTACCCACCTCAGCCGATGCCAGGATTAACGTACAAAGGCCGAATTCAGTTTGCGGTTCTTAATGGCTGTCTTTAAAGGGAGTGCAGGGCTGAAGAAGGCCGTATACCTCCTGTCATTTGGAGTCCATCAAAAGGCAAATCTAAACAGCTGTGAATATATTTAGTTTATGGCAAATACGGTTGCCCGCAGAATGTTAAGTTGGAACTTTGTGGACTTCATACTGTAAACGTCCTTCATCTTGTAACATCGATATTTCTCACTCTCTTTTAGGGCCCATTCACGCTTGATATTTGTGAATTTCCATTTGTTTGGCATTTTGCAGGCTCTTTAATGGCATTTTGTATGTAATAACCCCCGCCACCCCACCCCCCCACACCCCCCCAGAGATGAGAGGGGGCATTGTTGCTAACATCATTGTCTCCTTTATTCCTCCACATTCCCCAATGAGTGCATTTGACCACGTCCCCTCCGGTTCAGTTGTCATACAAACCTGGGAGCCACAGAAGGTGGCGTCTTTACTGGCTCAAGCGACCCACCGGATACAGCTACGCTGGAAGCAACTAGACTATGCAGCCCACCTTACTGTTTAAATTTTTTCCACATGCAGGACATACATTGAAGAGAGTTCTTAATTTTCTGCTCTTTTTTGTTTTTGCTTTGTCTCCAGCCCGGCATGTAGGCCCTGCAGGGAAAAACCTGGGGGTTGGTGGCAGAACTGGCACTCCAGCCACCATAAAAAAAAAACCTCACACTGGTTCAATTCCATCTGAACTAGTGAGGTGCTGAGGAGTCACCCATTGCATGGCTGCACTGGGGTCCTAACCTGGGGTCCTGAGTTGGTTTGTCATGTGGTGGGTGCGGGAATGTGCTATATCAGCGCGTGCTCCTAACCTCCTCCTCCTCCTTGGACAATAAAAGTTATGACCCGGTTGGCACCCCAAAATTTTCTACCTACCTCAGAACTGTCAGTCCTGCACCCAGCCATACTATCAATTTTGTCCTTCAAAGTTTGCTAATTGTTGGAATATAACTCTTTATTCAAACTTGGGTGTCCATTTGGGGGACCTTCATGTCTGAAGGAGTCTGTGGAGATGTCAGTTCAACTGTGAGTTACAGTTTTGTTATCAGATGAAAGACAGGTCTCACCTGTTACAAGCTGCAGTTACGCCTTTTTCTCAGGAATTCCATTTGGGGGTGAAGGTGGATTACTGCATTTCTGTTAAATCTGCCCTGCTGCCCTAACAGGCCCATTGTGACACTAAAAAGCATAGCAAAAAGGGCAATGCCCACTTTGTCCTACACCAGCTCTCGCTTTTTCCATCCTGTGACGGGACACCCAGAAGAATACAAGCAGCCCAGCTGAATTCCTCATAGCATCTGCAGCACCTGTCCTCCCCTGGTTCTTGCCTCAACTTCAATATTAACACGGAGGACTTAATCTCAGACTCTGCTTCGCCTTCTACCCCAGTCATGTAGCTTGTAGAAGTTTGCTACACTCAGCCAATAAATTCACTACACCAACAGGAGATCTCCCTCACTAGGCCTTGTATCGCTTTTAAATATAATAATAATTCTTTGCATTTATATAGTGCTTTTCTCACTACTCAAAGCACTCAGCAATTGCAGGCTAAGGGCCCAACAGAGCAGAGTCCCTTTTTGGCATTTAAGGGAATCGAACCGGCAGCCTTCTGATTGCCAGTGCAGATCCCCAGCCTCAGAGCCACCAATATGTTAAAATATCCTTTTGGGATACCTGCAGCCAATCAGACAACTCTCCAAGCCCTCCCACAGGGTGCCAGATTTGCACTGCTGCATCCAGTCTCTTGATTACAACTGCTGATTCATGGGGTGACAAATATTTCAGCGTGTGCTTGGCCTCACATTGAAGAGATCCCCAGTCCAGTCTCCTTTCCTGAATGATGCTCAGGTAAAATCTCCCCTGAACCCTCTCCGGGCCCTCATAGGGCTTCATATGAAATGGTACCCCACTTGCTGCTCCTCTACCACAGGTGATGGGTCAACACCAGGTTGTCGGCACCATCCTTGGACTTGTGTTCATACATGCTTGTCTACAACCTCCGCTCATGGAGATCTCCTGTGTCCTTCGCCGACATCCTGCACTGTACCTTTAAGAGGCGGTTTATACTTCACTCTCAGAACACGTATGCACAACCATCATGGCTGCCACGCGTTCCCAGCGTTCATTTGACATGTCCTCTCAGCATGTTCTCAGAAATTAATGAGATGCATGCACGAGTTGCAGTAGCAGCAAAAAGACGGGGGGCGCAGTGTGATCAACATGTAACAGAAAGCCGCTTTCATGATCCTCTGGGATTCGATGTTAGATGAATGGTTCGATGTGGTGAAACAAAATGTCTACATACAAATGCATTCATGGTGCTTTTATATTCAAGCGTTGCATATTCCCCATCGTAATGACACGATACATTTTAAAAGTCTCACATACCATCTTTTGTGGTGTCTTTTTTTTGTTTTTTCGCACCTTCACAACAGCATCAGAATGTATGGCAGCGTATTTGAGCCACAGAGAAAAAAATTAGAGACACAATGAAAAGGTCTGTTTTGTGATTAAAGTGGAAATTTCGGCTTTAATGTGGAAAAATCCACTTTAACCTCGTAGTTTACTTTATCATTAAAGTAGACCATCGTAAACGTCACCTTAAAACCGACCCAATTGTTAATCGCTACCTGCTTCCGGGCCTTCCTCCTGAACTGACAGCAACAATCGCCACACACAGAACACATTACATTTATGATATTCCATCTCTCTGCACATTTAGAATTCTTAGATTTATACTTGATATCACTCTCATGATGAAATGTGCTAAGGTATGTATGTTACATTTTAAAGAAAAGTCCTTAACTTTACTTAAATAATGAATACTGTTAATAATTACACATGTGTGGGCGGCACAGTGGCGGAGGGGTAGCACTGCTGCCCTCGCGGGGAGTCACGTCCCTGGTGTTCCCTGCCTGGAGTTTGCATGTTTTCCTGGTGGGTTTCCACAGTGAGCTCCGGTTTCTTTCCAAAGACATGAAGATTTGGGGATTTGGTGATGCTAAAATGGCGCTAGTGTGTGTATGTGTGCTTGTGTTCACCTTGCGATGAGCTGATGCCCCATCCGGGGATTGTTTCTGCCTCGCACCCGATGCTTGCTGGAATGTAATCATTAAGCATCCATCCTTTTCAGAGATATTGTGGCAAGGTGTCCTTGGGATTTAATGGATCTTTCAGGCAATTCATAACACAGCGAAGCCGAATGTTTTCTCACCGTGATGATATCTCACGCTGCCACCTGGTGGAATCTTCCAGATTGACGTAAAGTACGCACACAGGTATAAACAGTAGAACACTTGTGTAGCAGTAGAGTCTGCTGGAGCATGTGACACATGAAGTGTAAACCCGGCCTGACTCCTTTTTTCACTGAATAAATATAATTTCTTTTTAAAATTAAATATAATTTTCTTTTCTTTTTTAACTAATGCACCCAGTCAAGCCCCATGACATGGCCTACCACAGCGAGCCTGTAACATAGGTGGCTCTTCTACTGTTCCAAATCTTGTCAAAGGTACACGTCATTGTTTGCTCATTTTTACCAAACTGCATCAGTTAAGTAAGAAAACAATGAGATCTTTTAATTATGGCAAGGCCTGCTGGACAAGATCAAGTCTTACCACTGTCATGATACAGTATCAGGATCTCCAGGTCATTCCTGATTATTTTGGAGTCTTTTTTGTTTTATCTTTTGTCTTATCTTTTAAGATCTTTGATTTGTGGTCTTTGATCCCCACTGGTTGCTACAAACAATTCCCCTTTAGAATAGCTGCTATTCAGGAGCACAGTATTGTAGTTAATTAATAATCAGAACCTAACTTAAAAATAAGGGAAAGCCACTCAAGAGAAAGAAAGGCTTGTTTTGATAAAAGAATAATGTAAGATTTCAACTAAAAGCACTCTTGTCCTTAAGATTCTTCTTCTTTTGCTTTATCACAAATGTTTGCAAAAACAAATAACAGGTCCCCCATGTCTTAATGCGTTGGTTTCTGGTTTGCCCATTCATCCTCTTCCACTTAGAAAAATAACATAATAATAATAACAATAATACATTTTATTTGAAGCGCCTTTCAAAAAACTCAAGGTCACTGTACAATCAGGTTAAAAAATAAACATTCAATGACTAGAAAATTTTAAATCCAAATAAAACATCAGATAAAACACCAATAACAGTGAATAAGCAATTTTGAACAGATAAGTTTTAAGATTAGCCTGAAATTGGTTAAGGGTAGTCATATTCCTAAGATAAGCAGGTAATGAGTTCCATAAGGAAGGTGCCGATCTGCTAAATGCTCGATATCCCATCGTAACAAGACGTGATATACCTGCTTTACAAGAGTCTTTCTTAGAACATAAGAAATTCGAGAAATGAGAGGAGAGGAGAGTTTTCGGTCAATCAAGACTATTTGTTTAGCTAGAAGCTGAGCTCTCCCAGTATCTCGTCCTAATTCTTCTCAAGGGTTCTTAAGGTTTTTCTCCATCAGCTTCAGGAGTGATAGCTGTTTTCAGACTCACACAACTCTTTGCATACAGAAGTGCTTCCTGGCTCCAGTCCTAAATGCACGTTCCCTTAATTTCCAACGATGTCCGTAGCCTGAGCTGCCTCAAAAGCTTGCATATTGTAATCTTTTTAGTTACCTAATAAAAGGTGTCATTTTTCTTGATTTCTCATTACGCACTTGAGTACGGGATTCACTGTTTAGTTAAAAGAATTCAACTGGATCTACTTTAATGATGCCTTTGAGGATTTTAAATACCTGGATGAGGTCCCCACGTAGTCTCCTCTGCTGGAGACTCAACAGGTTTAATCCTCTGAATCTGTCACAGTAGTAGGACATGCTCTTCAGTCCCATGATGCACTTGGTTGCTCTCCTCTGCACAGCTTCAAGTGCTGCTATGTCTTTCTTGTACTGCAGTGACCAGAACTGCACACAGTTCTCCAGATATATCTTACTTGTGCATTATATAATCTGAGCATAACGTCCCTTGATTTATATTCTAGTAGGACTGACTACTGCAATGCTGGGTTGACCGGAAGTTCAAATTGTTCTTCAAACAGCCTCCAGTTAATCCAAAATGCTGTTGCAAGAATTATTACACGAACAAGAAAATACAAACATACAACTCCAGTTCTAAAATCCTTAAACTGGCTACAAATTAAGTTTAGGGCATTTTTTTAATCCTCCTTTTAACATACAAAGCATTAGATGGCCAAGGTCAGGTTTACTTGTCTGAACTTATCATGACTTACAAACCAGAGCGCACATTAACATCTCAAGATGGCGGTCTGCTTATGATTCCAAGGATTAATAAAATAACAGTGGGAGGTCGAGCTTTTAGTTACAGGGCCCCTAAACTGTGGAATGGTCTGCCTGCTGCTGCTACTACTACTACTGCTAATAATAATAATACATTTTATTTATATAGCGCCTTTCCCATGCTCAAGGCAATTCACAGAGTTTAAGATAGAAGAGCAAGGTATACAGTATATAGCATTGTACTAATCAGATAAATAAATAAAGAAGATTAAGCCAGTAAATTCAGAGAAAAAGCCTAACAGACAACATAATTGATGGTCTCGCACACACACACACACACACACACACACACACACACAGGTTACATGAGCATCTTGACAGAGAAGTAAACTGAAAGAGGGGTAATAAAGTCAAGTAGAGCTAAAAGCCTTCCTGAACAGATGAGTTTTGAGTTGTTTTTTAAAAGAATTTATGGAGTCAGCTGATATGATTAATTTCGGTAGCTCATTCCAGAGTCCCCCTCCTTGAACCGCCACCTTATCGTGGTGGAGGGGTTTGCATGTCCCAATGATCCTAGGAGCTCTGTTGTCTGGGGCTTTATGCCCCTGGTAGGGCCACCCAAGTCAAACTGGTCCTAAGTGAGGGATGAGACAAAGTGCGGTTCATCAAAACCTCCATGATGAATACAAAATTTGAACAGCGTTTTCCCTCGCCCGGACGTGGGTCACTGGGGCCCCCCTCTGGAGCCAGGCCTGAAGGTGGGGCTCGATGGCGAGCGCCTGGTGGCCGGGCTTGCACCCATGGGGCTCGGCCGGGCCCAGCCCGAAGAGGCAATGTGGGTCCCCTTTCCCATGGGCTCACCACCTATGGGAGGGGCCAAGGAGGTCCGGTGCAGTGTGAGTTGGGTAGTGGCCAAAGGCGGGGACCTTGGCGGTCCGATCCTCGGCTACAAAAGCTGGCTCTTGGGACGTGGAATGTCACCTGTCTGAAGGGGAAGGAGCCTGAGCTAGTGCGCGAGGTCGAGAGGGTCCGGCTAGATATAGTCGGGCTCACCTCGACGCACAGCTTGGACTCTGGAACCAATCTCCTTGAGAGGGGCTGGACTCTCTACCACTCTGGAGTTGCCCCCGGTGAGAGGCGCCGAGTGGGTGTGGGTATACTTATTGCCCCCCGACTTGGAGTCTGTACATTGGGGTTTACCCCGGTGGACGAGAGGGTAGCCTCTCTCCGCCTTCGGGTGGGGGGATGGGTCCTAACTATTGTTTGTGCGTATGCATCGAACAGCAGTTCGGAGTACCCACACTTTTTGGAGTCCCTGGAGGGGGTGCTGGAGGGCACACCTTCTGGGGACTCCCTCGTACTGCTGGGAGACTTCAATACTCACGTGGGCAATGACAGTGAGACCTGGAAGGGCGTGATTGGGAGGAATGGCCCCCCCAATCTGAACCCGAGTGGTGTTTTGTTATTGGACTTCTGTGCTCGTCACTGATTGTCCATAACGAACACCATGTTCAAGCATAGGGGTGTTCATATGTGCACTTGGCACCAGGACACCCTAGGCCTGAGTTCGATGATCGACTTTGTGGTCGTGTCGTCGGACTTGCGGCCACATGTCTTGGACACTCGGGTGAAGAGAGGGGTGGAGCTGTCAACTGATCACCTGGTGGTGAGTTGACTCCGATGGTGGGCGAGGATGCCGGTCAGGCCTGGTAGGCCCAAACGTGTTGTGAGGGTCTGCTGGGAACGTCTGGCAGAGCCCCCTGTCAGAAGTACCTTCAACTCCCACCTCCGGCAGAACTTCGACCACGTCCCGAGGGAGGTGGCGGACATTGACCCTATTGTTGAGGCGGCTGACCGGAGCTGTGGCCGTAAAGGAAGTCGGTGCCTGTCATGGCGGCAATCCCCGAACCCGTTGGTGGACACCAGCGGTGAAGGATGCCGTCAAGCTGAAGAAGGAGTCCTACAGAACCCTTTTGTCCTGTGGGACTCTGGAGGCAGCTGATAGGTACCGGCAGGCCAATCGGAATGCGGCTTCGGTGGTTGCTGAGGCAAAAACTCGGGCATGGGAGGAGTTTGGGGAGGCCATGGAGAACGACTTTTGGATGGCTTCGAGGAGATTCTGGTCCACCGTCCGGCGTCTCAGGAGGGGGAAGCAGTGCAGTGTCAACACTGTGTATGGTGGGGATGGTGCGCTGCTGACCTCGACTCGGGACATTGTGGGTCGGTGGGGGGAGTACTTCGAAGACCTCCTTAATCCCACTAACATGCCTTCCAATGAGGAAGCAGAGCCTGGAGATTCGGAGGTGGGCTCCCCCATCTCTGGGACTGAGGTCACTGAGGTGGTCAAAAAACTCCTTGGTGGCAGGGCCCCGGGGGTGGATGAGATATGCCCGGAGTTCCTCAAGGCTCTGGATGTTGTAGGGCTGTCTTGGTTGACACGTCTCTGCAACATCGCATGGACATCAGGGACAGTGCCTCTGGATTGGCAGACTGGGGTGGTGGTCCCCCTCTTTAAGAAGGGGGACCGGAGGGTGTGTTCCAACTACAGAGGGATCACACTCCTCAGCCTCCCTGGAAAAGTCTATTTGGGGGTTCTGGAGAGGAGGGTCCGTCGGATTGTCGAACCTCGGATTCAGGAGGAACAGTGTGGTTTTCATCCTGGTCGCGTAACAGTGGACCAGCTCTACACCCTTAGCAGGGTCCTGGAGGGTGCATGGGGTGGATGGATGGTTGCGTAAATAAGCAAACTTTTCTCTATTGGGCTGAAACTTCATCAGAGACCCCCACACAGTGAGGGTGTTACAGTTTGGTGCGCTGTTGCTGAATTTGCCATTGTAGGCCCTTACTTTTTTTTGAGGAGGAGGGACTAACGGTCACAGTCACTTCAGAACGTTACATTGAAATGCTAGAGAATGTTTTGCAGCCCCAAATGGAAGAAATAGATGTGGTGGATGCCTGGTTTCAACAGGATGGAGCAACAGCTCATATGGTGCAGAGATCAATGCAAGTTTTACAGGAGATGTTTCCGGGGAAGCTGATCTCCCTGCGCGGCAATGTCGGGTGGCCTTCACATTTGCCTGATTTCTTCTTGTGGGACTATCCCAAGTCGAAAGTATACACACACCAACCTCAAAACCTTGAAGCCCTCAAGGACACTATTCACCACTGTGACAGTTTAAGGGTCCCCGTGACCCCTTGAACCCTCAGACCAGACGTCAGGGATAAAAATCCAAAATGTTATTTATTATAATAATAAATGTGCACAAAGCACCCTCCACTCCACTATACTCCAATAAATCAATAATCACAAATAAACAATCAATACAATCCTCCACTCCCAGACAAATTGCCACCCTTCCACCCAGCTCAGCTCATCGTCTGGGATTTCCCATCATCCTTTTATATTCCCTGACCCGGAAGTGGTTCCAACTCTACAGTCCATATGATTCCTTATCACTTCCGGGTCAGATAAAAAGTCCTTTTCTTCATCCCGGAAGCACGTCATTACCCTTGTCACCTTGCCTACGACGTACTTCCGGGTTATAGGGCATGTAGAATTCCCTGAGCCTCCCTACAGCGTCTTCTGGAGGTCCCCATGGTATCCAGCAGGGCTGGTTGTAAAAACTACAAAGTCCATGAGGCCCTGCTGGAATTCGGGGAACCTCTATGCTGCTGGGAGGGCTCCATCTGGCGGCTTGGAGGTGTGGACTGGAATATATGGCCGGCCATTCCTCACACCACGTAATCGCCACTATTCCCCTTGAAATGGCCGAACTAGTCATGTGTGTTCAGAAATCATCTTAATGAGTGTATCGCTAATGAAGGCCACCACCTTGAAGACATCATTTTTAAATCACAGTGAAAAAAATCCATTTTGTAAACCCTATCTTGTGTTGTAATGAAATTTATTTGATCTTGTAGCATTTTTGTAGAATAAACAATTGAAATGTGGTACTTCTTTTTGGCTCACTCTGTATAATGGAACATTGGGAAGACTGTCCATCCATCCATTATCCAACCCGCTATATCCTAACTACAGGGTCACGGGGGTCTGCTGGAGCCAATCCCAGCCAACAAAAGGCGCAAGGCAGGGAACAAACCCCAGGCAGGGCACCAGCCCACCACAGGTCACACATACACTAGGGACAATTTAGAATCACCAATGCACCTCACCTGCATGTCTTTGGACTGTGGGAGGAAACCCACACAGACACGGGGAGGACATGCAAACTCCACGAAGGGAGGACCTGGGAAGTGAACCCGGGTCGCCTAAGTGTGAGGCAGCAGCACTACCACTGCGCCACACTATTTAATGACATTTCAAGCCAATACAAATAAGGATTAAACGCATCAGTCTCTTTGTTCTAATTGTCTAGGGATTGGCTTGTTCACTCTTAAACCAACATATTCTGTACATTTTGGGATAAAAATTTCTTTTGCCCATTTTCACCAGTTTATTAGTATTTGATAACACCTGCTGACAAATTATACTTATTATTAATTAATAGTAATACACTTGTACTTTCTATTGCATATACATGTGTTTGTGTTGCAGTATAAATGTTAAATATTTTTAGGAATAATAAAACATTGAAAGATTTTTTTTCTAATTGCATTTGCCGTTCCTTGCAATTTTGCTAAATTGAAAAAAAAAATTTAAGATTAAGGAAAAGCTGTAAAATACCATTACTAAAAATAATTACTTGTTGACACCACAGTAGTGTAATGTTATTGAAGCAGTACACACAACGTTTTGATTCAAAGTGAGTTGTTCCCATTCAACAAGCGACTCCTTACATCACATTGCTCTCTTCATTCAGCGGGGCACTGACCTGGTTGTGTTAAACCCACTGCTCATTACTGTATTAACGATCCATTTAATCACCTTTATAATGCTTGAGGAGTTTCAACTTTTAATTAGGTACTGCAAAAACATTTACAACTAATGAATATACAATTTAAAATTAAGTGTGAATGTCGGCACATGTTCTTGTAGAGTTACTAGCAGGCCAGAACGTGAAATTGCCAGTTTTACAGACTGTACAAGTCATGAACAACACACTCACATGTGAAACATAAAACACTTGTAACTAATATTTCAAGATATTTGTCACTACTCAGCTAGACATTAGTGAAAGCAGCCTACAACATGAATAATGTGCTAACAAATGCTAAAAAATTCCTTACTAACTGTAAGAGCCAATCTTAGAAAGTTAAAGCTTTGAGTTAGTGTTTGCTTAATTTGAATAGAACAGGGGTGGCAAACTCCAGTCCTGGTGGGCCGCAGTGGCTGCAGGTTTTCATTCTAGCCATCTTCTTCATTAGTTTTTTGCTGCTAATGAACTTCTTTTGTCTTAATTTTAATTAACTTGATTCAGGCCCCTTAGTTGTTTCTTTTTCTTTTATTTGCAGCCAAACAATAATGAGACACAAAGCAAGGTGCCACATGACCAGCTCACCTTCGCCCATCACACAATATTTGAAAATAAAGAAAGGTGAAGGTCTCGGTAAAGCTGATCTTTCAGGTCACCAAAACATCTTGATGGTGTTCTTAGAAAAAACAGAAAATCAACAGTTATGGAAATGTCTGCTGTGTCAGAATTAGAGCAGCAACAAGCCATAGAATTAAATAACGAGTTTAATTAACAGCAAGAATTGGCTTCTCATTAAGAAACTGGTTGGAGTGAAATTAGTTGGAGTTTGAAGCCCCAATTTAGCTGGTCATCTGTTGGCTTGTTTCACATCTCCTTTCTGTTTGGCTGCCATTTAATGAAGACAGAAATACATTCAAATGACTGAATCTTTAAAAACAGGGCTATTAAAATGAAGGGAAAAGGAGTTAATTAGCAATGAAAACTGGTGACTAATTAGGAAAAGGGTTAGAATTAAAACCTGCACCCACTGCAGCCCACCAGGACTGGAGTTTGCCACCTCTGGAATAGAATATAAATTTCTTTCATAGTCAAGTCAAATCAAGTCAAGTAAAGCTTTATTGTCCTCCTAAAATTATACTTATAGTACACAGTGGGACGAAATATCGTCCTCCAGAGTCAAAAGGTGCAGTACACAAGAGATATATATATATAACTAAAAAACATATACAGTATTAAGTAGTATTATGTAATCCAGAGAGTGTGTGGAGTAAAGAGTCCAGTGTGGAGGAGGGCAGCATGGTGTTCAGGAGCCGGACTGCTTGGGGAAAGAAACTATTGCACAATCTCGCAGACCTGCTCCTGATGCTGCAGAGTCATCTTCCAGATGGAAGAGGAGTAAACAATTGGTGGGAGGGGTGGTGGGGGTCAGCCATGATGCTAGTGGCTTTATGAAGGCAGCATGAGGTGTAGATCTCCTGCAGACTGGGTAGAGAGCTGCCAATGATGCACTCAGCAGTCCACACAATCCTTTGAAGGGCTTTGCGGTTGGAGGCATGGCAGTTTCCATACCAGACTGTAATACAGCTGGTCAGGACGCTCTCTATGGTGCCTCTGTAGAAGGTAGTAAGTATGGGTTTAGGGAGGTGCACCTTCTTCAGTCGTCGCAGGAAGTAAAGATGCTGCTGGGCTCTTTTTGTAAGATAGTTGGTGTTTTTGGTCCAGGACAGGTCCTCTGTGATATGAACACTGAGGAACTTGGTGCTCTTCACTCTCTCTACTGTGACGCCATCAATGTTGAGTGGGAGATGGACAGCCTTTGTCTTCCTGAAGTCAACAATCAACTCTTTTGTCTTTTCAACATTAAGAGACAGATTATTGTCTTTACACCAAAGTGCCAACCGTTCCACCTCTTCTCTGTACGCCGCATCATCGTTGTTCTCAATGAGTCCCACTACTGTAGTGTCATCGGCGAACTTGATAATGTGGTTTGTGTCAGAGTTGGAGGTGCAATCATGGGTCAACAGCATGAAGAGTAGCGGGCTCAGCACACAACCCTGGGTGGCACCTGTGCTCAGTGTGATGGTGTTAGATCTTATATTCCCAATCTGTACTGTTTGAGGTCTTTCAGTGAGAAAGTCCAGAATCCAGTTGCAGGTGGAGGTGTTGAGTTCGAGCAGATCCACCTTACTGATCAGCTGCCTGGGAATGATAGTATTGAATGCTGAGCTGAAATCAATGAACAGCATTCTTAAATGTGCATTGCGGTTATCCAGATGTGACAGGATCAGGTGGAATACCATTGAAATTGCATCGTCAGTTGATCGATTTGATTGATATGCAAACTGTAGAGGGTCCAGTTTGGGGGGCAGCTGATTCTTTATGTGACTCAAAACTAACCGCTCAAAGCACTTCATAATGATTGGAGTGAGTGCCACTGGGTGGTAGTTATTGAGTTCCGAGGCTGTAGCTGTCTTTGGGACAGGTCTGATGGTGGTGTTTTTAAAACATTGTGGCACAACAGCTTGGCTCAGGGAGATGTTGAAGATGTCCACTAGGACATCAGTCAGCTGGTCAGCACAAGCTCTGAGCACACGTCCAGGTATGTTATCTGGTCCAGCAGCTTTGTGTGGGTTGACTCTGATGAGAGTCCTTCTCACACTAGCTGCAGACAGGGACAGAACTTGATTGTCTGATGAGGGGATGGTCTTCCATGCTGGTTTATTGTTCTGTGTCTCAAACCTGGCATAGAAGGTGTTAAGAGCATCTGGAAGAGAGATGTTGTTAACACACATATGCGGTGGGGCCTTATAATCCGTGATGGTTTGGATGCCCTGCCACATTCGACGAGAATCTCTTGAGCAGGCAAAGTGATCACTAATTTTCTTTGAGTACTCCCGCTTTGCTAACTTAATGCCTCGGGACAGGTTGGTATAGTCTGTTCCCCCTGTAAGTTAGTATGAGATTGAACTTTCTTGCTATAACTAAGATACCGTATGATAATTGAGCCATTTGCTGTTTAGAACAGGTTCCAGTGCACAGGGACTTTAAAGACCCATTTTCAACAGAGAAATGGGACAGGCGTACAATTTTCTGACCGTTATGAAATGGTTCAGAAATGTTTAAAAGTAATTTGGTAACGATTAGATTATAAGCTTTGAACAAAACTTTTCCAATTTTTGCAGTTCTATTTTTTTCTTTTTTGTGTGAATTGTTTTACATTGAATTTTAACTAAAACTTTTACAAACGAAGATATTTTGTCTGTGGAATCATTTTGACGCGTCAGGCTTTTGCTGAATCACATTTACAAGCTGGAGCTGCAGAATTTTGGTAATTTTGGGTAGATAGATAGATAGATAGATAGATAGATAGATAGATAGATAGATAGATAGATAGATAGATAGATAGATAGATAGATAGATAGATAGATAGATAGATAGATAGATAGATAGATAGATAACTTTATTAAATCCCAAGGGGAAATTCACATACTCCCAAATGCAGCTACACTAGCCATTTGTGAAATAATTTGTAAATGCTGTGGACCACTGGGGAGCGTACAGCTTCCCCAACTTGACACAGACAGGTAGAGACACGAGTTTAGCAAGGCACCCGTGTATTTACAGCCAAAGAAGTGCTTCTTCCTCACTCCCCAAAGCACGGCACAGTACATACCACACCACAGCACAATTCATGGTCTTTCCACCTCCACTCCTCCCCTCACAAGCTTCGTCCTTCTTTCTCCTGACTCTGGCCCCTCGAGTAGTGGCTGCTGGCTCCTTTTATAGGCCACCCGGAAGCAGTCCAGGTGTCCAATGAGTCTTTCCTGGCAGCACTTCCGGGTGTGGCATAAGTGCTGCCATAACAGGGCTCAGCAAATGTTCAAGTGGGCCAGGACAAAGTTGAGATTCTATGCTCCAAACCCATGGTACGGTTCTGCACTCTAGTGTTCTGAGGGAAATAGCATCCAGAATCAGCTCTCTCCCCAGTCCTTCCATTATCGAGGTGTCCCAGCTGGGTAAGGGCCCCAGCGCTCCGTCACAATGTTTAAAGGTACATTACCTAATACATGAATTATCATTTACTGACATTTATAACTATTTCAATGAACATGACCTCAGGATCTGTTAAGCATTACGTAATGCTTGTTTATTAATGAAAGTTATTATAAAGTGTTACTCAATTATTTTAAGTTTTGTTTCCATCGTCATCGTCTGATCCTTCTTATCAGTACATCACCGCTAGTTTTATGCTTAATTCTGGACATCTTGGGCTTGAAATAAAGCGTGTTAACTCAACATAAACAGAGATACATCCAAAAACACAACCACTTGTAGTAGAGGATTCAAGCCACGCACGTGACTGAGAATGTAAGCATTAATAGTGTGGGTTTTGCGCTCTGCCTAGTAGCAGACGTGCAAACTAACTTGCGCTGCCTCGAAATTTGATGTTACACTACAATTTTAAATTTTTCACTTATTTATATCATTTTTACTTTCTCGTGTACAAAGGATAGGGAAGGTATTGTAATCGTCAAAAGATTCGATGTTGAGACTTTGATGAATCGCAACATTGAAGATCTCTTTGACCTTCTCGTAAATGAAGTATAGGGAAAGTATTGTAATCGTCAAAAGATTCGATGTTGAGATTTTGATGAATCTCAACTTAGTGCTGCCTCGAAATTTGATGTTAGTGTACAATTTTAAATTTTTCACTAATTTAAATCATTTTTAATTTCTCGTATACAAAGTATAGGGAAAGTATTCTAATCGTTCAAAGATCTGATGTTGAGATTTTGATGAATCTGGATGTTGAAAACCTCCCTAACATTCTTGTAAATGAAGTATAGGGAAAGTATTGTAATCGTCAAAAGATTTGATGTTGAGACTTTGATGAATCGCGACATTGAAGATCTCTTTGACCTTCTCGTAAATGAAGTATAGGGCAAGTATTGTAATCGTCAAAAGATTCGATGTTGAGATTTTGATGAATCTCAACTTAGTGCTGCCTCGAAATTTGATGTTAGTGTACAATTTTTAATTTTTCACTTATTTAAATCATTTTTAATTTCTCGTATACAAAGTATAGGGAAAGTATTCTAATCGTTCAAAGATTTGATGTTGAGATTTTGATGAATCTGGATGTTGAAAACCTCCCTAACATTCTTGTAAATGAAGTATAGGGAAAGTATTGTAATCGTCAAATGATTCGATGTTGAGATTTTGATGAATCTCAACGGTTAACACCTTCCTAACTTTCTTGTATACGAAGTATAGAGAAAGTATTGGAATCCTCCAAAAATTCCATTTTGAGCTTTTGATGAATCTCGATGTTGAAGACCTCCCTGACATTCTCGTATACAAAGTATAGGGAAAGTATTATAATCGTCCAAAGATAAGATGTTGAGATTTTGATGAATCTCAACTTAGCACTGCCTCTAAATTTGATGTTAGTGTACAATTTTTACTTTTTCACTTTTTGAATCATTTTTACTTTCTGGTATACAAAGTATAGGGAAAGTATTGTAATCGTTCAAAGATTTTATGTTGAGATTTTGATGAATCTCAGCCTTGAAGACCTCCCTAACTTTCTCGTAAATGAAGTATAGGGAAAGTATTGTAATCGTCAAAAGATTCGATGTTGAGATTTTGATGAATCTCAATGGTTAAGACCTTCCTGACGTTCTTGTATACGAAGTATAGAGAAAGTATTGGAATCCTCCAAAAATTCCATTTCGAGCTATTGATGAATCTTGACGTTGAAGACCTCCCTGACTTTCTCGTACACAAAGTATAAAGAAAGTATTGGACTCCTCCCTGAGTCCGAAAATATCATTTTTGGAATTATGTCTGTGTGTCTGTGTGTGTATGTAAACGCTTTCACTTAGGTCAACCAAATTTTGCATACAACTATTAGGTACAAAATGTAGATTTCTATCAACTTTTGGGTTATTTCTGTTAACCGGAAGTGGTACTTTACCTTTTATTAATTTATTGGATATGCACATTTGTATCTTTGAAAGTTCGTAACTTGAAGGTTCATATGTAGGAAACTTACTGTACTAAATATGACAGCTTTAATAGACCTGCCACTGCTGTGTTATAAAACATTATGATGCCCTGAAAAGGGGGACCATGTAATAAAATGTGTTGCCATTTCTACATGGTATGACCAAAATGTATGTGAAGCCCCTCAAAATGAAGGTCTGCCATGTGCACCTTAATCACAATGTCTGAATTGTATGATTTGTAATTTTAAGCTATGTGGAGCAGACGGGTCAATCAACGAAAGAATGTCTTTGTCCCAAACATTATGGAGGGCCTGGTATATAATAAAACAATGAATACATTTTCTCGAGGATGGAGCTGACAAAGGGATGACGTTTTTGTGTATTAAATGAGCGGCGTGCTTCAAATCTCAACATGGCCTATATGGTTGAGAAAACAATGCGTGTAACCAGAGATCATCAGGGCAGTCATCTTTGGCGAGGAGCAGAACCTCATCTGTTATTATCCAGTCCCACAACCGATCATCTCATAGGGAAGAAAATTATAGTACAATCAAAATGAGAATATTTCCCTTTTAATCTTCACTTCAAATGAAGCGAGTTAAGACTGTGGACTTACTTTCTGAATGTGAAATCAGGATGATTCACGACTCCTTAGCTCACCTTGTAAAAATTGTGTCTGGTATGCTGATTACATGTCTTGTTTAGCTGAGGTATTCATAAAGTAAATTGATATCCT
The DNA here is from genome assembly GCF_900747795.2 of Erpetoichthys calabaricus. Lineage (NCBI taxonomy): Eukaryota > Metazoa > Chordata > Cladistia > Polypteriformes > Polypteridae > Erpetoichthys > Erpetoichthys calabaricus. The sequence goes on from NC_041397.2 coordinate 24,060,253, forward strand.
GTACACTTTAACAGTGGTAATGAGCTGAAGCCGCACACAACTTCAACATCCAAAGCAGTTTTGGTGACAACCTTAAAGATGAGATTTAATTCCCAAATAAATATGTATACGGGTAGAAGAAAACTTGGCAGGAGAACTGGTTATTCCTTCTGGCATAGTTTGCTAATTGATATTTGCTAGTGTTTCTAAAACAATATAAAGACACCCCAGGTGATCATTTGTAGAACAAGAATGCACAATTGGTCTAATTTACAAAGTTCATAGCTTTCTGGCGAAAATTTCCTATAAATGAGAATACAACTGTGCCTCGGTGACCTTGCTGAGGAAGTCTCTGGCACTGCATCACTTTTGGACATCTTCTGGTCACCCACTCCAGAAAACTGCAACCCTTTACTTCTTGGTCTTTTCTGTTTTTTCCAATATCATTCTCTTTTTTGAGGGTCCAGATTGTAACTCCATTTATAAATTCGAGATTTGCTTAGCAGACACTTTTATCCAAAGCAACTTACAAAAGAGGTCAACCTAACCGAGGAAACATTAGTCTGGGGATCTGTTTGGGAACAAATGTTACAGGACGAGGTTACAGAATTGATAGATAGATAGATAGATAGATAGATAGATAGATAGATAGATAGATAGATAGATAGATAGATAGATAGATAGATAGATAGATAGATAGATAGATAGATAGATAGATAGATAGATAGATAGATAGATAGATAGATACTTTATTAATCCCCAAGGGGAAATTCACATATTCCAGCAGCAGCATACTGATAAAAAACAATATTAAATTAAAGAGTGATAACAATGCAGATATAACAGACAATAACTTTTTATAATGTTAACGTTTACCCCCCCGGGTAAATTGAAGAGTCACATAGTGTGGGGGAGGAACGATCTCCTCAATCTGTCAGTGGAGCAGGACGGTGACAGCAGTCTGTCGCTGAAGCTGCTCCTCTGTCTGGAGATGATACTGTTCAGTGGATGCAGTGGATTCTCCAGGATTGACAGGAGCCTGCTCAGTGCCCATCACTCTGCCACGCATGTCAGACTGTCCAGCTCCATGCCTACAATAGAGCCTGCCTTCCTCACCAGTTTGTCCAGGGGTGAGGCGTCCTTCTTCTTAATGCTGCCTCCCGAGCACACCACTGTGTAGAAGAGGGCACTCACCATAACCACCTGATAGAACATCTGCAGCATCTTATTACAGATGCTGAAAGACGCCAGCCTCCTAAGGAAGTATAGTCAGCTCTGTCCTTTCTTACACAGAGCATCAGCATTGGCAGTCCAGTCTAATTTATCATCCAGCTGCACTCCCAGGTATTTATAGGTCTGCACTTTCTGCACACAGTCACCTTTGATGATCATGGGGTCCATGAGGGGTCTGGGCCTCCTAAAATCCACCACCAGCTCCTTGGTTTTGCTGGTGTTCAGGTGTAGGTGGTTTGAGTCGCACCATTTAACAAAGTCATTGATTAGGTCCCTATACTCCTCCTCCTGCCCACTCCTGATGCAGCCCACGATAGCAGTGTCATCAGCGAACTTTTGCACGTGGCAGGACTCCGAGTTGTATTGGAAGTCCGATGTATATAGGCTGAACGGGACCGGAGAAAGTACAGTCCCCTGCGGCACTCCTGTGCTGCTGACCACAATGTCAGACCTGCAGTTCCCAAGACGCACATACTGAGGGCTGTCTTTAAGATAGTCCATGATCGCCACAGGTGAAGAGCTCAGAACAACATGCAAGTGAGTTATACTTTCCTCAGCTACAAGAACCTTTCAGGGCCATAATCAGTTAGAGAGAAAGTCTTCAGATGCTTCATAAGCACAGTGAGGGTGTCAGAATTTCGAATGAAGGTGGGCAAGACTTACACATGAGAAGAGGCTGGACTGAGATATGATGCCATCACTTAGTTGACCGGAGTGGGTTGATGGTTTTAGCGTCACTTCTGTTTGGTTGTTTCGTTTCAGCGTTTTCACTTTTATTTTTTCATTGTTTCTTGACGGCCTGAGGTTGCTGCCATTTTGTAGCTTGGGTGCTTAGATGTCTGTGTTCACTTTCCAGAGTAAGCACGACTCTATTTAAGCCAGTATTGTGTGTCAAAAAGTGTCCGAGTTTGTGGATACAATTTGAAAAAAATTCTGCATGTGCGACTACTTTGGACTTTTTGGCTAATAATTTCAGTTTTGTTTCCTTTTTTTATTTGCACTAGTGAACACTTTTATCTAAAGGCAACTTTCAAAAGACATCAGCATAATCAAGTAATAAAGTCTCAAGGACTGTTTGGGGACAAATGTTACTGGACAAGTTGCTTACCACAAGTGAAGAGCTCAGAACAAAATACCAGAGCCATAGCATAGCAAAACAATGCCTGGAAATTGTTGACTTTTTCAACATATATGAACATAAGAACAGTAGATATTCATGTAAATTGTGCCTACAGATAAAGGTGATACACTTGGAAAACAAAAGTGTGCCTTTTCAATCATTTATTCAACAAAAATATCAAGATATGCAATGGTATATTTGGGAAAAATAGGCCTCAGAATCCCCCTTGAGCAGAAATGGCTTCTTGTAGGCATTTTGCATTACTGCCCTCCTGCCTCTGATATCGACTCTGTGAAACTGTTGAGTTTTCCTCTGTGCAAAGCTCCTTCAGTTGGAAGATGGTTTGGGTTTTCAGATCAGGGCTTTGACGTGGCTACTTCATAACCCTCAATTTCATCTTTTTGAGCCAATAATTGGTGTGCTTCAGATCATTATCATGTTTTAAGACTGATCAGCTCTTCTTCAGCTTTTGGCCTCTAATTCTCCACAAACACACCTTGGTATGGTTGTAATCAGCGAATGCACAATCTCCATCCCCTAGTTTGAATTTCCGCCCCCAACCCGCCTTCCCTCTAGGAAGGGGGTCCTCCAAGGGGTATAGCCTGGATGTATCGCCTGGAGAGGCCCAGGTAGCAGGTGTTACCCTCCGGGGTGCCCATCTGGACCTCTTGTCATCCCACGTGAGCTGGGACGGTCACTGAGCTGCCTTCGTTGGCTGGTGGGGTTCAGAATTCATAATTGACAGACCCAAAGTAAGAACAAATCATAATATTTCATTCCCTAAGCTTCACATTGGGTGTGAAGGTCTTCTCCTGAAGTGCTGTCTTTGGTTTGCACCAAACATGTCTAGAGTTACTGTGGACAAATAACTCTTCTTGTCCAGAGCAGATTGTGCCCGGGGGTTTTGTCTTTGCCTAGATGTTCAATGGCAAGCTGTAGTCTTCTTCTAATGTTCTATTTAGACAGCAATGGCTTTTTACTTCACATGCAGGTCAGATTTCTCAAATCTCGTTCTGATTGTAGATGCATGTACCTTGACATAAACATTTGCAAGATGTACCTGTAGATCTTGCAATGACATTTTGGGGTTTTTGGAGACATCTTTTAGTATACAATACAATACAATTTATTTTTGTATAGCTCAAAATCACACAAAGGGTGCTGCAATGGGCTTTAACAGGCCCTGCCTCTTGACAGCCCCCCAGCCTTGACTCTCTAAGAAGACAAGGAAAAACTCCCGAAAAAAAAACCCTTATAGGGAAAAAATGGAAGAAACCTCAAGAAAGGCAGTTCAAAAAGAGATCCCTTTCCAGTTAGGTTGGGCGTGCAGTTGGTGTCAAAAAGAAGGGGGTCAATACAATACAATACAATACAATACACAGAACAGAACAAATCCTCAATAAAGTATAAAAATAAAAATTTTAGAAGTACGGAGTAGAATTCAACAGTAGATGATATCACATAATATGATTTGGATTTATTTATAGTCCTGGAGACCTCATCCATCAAGCTGCCTCCCCCAGTTGGCCATTCCATGGCTGAAACAGCGCTGGGCCAGCCAATCTGATGAAAGGACCCCTCTACCCCACGATTCCTGCGATCCTCCATTGGTGATGACTTTCCCTTAGGCAGGCAAAACAACTTGGCAGGTGGGCCATGGTACCAAGTGCAACATTTGAGTACCGAGAAGAGAAACAGAATAAGTGAGGGTTAGTATCCAATTATAACTATCATGTTACTTATGTTTTAGTGCTAATGACTGACAACAGAGATGCAGTCTGTACAGTTAATCAGGGTCAGGGTGTGCTAAACTGAAGTAGTGAGTCTTCAGCCGGGATTTAAAAACTGAGACCGAAGGGGCATCTCTTATAGTAGCAGGCAGACCAGTCCACAGTTTAGGGGCCCTGTAACTAAAAGCTCAACCTCCCACTGTTATTTTATTAATCCTTGGAATCATAAGCAGACCGGCATCTTGAGATCTTAATGTGCGCTCTGGTTTGTAAGTCATGATAAGTTCAGACAAGTAATCCGGACCTCGACCATTTAATGCTTTATATGTTAAAAGGAGGATTTTGACATCTGCCCTAAACTTAACCGGGAGCCAGTGTAAGGATTTAAGAACTGGAGTTATGTGTTTGTATTTTCTTGTTCTTGTAATAATTCTTGCAGCCACATTTTGGATTAACTGGAGGCTGATTAAAGAACAGTTTGAACATCCAGTGAACACAGCATTGCAGTAGTCAATCCTACTAGAGATACAGGTAAATGCATGAATTATTTTCTCAATTATTTTGGTCAGCTCTTGGGCTGAATTTGCTGGACATTTGAAATTTACACCACTTGTGGATAACGTTCCTTAGAGTGGAATGAGTGCTTTCAAATAATTTGGCTGTCTTTTTAAATCCCTTGGTGAACTCATAGGCATCCACAACCTTCTTTCTGAGGGTCTTAGAGAGCTCTTTTGATCTTGGTATGATGACACCACACACGTCAATAACAAAGAGAACACTAATATAAGACAGGGCCCACCTGCATTCTCCCTAAGGAGGGTCTGATCATTGGCACCACATTGGGAACACCTGAGTCTAATTTTATGGATTTGAAGTGGTGATAAATATAGAGGTTGACTTATTTTTCCATTTGACAAATCTGCATTTTTTAAAATCTAGATTATGAGAATAAATGCACCATGTGAATTTTATGTGTCATTTGTTTATATATATCACCTTTTTCTGTTGGGCAGCACAGTGGCGCAGTTGGTAGCGCTGCTGCCTCGCAGTAAGGAGACTCGGGTTCGCTTCCCGGGTCCTCCCTGTGTGGAGTTTGCATGTTCTCCCCGTGTCTGTGTGGGTTTCCTCCCACAGTCCAAAGACATGCAGGTTAGGTGCATTGGCGATCCTAAATTGTCCCTAGTGTGTGCTTGATGTCTGGGTGTGTGTGTGCCCTGCGGTGGGCTGGCGCCATGCCTGGGGTTTGTTCCTGCCTTGCACCCTGTTCTGGCTGGGATTGGCTCCAGCAGACCCCTGTGTTAAGATATAGCGGGTTGGAAAATGACTGACTGACTGACCTTTATCTGTCTGCGCTGTTTGCATGAAGATCTATTGTTTGCCAGTTCAAATATTTTGAAAAAGTCAACAACTTCTATGGGGTGCACTTACTTTTTCACATGACTACTCTGTGGCAAGCATTAAGGATTTAAAACTTAAAGTGTGCAGCTACAAGGAGCCAGTGAAGTGGTCTCAAAAGAGAATTGACATGTGCCTGCCTTGGCTGGTAGAACAACAGACGTATTTGGAATGATCTGCAGTAGCCTGGTGACAAAGGCCAGCACTCCTGACAGCAGAGAGTTGCAGTTTTCCAGGGGTGACAAGACCAAAGCATCAACCAGGAGTCATGCTGCATACTCTGTCAGATACGGTCTGATCTTCTGGATGGAGTGAATCTCCAAGACCGAGAGACCCCTGCAGCATGGTCAGTGAAGGATTGCTGGTCGTTGATCACCACCCCAAAGTTGTGTATCGACTCAGTGGGTGTTAGTGATAATGAACAGAGATGGCCTGATGAAAAGATGGAAGAGCCTGGATAACAAGAAGGTTGGTGTGCCTGACTGGTCTGGAGATGGAGCTCTTTCATCCAGGCTAGTCCTGAGGTACTTCATGGAATTTCCAAAGCCAGCTAAGAGATAAAATGGTACCAGTGTGTATCTCCTTTGTCTATTCCATTGTTATAGAGATGCTGAATAATTAGGCTCAAACTGGTGACCTCACTAATAACTCCTTAGTTGCAATTGTGTATGGAATTGGTAATTGCCACAGGTTGTCCGATAAGAGGGCGGCACGGTGGCGCAGTGGTAACACTGCTGCCTCGCAGTTAGGAGACTTGAGTTCGCTTCCCAGGTCCTCCCTGCGTGGAGTTTGCATGTTCTCCCCGTGTCTGCATGGCTTTCCTCTGGGTGCTCCGGTTTCCTCCCACAGTCCAAAGACATGCAGGTTAGGTGCATTGGCCATCCTAAATTGGCCTTGGTGTGTGTGCCCTGCGGTGGCCTGGCGCCCTGCCCGGGATTGGTTTGTGTCTTGCAACCTGTGCTGGCTGGGATTGGCTCAGCAGACCCCCGTGACCCTGTGTTCAGATTCAGCAGGTTGGAAAATGGATGGATGGATGGATGTCCGATAAGAAAAAAAATGTGGAAGTCCATTATAATTATTCATTCATTGAATATGAATATCTAAGTCACTCATTAATCCGGAAACAGTATGCCTCATATAAAAGCAGGCAGTTGTTTACACAGGTAAAAGGTGATGATTATTATTACTGGATGTTTGACGGGTGATATGATGAGACATGATGACGTGTGTTTGGTTTCCTTTGACAAAGCAGAAAATAAAGAATGGGCATATTGAGGTAACAGAAATTACAATGCTAAATGCAAAGAACAACAAGAACATCAAAGCACTAAAATGGCGACGAGAGTATACACAGCAAACAGTAATGAACAATACCATAACTAATAACAATCAACGCAACACTGTTTCGTACTTAAAAGTAAAACATTATGAATATGTCACTGTCACTCAAATGGGTTAAAAAGGTACTGATGCAGTTTATTCAATACATTAAGAAATGTACGATTCAATGAACCTTAATAGTTAAGCATAAATTTACTGTTTTCAAAGTAACTAGTGACATCCTGTCCAGGGTTTGTTTTCTGCCCTGAGCCCTATGCTAGCTAGGATAGGCTTCAGCAGAGCCCTACAACCCTGTTTAGGATAAGTGGTTCAGAAAATAACTGACTTAAAATAGGTTAAATTTAAATAGTTAACATAGACCTCAGTGTTAATGTTTGAAGTGCACCATGCAATGCAGATGTCTCTGTTATATGCCATTTAGTATGGAGTTCATAAAAGCAGTGTTAATATTTGTGATGCACCATCTGCTGGAATGACAAATGCAATGCATATGTCTCTGTTGTATGGCATTTCATAGGGGATTCATAAAAGCAATGTAATTTTTGTTATGTCCCACCTGTTGGAATGACAAAAGCAATGCATTTATCTCTGTTATATGCCATTTGGTGTGGGATATGTAAAAGCAGCGTTAATATTTTTGATGTGCCATCTGTTGGAATAACAAATGCAATATATATGTACTGTATCTGTTATATGCCATTTGGTATTAGATTTGTAAACACATTAATGTTTGCTATGTGCCATCTGTTGGAATGACAAGTATGTTATATGCAATTTTGCATGGGATGTGTAAAAGCAGTGTTAATGTTTGTGACGTGACATCTGTTGGAATGACAAACACAATACATACAATTCTGTTAAATGGCATTTGTTATGGGATTTGTAAAAGCAGTGTTAATGATTTGTGATGTGCAATCTGTTGGAATGACACATCTATTATATGCCACTTGGTGCAGGATTTGTAACAGCAGTGTTAATGTTTATGATGTGCCCTCTATTAGAATGGCAAATGCAATATATACTGTATGTCTCTGCTATATGCCATTTGGTAAAGAGATTTGTAAAAGCAGTGTCAATGTTTGTGGTGTGCCATCTGTTGGAATGACAAATTTTGTTATATGATATGTGGTATGGGATTCATAAAAGCAGTGTTAATGTTTGTGATGTGCCACCTGTTGGAATGTCAACTGCAATGCATAAGTCTCTGTCATGTGCCTTTTGGTACGGGTTCGTAAAAGCAGTCGTAATGTTTCTGATGTGTCACCTTTTGGAATGACAGAGATACAACAATCAGATGGACACACAGATAACACAGACACACAGACACTTATCTTTTCATTAAGGTTTATGATTAGTAATGAATTACATGTGAACAACTACATAAAACTGCTTAGTCACATATACAGTATGCGTAATGTAAAAAAGAACTACCAACAGAGATAAAGAGTTGGGGTTTGTAGTGGATTCCCCCTTTAATTTGTAGCGTATGAACACAAAGGACTATACAGCCCATCACAACTGAGGACGTAGTCCTGTCTCCTTCAAATACAAGTCGGTGAATGAATGTGGCTCATTTCTTAAACAGCAGACAGGACAGATGGGATGGGACTTCCAGAGCCAAAGTGGAGGTGATAACACAGGTCCTCCCAGTTTTCTTCCATTTGGTCTGGAGATAAAAAAGGAAAGGTTGTTCACAATGGTGTCTGCCACTCCTTTCCCCCATTACCTACTTGTTTAATAATGCTTCCTAGGCAGGGGTGTCTGACATAAGACAATGACAACAGCGTTTCATTGCTTGGCTTCATTGGCTCAGTCAAAGCACCGACGTAAACCTTTATGGAGAGACCTGAAGATGACAGTTTATGGATACTTCTCATCCAATTTAATGGAGCTCGAGAAAGATCTGCCAGGAAGAAATGGTAAGAACTGCCAAAATCCAGGAGTGCAAAGCTTACAAAGACTTAGCCAAGAAGATACTGAGGTAGAATTTCTTCCAAAGGGGATTCTACAAAGTACTGCTTTGAGGGTCTAAATTTTTATATCAATGAGAAATTTCAGTTTATGATTTTTAATAAGTTTGTCCTTTAAGCGTAACGTGTCTACACCTGATTGATGGAGAGTAGATGGTGGTCCTCCCGACAGGTTCTCCTATGTCAGCAGAGGACTTGTGAATGACATATTTCAGTTTTTGCTTTTTAATAAACATGCAGACCTTTCTGAAAACTTGTTTTCACTTTGTCATTGTGGATCATTGAGTGTAGATTGATGGGAAAAAATGGCAAATGTGTTTACAATACCGTATAGTCTGCAGAAAGTGAAGGGGGTCTGAATCCGCTGTGTTCACTTAAATAGCTGTAGGCCCCTCACAATAGATGTTCACAGGGACAATACTGCAGCTATAATTGAAATCCTGCCAGTTTGAAATGATAGACTTTGTCATGTGCTCTGTAGTTCATCCCAAAATAATAGTTTCTACAAAAGAGCATGCCAAAAACCACAAATCCTTCTACGCTACAACATTCACTAGTCATGAACACAGAAATATTTTTTGGTTGCAGTCTGAAGCGTTTTCTTTGTAATTTGGAGTCCTCAGTTCAAATACACCATATTAAGGCTGATTCCCAGGCCGAGACTCTCCATCTCTTTTATTGGCTGTTGCTGGATCGATCCCACAGACCTCAAACACTTCTCTTGAGGTCAGCTGGACACCAGCCACTGGAACCACTGCTGGATGATGAGCGACTGGAGTTGTTTTGGAGTTCCCCGACCCTAAGTTGGTGACAAACACAGCTGGCTTTGAAAGCCGCAGCTTTATGACTCACTCCTCTTATACAAAGTCTTTTTATGCCTATTAAATCAGAGTCTGTTATTATGCATTACATCACAGTGTTGTCAGATTGTATTCAGTTTTGAATAACATCAAATCAATACAGAATACATCCTTGAGTTCAGGGATGCAATGGGACACAACAAAGCTGGAGAATTGCAGCCCCCAACTGCCCCAAGAAGAAATTCTGTTTTCAGCGCTAGAGTGTAGAGGAGCATCAAAGGACAGTATCTCCCAAAAGTGGGCAAAGTTCTAATATACAGTATGTGGAGTAGTAAACATTAAATCAAGTTCAATCCCTGCAAAGAAATGCAAGCCTAACTAAGTCCATGTTCTTGTGTGGTACTTCCAAAGTCTAGACATGAAGGCCCAGTCGGGTACGAGGAGGATGAAGTCCATTAAATTAACTTGACTAGACTTGACAGACAAGGGGATCACCGAATCAGATGGAAGAAGATCAGGAACATTTCTGACAGTCTCATGGATGGAAATGACCAAAACAGGTAACAAGATGTTTGATACGTGGGACAGATTACTGTAACGCACTCCTCTCAGGACCACCCGAAAAAGATATCCATCGATTGCAACGAGTGCAGAATGAGCTGCTAGAATCTTAACTAGGGAAAGAAAATCCGAGCACATCTCTCCAGTTGTGATGTCACAACGATGGTTGCCTCTGCCATTTAGAATTGACTTTAAAATACTGCTTATGGTTTATAAAGCCTCAGGCCTCTATAAAGCCTAATTAAATAATCTGCTCCATTCTATAATTCGGAATGTCTTACACTTTACACTCCAAATCGTAACCTTAGATCTTCAAATGAGTGTCTGCTTAGAATTCCATGAGCTAAACTTAACTCTTTGAGGGCTGAATATTTTTTTCCAAAAAACTCACTTTTCTGTAAAGCACACAATGCACTGGTTTCACACATAAATCAACATAATAAAACGTCTGTTGCTATGTGCTGTGGCTGCTGTTGGCGCATGTTCGGCATCTCTGGCGGCAGTGGCTGCGCAAGGGCACCTCGATGCTTAGCAAGAATGCACAGTGGGCTGGCTGCCAGGCTGTCTTCACACAGCAGGTGGGTGGCGGTGGCGGTGGCAGTGTGACCCAAATATGGTTTGGACCTTTTGTCACCATAAATAGTGGTCCTCCCAGGTGAATGCTGCTGTAGGCGCATCAGCTACACTAAAGTGTTCAGCACCACGATCATCTGGAGACCAGTCAGATGATGCCGCTGCCTCACTTTCGTTTTTGATCTCCATCTCCAGATCACTTGCATTGAACTCGGAGTCCGACAAGTAAGAGTCCTACTCGACGAAATGATGTAAAACGTTCCATGGAGTATTTTGCTTTGCACTTTCTTGTTGGTCTCTCGCCAGATGTTGATGCCATTTTAGAGGTTGTTTGCTCTTCGCTACTCATGCACGTGTAGAGAATCGAGGTTGACTGAACAAAGCTATGTCACTTTCCCTCTAGCAATGAGAGTCGAATTAAAATCTAACGGTGAGTTTTGTCTCACTTTACAGCTGATTACTGTCTTCTACCCCTGAATTTTGACAAAAGTCGACATCAGCCCTGAAAGAGTTAAAAGAAGTGGTGAGGCGGCCTTCTGCTGTTATGAGCCTAAAATCTGGAATAGCCTGCCAATAGGAATTCGCCAGGCTAATATGGTGGAGCACTTTAAAAAACTGCTAAAAACACATTACTTTAACATGGCTTTCTCATAGCTTCATTTTAGTTTAATCCTGATACTCTGTATATGCATTTAGTTATCATTATCATTCATGGTGGCTCCGAAATCCGCACTAACCCTTACTTTCTCTTCTGTTCTTTTTCCATTTTTCTGTGGTGATGATCTGCACCACCACCACCTCCTAATCAAAGCACGTGATGTCATCATCAAGTCCTTCCATGTGAACCCTGACTACAATGAGGACTGATTGAGGTCATTTATGTTAGGTAGAATGCCCAGAGGGGGCTGGGTGGTCTCGTGGCCTCGGAACCCCTGCAGATTTTTTTTTTCCAGCCATCTGGAGTTTTTTTTTGTTTATTCTGTCCTCCCTGGCCATTGGACCTTACTTTTAATCTATGTTAAGTAGTGTTCCCTAATTTTATTTTTTTATATATTTGGTCTTTTTTCTCTTTATTTGATCTAGATCATTTGTATGAAAATGTGCTATATCAATAAATGTTGTTGTTGTTGTTGACATTTCTCTCCATTACACTAGACAATGAAAATTTTGCATCTTGAACACTTTTGAGCATACTGACCAAACAAAATCACCTTTCAATTTTCCTATCATGTACTGTTTTATTGCAGTCACCTATTTTTGTGATTTCTTCTCATATTTCAAATATACTGTGAACCACTAGGGGGCGTTGCAGCAACCCAAAACCCAGACACAGCTTCTAGATGCCAATAGATAGATAGATAGATAGATAGATAGATAGATAGATAGATAGATAGATAGATAGATAGATAGATAGTAAGAACATAATTTTTTGTCTTTTCCTCTTGTGCCGGCCCGTACTTATAACGCTCCGTGGGCGCAGCACCATAATCACACGCTGCAGGAAACCGGTGAAGCAATTGAGAATGATTGCACCGGTGCGACTTGCCCCAATTACCTCAGTAACTCCCCATTGGCGCGATTGCACTGACACGGCTCTCCAGATTTAAAACTGGCCTCGCTATACTACAATAAATGCTCATCTCACATTTGCCAGCAAGCACCTGCTTCTCACAACTGAAAAGAGGGCACCGTGGCGGATGTTAGCCGACTTGCTGACCAAACATAAGCGTTACCTGGCAGGTAACCACCCATACAATCAGATTGTGATTCAGACTAAGAATGCCATGAATATATATATATATATATATATGTGTGTGTGTGTGTGTGTGTTTGTGTGTGTGTGTGTGTGTGTGTGTGTGCATCAAATTTCAGGTCAATAAGTCAAACGGTTTGCGAGCTACAGGTGATTTTAAATCCTGGACAGACAAATGGACAGCCATGGTAGCGTATTAAATAAGAAGATCTTGTAAATTTAAATACATGAATGTGCCTCAAACTCCACCCGGTTTGCCCCAAGGAAATAACCATATATGGGTCATGCTAATTAACCTCATACATATGCAGTCAGAATGCTGCAGAACTTCATTGGCTGGTAGAGCATCCTCCCACCTGACGTCTATGATGTGCTCTGAGCATGTGTGGCATTACTGAGCCTCTCCACCAGCATCTGAGCGGGTAGCCACTATCACCCGGCACATGTAATGGCGATATGCCTATTACAGTGAATAGTAGCGGCCATATGAAACACCGAGGAGTCATCCAGTTACCTTACCAACAAGATGACCACCACATTCAGCACCTTCATGTTTCCCTCAAAATAAATGAATCACAGGTTGACCCGGGCTTTTGAAATGCGAAGTTTGCCAGTCACATCTTGGCACCACAGATGAAGTGTGGGTTAATGAAATGTCACTGCTTATATTCCAACAAAAGTAACTTGATTCGTGGACAACCACGTATAAAAAGTGTTGTCATTTCTACATGCTGTGACCGAAATGTATGCAAATCTGCCTAAATGAAAGCCCGCAATATGCACTTTAATCACAATGTCTGAATTGTGTGATTTGTAATTTTAATCTTTGGAGCTGAGAGGTAAATCAAGCAAAAATGTGTTTGTCCCAAACCTTACGGAGGGCCCTGTACATTTGCTACGACTATAAATAAGGCTCAAGGACAGTCACTCAGGGTAGCAGGCATTGACCTAGGAAGTCGATGTTTTTCCCATGGTCAGCTATATGTTGCTTGCTCCAGAGTGGGTACGCCAAAGCATTAGATTAATTTTAAACCACACTGCAATAATACCTGTTTGTGCTTACTATAGAAGAACAAAATGATACACTAATTTGTAAATTAAATATCACTGATGTAATTTGAATATGTTGTAGTTTCATTTTCAGATTTCCAAAAATGCTGATGTTCTAGATATAAGTTTAAGCTAATTCTTTATAAGTTGAAGCAAAAATAATAAATGGAGGGTTGACTTGGTGACATACTAGCTAGTGCTACCTGGATGATTTTGGTCGTGTGTTTGAATATTGTGCCATTTCACGGTCTTGCACCGGAGACACTTGCAAACCCTTATAACATAATTTTCTCAAGTGGGGTTGAGAATGTTATATTACATTATGATAAATGGTGCAAAATCTGCCTTTTGTGAACATTATAAGAAAGTGCATGGCGTTATATAATTTAAACATATTTTTCAGTTTTAAAGGGTTACATGGACATAATTTATTGTAATCTGTGTAAGCAAGGTCAAGTTATTTATACACTGTGACGTACTTTTACCTTCTCGTGTGATCTGACATTCATTAAGCTGTATTGTACATTTCAAGGCCATAACCTGACTGCTTTCCCACTCTGGCTGTAATGACAAATGGTCTGAGCTTGTCACACAAAATCACATATGGTCATAGTGCCATCAAACAGTTGTGTGTATTAGGGACAGGAGTGGAGTATTAAGGACAATATTACAGTAAACATTCAACCACCAGAAAAATATTTTAGAAGGTGATGCTAAAAGAAAAAGACAACATTTCACATGTTAGATCTAAAAAAAAATATCTGTACAGAAAATGAGGTTTTACAGAAGACAAGAATTTTATAGAACGGTGCAGTGCCAAACTGACGTGACTAAGAACGAAGAATTCACAAAGACATGCATGACACCAAAATATTGAGTGTTTGCCTTTGCTATTTCTTTGACGTTTTAATTTCTCTGTATCTTCTTCCCTCTCATCATGTTTAAGTCGTCATAGTTCTTGATTTTGGCCACATTAACGGCAAAGCCTAACTGAAAATAAACAGATTAAAATGTAATGATAACATTCTTAGGTGGGCCCAGCATAAATGAATTTGGTAATATGTATCCTACTGACTCCACCAAAGCAACAAAAAAAGTGCATTCTTAGCCTGTACGCATATTGAAAATAATGTCAAAAGAACCCAAAGATCTCCATATTTATTAAATAATCAAATGTACAAAAGGGAACAACATAGACAGAACACTACCCTGCACTATACCAGCGTGAGACAAAGGGTAAAAATGAAGAGATTACCCAGAGCTAGAGAATGGAAGGGTTAAGGGATCACAATCAGACCAAAGTGCATCAGTTAACAGAGTAGTAGTTGCGCGGGGTGGTGGGGTTTTGGTTTGGGGTTGAGGGGTTGGGGGGTCTTTGTTTAGTTAATTGCTAAGCTGTCCTAATATCTCATCCAGATTCTCCTTAAAGGTTGTCAGGGTTTCAGCTTCAACTCCATGACTCGATAGTTTGTTCCAGATAATACACAACTTTCTGTATAAAGAAGTGCTTCCTGGCCTTAATGCACGTCTCCTTAATTTCCACTGGAATTCTTGAGTACGTGATTCACCGTTAAGTTGAAAGAATGTTGCTGGATCTTTTTTATCATCGCCTTTGAGGATTTTAACTCTTTCAGTGCAGATGTCTACGTTCGTCGACACGAGCCGTTGAGGGCAGATGTTGACTAAAGTCTACATCTAGGGGCAGAGGGCAATAATCAGCTGTAAATGTCGACAAAACACGCCATTATGGTAAAGGTAGAAACTCTTTGCTTGGAGGAATGTTAGACTTGTTGACCTGATATCTAATCCCTGCTTCTGTGTGAGTAGCAACAAGTAAACAATATCAAAAATGACATCAGCATCTGTTGGGAGGGCAAAGCAAATGTGCAAATCAAAATAGGTTTTGCGGTATATTTTATTATTTTGAATTGGACTCTGACTTGTTGGACTCCGATTTTGGTGCAAGTGATCTGGAGATTGAGATCTAAAATGAAAGTGAGATATCGGTATCAGCTGATTGTGGTGCTGAACACCTTCACGTAGCTGACGCGGCCTATGACAAAGTTCACCTGGGAGAACCGCTACTTACAATGACAAGAGGTACAAACCAGATTGTATCACACTGTAACTGCCATTGACCCTGCACAGCTGCGGCCACAGAATCCAGTAACAGGCATTTTATGTTGATTTATGTGAGAAAGTATGGCTTTGTGTGCTTTTCAGATAAGTGAGTTTTTTGGAAAAATATTCAGCCCTAGGTGAAAAAAACAAAAAATATCAGCACTAAAAGAGTTAAAATACCTGGATGTGGTCCCCATGCAGTCTCCTATGCTCGAGACTAAACAGGTTTAATTCTCTGAGTCTGTTGGTGTAGGACATGTCCTTCAGTCCTGGTTGCTCTCCTCTGCACAGCTTCATGTGCTGCTATGTCTTTCTTGCAGTGCGGTGACCAGAACTGCACACAGTACTCCAGATGTGGTCTTACCAGTGTGCTATATAGTTTATGTATAACATCCATTGACTTAAACTGAATAGTTTTTATGATATAACCTAACGTGCTCTCTGCCTTTTTAATTGATTCTGTGCATTGTTTAGATTATGATAATGTTGTGTCAACATAAACCCCTAAATCCCTTTCAGAGGTTGTTTCCTGTTGGACAGTGTCTCTCATCTTGTATTTAAAATTGAAATCCCTGTTGTCCACATTGCACTTTTCAATATTAAATTGCATTTTCCAAGTTTTTGCTCAGTTCTGAAGTTTTTGCTGGGCCTAAATTTGTAAGAGCTTGTTGTCCCTGCAGCTTTCCAATATGGCAGGCTGTGTAGGCATGAAGGGTACAGTCAAACATGCTGTATACTGAAAGACCCAGACACGGAGCAATTTGCAGACACCCTTTAATCTGTTTTTGCGATGTGGGAGAACATCCATCCATCCATTTTCCAACCCGCTGAATCCAAACACAGGGTCACGGGGGTCTACTGGAGCCAATCCCAGCCAACACAGGGCACAAGGCAGGAACCAATCCCGGGCAGGGTGCCAACCCACCGCAGGACACACACAAACACACCCACACACCAAGCACACACTAGGGCCAATTTAGAATCGCCAATCCACCTAACCTGCATGTCTTTGGACTGTGGGAGGAAACCCACGCAGACACGGGGAGAACATGCAAACTCCACGCAGGGAGGACCCGGGAAGCGAACCCGGGTCCCCAGGTCTCCCAACTGCGGGGCAACAGCGCTACCCACTGCGCCACCGTGCTGCCCGTGGGAGAACATGACACATGCTTTCTTTAACACTATATTGATTTATTTATTTCATGTTGCATCTTTTTGGTGATATGGAGAATTCACATTCAAGGTTTATTATTAAAATTATTTAAAACATTTAATATTTAACTAGGGCAGCACGGTGGCGCAGTGGGTAGCTCTGCTGCCTCGCAGTTAGGAGAACTGTGTTCGCTTTCCGGGTCCTCCCTGCATGGAGTTTGCATGTTCTCCCCGTGTCTGTGTGGGTTTCCTCCCACAGTCCAAAGACATGCAGGTTAGGTGCATTGGCGATTCTAAATTGTCCCTAGTGCGTGTGCTTGGTGTGTGTGTGCCCTGCGGAGGGCTGGCACTCTGCCCGGGGTTTGTTTCCTGCCTTGCGCCCTGTGTTAGCTGGGATTGGCTCCAGCAGACCCCCGTGACCCTGTAGTTAGGCTATAGCGGGTTGGATAATGGATGGAATATTTAACTAGAGTTTTTGACTTTTTTGGACTTTTTGTACAGTTAATAGTCACACTGTTGTGAAGTAGTGTTGCTCTTTGAAGTTTAAAAAAATAAGCAAATTTGCTGGGTTTAGCAGTGACCTTGTTTGTCAATTTTTTTCTCAGATATTTGCTGTGCAGCCGACTTAGAATAACATTTTTTTTCCCAGCGGCCCATGATGCTTTGCACGGTCAGTGTGACATCACAGAGCTGTAGCAGCCATGTTGGATGAGGATGGCAATACCTGCCCAATTTGAATTTTCACGCGTGTGTACTGTAGAAGTACTTTACGGTACTCACCAATCTGCTTTGTGAATATTTTACAATGTATGTACACGTTGAGGATTTTAATTCTTTAAGTGCAGATGTTGGCTTTTGTCAAAACAAGGGATTGAGGGTGGATGTCGACATCCGGGGGCAGAGGGTGATTATCAGCTCTAAACATCGACAAAACTTGCTAATTGATTGGTATTTGTAGTATTTTCATTTGAGGGTTACATTAGATGACCATTACAAGAAAATTCTGCAAATACTGCAGAGATTTGTTGCATGTTGTGTCTTCATAGCTGGAATAAGCATGTTATGTTCCTCACTATGTAGTGCAGATTGGGTAGTGTCAGTGGCAGCCCCCTGAGTATATAAAGTAGACCCCTTGCATCACAGGCTTTGTGGATGTTAGTTAGTCATAGTGATAGCAGCTTGGGAGATGGATAGATTAAGGACGTAGAGATTTAATTTTATTGGTGCATGGTGGCACAGTGGTTATCATTGCTGCCTCACAGCTCAGGTCACATTTTCTGGCCACAATAAATGGTCCAACACAATTGTCATGTGCATCTCTAGACTTCAGGGCTACTTAAAAGACAAATGGACTATTATAATCCACTCAAAACTAGTTCAGTTTCTTCTTCTTCATTGGCTTCAATGTATTTCACCACGTTCACCAAAATTCCCGAGCATTTCCACGTTTTTGAGGCAAGGCAAACTCAGTGGGGTTAGCTAATCACTTCTATGCAGTACAACTGAATGTGATGATCTGTATTGTCAAAGAATAGAGGGTTTAAAGGAGAGGTGTCGTGAACATCCTGATCCTCAAAGATTGGATAGAAAACTAAAGACTTTGAGAGTGACTGCGTTGGTTTTGGGATTTGTACTGACGCCTTTGTTTAGTGACTTGGCTGCGACGACTGGTAGGAACGATTTACAGTTTTGACCTTTGCTTGTTTCATGACTTAATGTTTCGTCTCCAGATTTCTATGTCAAACATATCTCTGCACTTTCCCTCTTATGGTGTTAAAGCACACAGGCGGAGTGGTGGCAATCAGAGGGTTGCTGGTTCGAATCCTGTAAAATGCCAAAAAGGACTCTGCTCTGTTGGGCCCTTGAGCAAGGCCCTTAACCTGCAATTGCTAAGCACTTTGAGTAGTGAGAAAAGCGCTATATAAATGCAAAAAATGATTATTATTAAGCGCAAGTAGAATGTACAAACCCCAGAGACAGAACTTTAGGCTGCATTTTCACCAACGTTCAAAGTATTTGTCATTTTAAGAAAGTTCAGATAATCTCGCCTTAAGTTCTTCATGGTAGTTAAGATAAATGTGCCCAGAACAGGCAGCAGAATGCAGAACAGATGCTAAACTCCAAAGGTTTAACGTCACCCTGAAGCGTGTGAGGCAAGCAGCTCAAGAGCAGATTCATTCCTATTTAAAGCTGTCTTGTTTACTGAATTTTCTCAATCCACGTGCTGTTCAACCGGCTCGACACTTGGACAGGACACAGCGGACCTGAACGTCAGTAGACATGGAGTTTATTTTGTTGCTTCCGTTTTATTCCAGGTAGGTTGGCAATGAATCACAAGGATTTCATTTCATTTATCCAAACCGTACAGCCCCACTGTTTTCGTCCTGACTCTATGTAAGCTTCACAATTGGAGAGAGCAGGGGGAGTGAACGCTTACTATTTATTTATTTTTATTTAACCACAGCATCAATTACTTGTACTCCATATATTAATCAGAGTATTAGTTTACCCCATCTCTCTCCCATAATGATGTGTCACATGAAAGATATTTGAACTGTGTATTGCACCTTTTCATTTCAATATTGATGAGCAAAGGTGTGCTGTGATGGAGACCTTATGAACAAATTACAAAAGAAAAATCTAAAAACAAGTGGCTTCGGTGCCACATGGGCTATTTTTTTGTATAGTGTTTATTTATATTGGTGATGTTTTTGTAGTATTTCTAGTCAGGCGGTATTTAAAAATGTAAGGCAAAAGGAAAGCGTTTAAATAATGAGAACATATCAAAACAAATTTAGATGATTTAACCTGACACAGAAAAACAAAAACAAAGCACTCTCAGCAAATAGGCGGAAGTTACTGATTATCATAAAATAATGAAAAATGGATGCATTTCAAATGGCAGCTATTGACATTTTCCCTTGAGACTCGTTGCCATAATGTAAACATTGGAAAATGTCTCTAAAATGAGTCGAGTCTAAAGGGGGGGAGCTGTTGTGCTTACTATCAGTGTAGACAACTATTTACTGAAAGGGGGCTTCTGTCAGATTTTGGGCATCTGTGATCTACCCGGGCAGCATTGGGTGCAAAGTAAGAATAACCCTTGAGGGGGCACTGGTCCATTACAGAGCACCCCCCAGTCTCAGTCCCACAGGACCAAATTAAAGTCACCAATTGTTGAAGCACTCAAATAATGTGTCTTCAGAGAGGATTGAGACCCCTTCACTTTAATTAAACTGTTATGTTGTATCTCAGTACTGGGACCTTTACTGTTTTCACTTTACATGCTTCTACTGGGATCTATCATTTAGAAAACATTGTGTTTATTTTCACTCGTACACAGACAACACCCAGTTACACCTTTCTTTTAGACCAAATGAAGTTTCTCCAATGTTGTCTTTAATTAGTTGTGTTAGTGAATTAAAGGAGTGGATGGATGAGAACTACCTGTCTGTAAACCCTGATAAAACAGAGATGTTATTTATTGAAGGGAATGGCGCTGATCACAACAATATTTTGTCATCATTTAACTCAGTTGGAATCACCATTAGTTTTACTGAATCATCCCATAATCTAGGAGTTATCTTTGACTCTAGCATGTCATTTAAAGCGCACATTACAAAGTTGTCTAAATAATGTTTTTTCCATCTTAAAAATGTTGGGAAATTAAGGTGCTTTCTGAATAAGAAGGATTCTGAGATGTTAATTCATTCATTTATTCCTAGTAGGATTGACTACTGCAATGCGGTGTTCACTGGATGTTCAAATTGTTCTTTATACAGCCTCCAGTTAATCCAAAATACTGCTGCAAGAATTATTACAATAACAAGAAAATACAAATACATAACTCCAGTTTTAAATCCTTACACTGGCTCCCGGTTAACTTTAGGGCAAATTTCAAAATCCTCCTTTTAACATATAAAGCCTTAAATGGCCAAGGTTTGGCTTATTTGTCTGAACTTATCATGCCTTACTAACCAGAAAGTACATTAAGATTTCAATGATGCCGGTCTGCTTATGATTCCAAGGATTAATAAAATAACAGTGGGAGGTCGAGCTTTTAATCACAGGGCCCCTAAACTGTGTAATGGTCTGCCTGCTACTCTAAGAGATTCCCCTTCTGTCTCTGCTTTCAAATCCCGGCTGAAGACTCCCTACTTCAGTTTATCACACCCTGACTAGAGCTGCTGATTAACTGTACAGACTGCATCTCTGTTGTTAGTCATTAGCACTAGAACATAAGTAACATGATAGTTATAATTTGTTACTAACCCTCACCTATTCTGTTTCTCTTCTCGGTACTCAAATGTGGCACTTGGTGCCACGGCCCACCTGCCAAGTTGTTTTGCCTGCCTCAGGTAAAGTCATCCCTGATGGTGGATCACAGGAATTGTCGAGTGGAGGGGTCCTTTCATCAGATTGGCTGGCCCAGCGCTGTCTCAGCTGTGGAATGGCCAATAGGGGGAGGCAGCTTGATGGCTGAGGTCTCCAGGACTCTGAACAAATCCAAATCCTATTATATGATTTCATCTACTGTTAAATTCTGCTCTGTACTTGTAATATTCCTATTGCACTATTATATTGTATTGAGGATTACTTGTGTTCTGTTCTGTGTATTGTATTGTATTGATCCCCTTTTTTTGACACCCACTGCATGCTCAACCTGGAAAGGGTCTCTCTTTGAACTGGGTTTTCCCCAGGGTTTTTTTTTCTGCCTTTCCAAAGGTTTCTTCCATTTTTTCCCTATTTGGTTTTTTTGGAGTTTTTTCTTGTCTTCTTAGAGAGTCAAGGCTGGGGGCCTGTCAAGAGGCAGGACCTGTTAAAGCCCATTGCAGCACCCCTTGTATGATTTTGAGCTATACAAAAATAAATTATATTGTATTGTATTGCAGTCTTGTTTAAAATCATTTATGTTTTCCCCACATCAAGTAATTCTCAAGAATGGCAAAGTGAAAACAGGATTTTAGGATTTTTTTCATATTTATTAAAAATAATTGAATAATCACACTAATACAAGTAATCAGATCTTTACCCAGTATTAAGCTGAAGCCCCTTTGGCAGCAGTCCCAGCCTGGAGTATTCTTGGTTATGGTGTGACGTGCTTGGTGTAGGGAAGTTTGGGTCTTCTTCTCTGAAGGCCCTCTCGAGTGTGATGCTGCCTCCAACTTGCTTCACTGTTAGAAGAGTATTAGGTGGGTGATGAGCGGTGCTTCTGTGGAAGAGTCCTCCGAGAAACACAGGAATAATTCAGTCACAGACGAGGACATGGATTCATGCGTTGCAAGGCAGAAG
Source organism: Erpetoichthys calabaricus (assembly GCF_900747795.2). Lineage (NCBI taxonomy): Eukaryota > Metazoa > Chordata > Cladistia > Polypteriformes > Polypteridae > Erpetoichthys > Erpetoichthys calabaricus. Next base: position 24,082,323 of record NC_041397.2, read on the forward strand.
AGCGCAGATTCCCGTTTTCGGTCACCTTTATATTTATTTCCTCCTTCCGCCTTCCCCTTATTTATCAAAAGGCATAACATCGTTTACCTAAGCATTTCATCTTATATTGGCCATTCGTTTCTGTTTTGTGTACGTGTCAGATGGGCCCTAAAGAAGGAAAAGTCATCTTTCCTGTGTCTAACAGACACATTTCTAAAGAGTAAGTTGTCCTCTGTCAGCTCACTGCACCCTGTCTTATAACAGACGCCTGTATGAATAACCGGCCATTATAGCAAAACAGCTTTGTCAGCTTTTAACCCTTAGTAGCTTGCAGGCAGTTATTTTTTCTTTCACACTTCATTTTCCAGACATGATTCTAATCTTGATTTCTTTGGACAAGAAAATCTTCTTTCTCATAGTCTACATGTACTTTAGGTGCCTTTAGGTAAGAATGTTATTTTATGAAATAAACTGCAAGTCTGATTTAATGAAAAGGTTGACCTTCATCTTAACTGAAGATGCATGTCTTTCTTCAAAGTAGCAACGTGAAGTCATGGAAATGTGGAAACCAGTCAAAGGGGATGTCAAAGTTGGAGACTGCATTTGCTGGTGTTAATGACTGAGTATGTCAGAATACACAACTAGGAACTGCAGGGTACGACAAAGTACACATCGCTCTGTGAGGACTTTCGGTAACACTTTAGTTTAGGTACTTCAAAAATGCATCTATTACTCGTCTACTCTTATGGAACAAGACCTTGACAAAGACATCTTTTGGTCTTGATAACACTTATACAACGTTAGTAGGTTGGTTATTCATCTATGTGTTGTGCGGTGTGTTGACATGTTGGTAAAATTACTTGATAATATGATGGACTTACAGGTCTTATATTAGACTAACCGTCCTCCGTGGCTTTGCCCATGTAGAAGTGAATCAGGACAGTGAGGAGTGCCCTGCCTGGCTCCCCACACCTGACGTCACGCTTCTCCCTCCGCATGGCCCTCAGCCTCTGTCTCGGATTAGTGTGAATATATCGCTCCTGCAAGAGAACTTTGATTCTTAACGCAATGAGAGAAGTCTCAAAATCAGCTGGAATGTTCAAACAAATTTTAGAAAAAAGCCTGATCTAAATCTGTTAAATAGACCTCTCGTTCGGTAGCAAAGTGGATGTAAGATATGCCCCGAGGCTGGGTCCCGCCACCCTCCCCTTGGCCTGCTGCTTCTTTCTCTGATTCACACAAATAAATCCATGCCACAAGCAAAATATGATACTTAGTGCGATGAGAGAGGTCGCAAAATCAACCGGAAAGTTCAAGCAAATTATAGAAAAAAAAATGATCTAAATCCGTTAAGTAGTTCTCTTGACAGACTTTGGATTTTATATATATAGAGATTTGTAATGTCAAAACAACTGTGTCTCAGTTCAGCCCCCTCAGACCACTCCAAAATGAAGTTTTGTTAGTAGGTGTAATCAGAATATAAGTTTAATAGTTTATGTCACTGTGCTCTGTGCAAATATTTTAAATCTGCATTTCTTTCTACTCACAAAGCCAGATTTAGCACAGGGGCTCATCATTTAGAACTGCTAGGCAAGCATTAGAAGACAAGACAGGGACAACCACGAAAAGGCCATTGTACTATTTCTGTGTGTCAGAGTCAGCATGAAATTGTATCCTCTCTTTGCCTTGTTTGGAATGGCATGATTCACCTAAATGGGGGCCTGCACATGAAGAAAGAGTATAAAGCCTTGGAACATTGCCCGTTGAAGCTGATGGACGGATGGGAGAAAACGTCATCCAATCCTGAAAATCCTTCCAACGCAGCGACGAAAATAGCAGACTGTTTACATCGAGCTCCCACTTCGGTAATGGTCTTGTCATGGCTTCCTCGTCTATTATGACGCGTAAACCATCGTTAAAGAAAGCTGTTATTTCTCCTATGTGATTTCTTACCGCCGTATTACTAAGGGCGGGGTATCGCCTTTTTGTATTATATCTAAATAGTTTTGGGTTATATAACACACCGTAATTACAAAAGAACGTATTCCAACGAGGGAGCTAGCGCCCCCTGCTGGATACATAGGTCACATTGCAGAGATGAATAAACACTTTACTGATACTTAGTAAGTGTTATGGAGACCCAAACAAGTGTATGTTACGGTCTCGTTACATACAAGTAAGTGGATGCATTTTTGCCGTACCTAAACTAAAGTGCTGGCGGTCTTTCTAGCATAGTTTCAGATTCTATCGCTCGTGGGGAGTTCTTCCCTTTTTCTGAAAGCTCTTTTCAGGTCCCTCTAGAGATATTCAAGTGGGTTCAAGTATGACAGAACTGGTGCTGTTTTGAATATTTTACAATGTGATGAAAGGCAAGGGTGGGTTGGCATTCCGGCTGGAAGGATGGGTGACCAACGGAGAACATTGGTGGATGGGAATTCTCTGTCCCTTAAAATGGTAGAACAGGGGGTAACTGCCACCTAAGGCCATGTGTTGCCCAAATCCACTGGATGGCAGCGTAGCTTCTGGTTGGACACCTGCAGAGCTGCATGGAAGTGCAGTTCTGGTGGACAGCACTGGTGGAGGCCCTTGAGGGTCACTAGAGGGTACTAGCAATATTGAAAATTGAACAAAAAAAAAAAAAAGAATTCAAACATCAGCCAAGAGAAGGAACCATTTTCGAGTAACTAGATAAGGTATGGTTCATATCCTGAATTTGAATCTTGTGTAAATACCTTTCACTAGTCTATAGAAATGTAACGGTGTGATATTTTGTTTGTGAGAAGAAACCAATCTCGTTATCAACCATTCGAACAAGAGCAGACTTCCTTCAGCTGACCTGAGTCAGCAGACTTCTTTTCATTCATCTACGATGGACGTGCTGAGGTCTCTACTCGCCTGAGATGTTGGCATTTTTGTTGCATTGTCTAACCCTGTCGTGTACTGCCTAAATGTTTTCAGTTTTTCACTCAAAAACAAAAGTCCTTAACCCCTTAAAAGTGCTAATACTGCAGAATGAAAACCTACTGTACTTGATATACGGTGTACACCATGGCATTCAACCAAAATGACCTCACACTGTACTTTGATTTTAAATATAGTTTATATTTTGGAAAAGTACAATACCAGCATCTACTGTAGCACAAGATGATAGCTGTTAGAGAACAAAATAATATGCAGCTACACCAGATGCATTTTTATAATTAAAATGCTGAAATTATTTTAAACTAAGAAAAGACGTCGTAAGGTTTAATTTAAGCTTTAATGTGGTACATGAAAGGTCTATTTTGGATTCCTTAGAGTCATTAATTGCTTTAAACTACTTCATTTATAACACAGTAATTCTCTGTTCTGGAGATCGACGTGCTCAATAAATACGAGAAACCTCGGCTTACATCACTTCTATTGAATACTTCATATATTTAATGTGTGCTTTTATGTGTCACTTGTTCTTTTTTGTTGAAAGGAAAAAGAATTAAAAAAGGTTCATCCGACCCATAAAGCCTTTATTTTTTTTCTTTCATGACACTTTGTGGACACCAATAAATATGAGCACAATATCAAATGAACTGAAAATTTGTAGAATTATGCATCGTGTAACTGGTATTGACGCACAATCTGTGTCTGTTTAAATTTAAGGGATCCCCTCTTGTCTCGAAAAATCTTTTGGGACTGGACTGTCTTGTTCTTGTGTGGTACATATGGTCTTCATCCTAACCGCAGCTTAAAAACAGTTTCTATAATGATGGCTGCCAAGTCTCGGATTAATGTGGTCTCTCTATTGTCCATCACCAGTGCAGGGTCCCAGTTTTGTTGGGAGTAAAATGAGAACCAAATGTCCCACCCAGCTCTTTGACACTCCGAGTAAATGAATTATATTCACAGTTGTGGGTTAAATGTTTTGCACATATTTAATGAGGATGGATTTTCCATTTAAGAATTCCAAAACATTTTGTGACTTGGAGAGGTCAAAAAGAGAGTGGGAAAAGCCAAAACACTCGGCTGGTAGTAGCTGCAAAGGTCATAACGACTGAGGCTTGATGGCATACCTACAAGGCTGTTGCTCATTTGTCGTCTACTGTGGAGCAAGCCAATGGGTTAATTCTTTGTGTCTAATGAGGAAAACAAATGGAAACTTTATGATACAAGGAACAAAACAGATCCACGAAGAAAGAAGAACCCACAATTGTCTTAGAAATAGCTTGAAACTGACAAAAGGAATTGGCACCTATCGTTGTTTATTCCATATTTGACAAAAATCAGACTTACTGTAGATTTGATTCAACAGAATATCTCAAATAATAATACAAACAAAAACATTTAATATCGTGGATCCAACATTGTTGGCTGTTATAAATGGATCTATTAGTGAGGAGGCTGTGCCCTTATTTTTTAATAAAAATCGATCACTTCTCTCGCCCAACCCCCTAAGGGGGATTGAACGCACGCTAAGGAGATGCGGTCTGATCAGCTGCTGTCTTTCTGCTGAGCTGCCTGTTCTGCTTGTCGTGTTACCCGTCGATCATTTAAAAGACTGTACACTATCTCTCTGCCTTGTCTCGCGGGATGTCAGATTGTCTTCCGAGAAGATTACGTATCGTCTCCTTCCAAGCCTTCCAAGACTTTTTTTTATACCCTAAGTTCTTGTCTATAAGCCGGACTCATGTATTAGCCGGAGACCAAAAATCATACGAATTTTTAAAATAAAATCGTATCATAGATAAGCCGGACTCATGGATAAGCCGAACATACTATAACCTATAACTAATAGAAGGGAGGGAGGTCAGTGGTCTCACTCGCGCCCATTTAATTTCTTTAAGGGGGGAGAGAGTGTGAGATATTGCCGTCTCTCTCACTCCCCGCATGGCGCGGTTGGAGCGGCCGGAGCGCGTTCTTTCTGCTCTGGGCGTCGCCGAGTCAACACGAGCGCGTAGCGGTCATTTAAATTGTGATTTTATATGTAAGCATATTTAAATATATATCGCGGATTTCTGCGGACAATGGGTCTTTTAATTTCTGGTACATGCTTCCTCAGTTGGTTTGCCCAGTTGATTTCATACAAGGGACGCTATTGGCAGATGGCTGAGAAGCTAGATTGCTTACTTTTCTGTCAATCTTGCGCTGACTATCTGTGATCCTGACGTATGGGGATTGAGCAGGGGGGCTGTTTGCACACCTAGACGATACAGACGCTCGTCTAAAAATGCTGAAAGATTATCTTCACGTTGCTATCTTTTGTAAAGCTGATTCCTGAAAAGACATGCTGCACAGTGCTTCGCATACTTAAAAGCTCGAAGGGCACGTATTGATTTTTGACTGAAAAACAAACTCTCCCTCTCCCTCTCTTTGTCTGCTCCTGACGGAGGGGGTGTGAGCTGCCGCCTTCAACAGCTTTGTGCCGCGGTGCTTCGCATACTTAAAAGCCAAACAGACATATTGATTTGTTTCTTCCTTTGAAGAGGAAGATATGTTTGCATTCTTTTAATTGTGAGACAGAACTGTCATCTGTCTTGTCATGGAGCACAGTTTAAACTTTTGAAAGAGACAAATGTTTGTTTGCAGTGTTTGAATAACGTTCCTGTCTCTCTACAACCTCCTGTGTTTCTGCGCAAATCTGTGACCCAAGCATGACAATATAAAAATAACCATATAAACATATGGTTTCTACTTCGCGGATATTCTTATTTCGCGGGTGGCTCTGGAACGCAACCCCCGCGATGGATGTATAAGCCGGACTTATGTATAAGCCAATATTCTACTTTTTCATTTTCACAACTTTTTTCCTTAGATAAGCCGCGGCTTATTGACAAGAACTTAGGGTAATAGAGAGATGTGTTGGTGCGCCCCTTTCTTAAAAAGGCAGAATTACTAGCTAATTTTTGCCTGATTTCCCATTTGCCACTTTTGGTCTAGAATATTAGAAAGAATTATTTATAATCAATTGGCCAATCATCTTAACTCCAATAATTTATTTGAGATCTACCAATCTGGCTTGAGACGTTATCATGGTGTTGAGACAACCCTCCTGAACGTAATGACATCTTGCTTATTACTGACTCAGGTGGGGCAGCAGTCCTTGCCCTCCTTGACCTTTCTACAGCTTTTGACACCACTGACCATGAGATCTTACTGTTATGGCTGCTGGTGGGGCATAAAGGGCCTGCTGTTAACTGGTTTGGGTCATATCTTACTGGTAGACACCCATCCATCCATCCATTATCCAACCTGCTATATCCTAACTACAGGGTCATGGGGGTCTGCTGGAGCCAATCCCAGCCAACACAGGGCGCAAGGCAGGAAACAAACCCCGGGCAGGGTGCTAGCACACCGCCACACATACCAAGCACACACACTAGGGACAATTTAAAATCTCCAATGCACCTAACCTGCATGTCTTTGGACAGTGGGAGGAAACCGGAGCACCCGGAGGAAACCCACGCAGACACGGGGAGAACATGCAAACTCCATGCAGGGAGGACCTGGGAAGCGAACCTCAGGTCTCCTAACTGCGAGGCAGCAGCGCTACCACTGCGCCACCATGCCGCCCCACTGGTAGACACTTTTCAGTAAATTTAAATTCTTCATTTTCGTCTACTGCTCCTGTTAAATGTGGTGTTTCTCAGGGATCCATTCTGGGTTCTATTTAATTTTCTATTTATCTTGATCCCATAGGAGCTATTTTTTACAAAGTTAAATTTTTTTTTTTCATTTTTTTATCCTGATGTAACGCAGGTCTGTATTCCTGGGTGTAACCCGGCTGCACAATTGTCTTGTAGAACTGAGATCCTCGATGGCTGACAATCTTCTCGATCTTAATCGAATCGCCCGGGGTTTGTTTCCTGCCTTGCGCCCTGTATTGGCTGGGATTGGCTCCAGCAGACCCCCGTGACCCTGTGTTTGGATTCAGCGGGTTGGATAATGGATGGATGGATGGATGGATGGATATTTTAACACTTCCTTTAATATTTCTATCTGTTACTAACACCATCTATTGGTGAAATCTTGAACTCTTCTTCATATGAAAATTTCATTTCTTAATTAACATGGATAAATTGATCAATTAGTGAAACTGATTATTGATTCATGTATTGTCATCGGAAGTGAGCAAGTGTACAAAATTTCAAGTGATGTGGACAATAGAAAGTGGGTTAAATATTGATTACAATATTTGTACCAGACAACAAACAGGTGAAGTTAAAATAAGTGTGGTAATAATAATAATAATAATAATAATAATAATAAAAAACATGGGAATTATTTTAGATTTAGAGCTTAATTTTAAATCTCATATTAATGATTTCACCAGAATTGAATTCTTTCAAATCAGAATTATAACACGTGTTCAGTCCTTTCTGTGATTAAAGGATGCAAAAAAGCTGATGCATGCTGCTGCTGTGTTTGTTGAGGGTTTTCAAATAATTCAAAATAGATAAAGTGCAGCTACTAGACAAGCATTCCAGCACTAGTAGGATTTGCCGTCCATAAAAAACTCTACAGTCCAAGTTACCTTACCTTCTTTTTAAAATTTTAGTGAAATTCAAAGCAAATACACAAAAGATAAGTTAAAAAAAAAACTTGATAATACACACTAGAAAGGGAGGAATAAGAGAAGCTTACGGTATTCTGCTTGAGGATTAAATATCCAGGTTACATTCCTTAAGGTTTCTGTATGTTACCTCATTCACCATACAGACCAACATAACGGTGAGAAAACTATAATGTCTATTTGTCTAACTTCAATCTTATGGCTATTCTACTGTCACACAGAGTTAACATTACGAACATTCAATTTTCTATAATTTATTGGTGGTTAAGCTGAATATTCATTATTTGTGTTAAGCTACATTATGTTCAAGTTAAAAAACTAAAGTAAATTTACCATTAACATTGACTTAAAGCATTTGGCTCCTACATATGCCTTTGTATTTAGCCGTTTAGATTAAATGACAGTTATGTACCTATAGCTGTGATGTTTTGTCATTAACATTTTTGTTTTTAATGAAGATATTCTTGTAATATATTCATTTTTACTTTTATTGTTCCTCCTGTATTACTTTACTGCATTACATATCGTATTGATCTGGTGTTTCAATATTTATAAAAAAACCCAGAACTTCAACATAGCAAGAACAACTAATCAATAAAATATAAAACAGCATCAGTAACAGAAAAGTATCCTATCTCTTTACATTCCTGGTCATGGGGCCTATCGCCGGAGCATTCGGTACAAAGCAGGAACCTCAACAAGGTCATTGGTGATCCCAGCACATCCACTGTGAAAAACACTTTGGCGAATTTCGCCGAACAACACTAATATGACAAATTGCTTTAGATGCGACAAATGTGTGAGTTTGACTTTCAGCATCTGTGATAGATAAAGATACTCTGGGATGACAAAAATGAACATTTGCTTCAAATGTCAGTAATGAATCAGTTATGGCCCCTGACCTTCAAACTACCACAGAGGCTTAAAGAGATTAACCAACAACCATTAATGTTAAATGACCCAATACAGTCAACTGTGACTTACTTGCTGTTAGCGATATCTCAGGTTTATTGCTGTTCAGGTACAAGTAATTGATGTCATCTGTATCACTGCAAAAGTGCACAGTGGTGGATGAAATGTTGGAGTTTGTACAGGAGATTTTTAAAAATGCAGCTAAGCAGAAGTTTCAGAAATGAACTCCCTTGCTCACTCTCATAAATGGAGAAAAGAAGATTTAGATTAGATGAAGTTTATTAATCCCATGGGGAAATTCAAATGTATACAGCAGCAGAAACTTAAAAAACAAAGATACAGACTCACAGGACAGATAATATAACCAATCAATTGAGCGATAAATCAATAAAATAAATAAATGCATATTGTGCAGAAATTTCAGAGAAAGGAGAGGAGAGGTTAGGAGCCTGCATTGATACATCGTGTTGCTAGATAGATAGATAGATAGATAGATAGATAGATAGATAGATAGATAGATAGATAGATAGATAGATAGATAGATAGATAGATAGATAGATAGATAGATAGATAGATAGATAGATAGATAGATAGATAGATAGATAGATACTTTATTAATCCCAACTGGAAATTTACATACTGCAGCAGCAGCATACTAATAAAGAAAATATTAAATTAAAGAGTGATAACAATGCAGGTATACATATATATATATATATATAACGTTTACCCCCCCCGGGTGGAATTGAAGAGTCCCATAGTGTGGGGGAGGAACAATCTCCTCAGTCTGTCAGTGGAGCAGGACATTGACAGCAGTCTGTCGCTGAAGCTGCTCCTCTGTCTGGAGATGATACTGTTTAGTGGATGCAGTGGATTCTCCATAATTGCTAGGAGCCTGCTGAGCGCCCGTCGCTCTGCCACAGATGTCAAACTGTCCAGCTCCATGCCTACAATAGAGCCTGCCTTCCTCACCAGTTTGTCCAGGCGTGAGGCGTCCCTCTTTTTTATACTGCCTCCCCAGCACACCACCGCGTAGAAGAGGGTGCTCGCTACAACCGTCTGATAGAACATCTGCAGCATCTTATTGCAGATGCTGAAAGACGCCAGCCTTCTAAGGAAGTATAACCGGCTCTGTCCTCTCTTGCACAGAGAATCAGTATTGGCAGTCCAGTCCAATTTATCATCCAGCTGCATTTCCAGGTATTTATAGGTCTGTACCATCTGCACACAGTCACCTCTGATGATCACGGGGTCCATGAGGGGTCTGGGCCTCCTAAAATCCACCAGCAGCTCCTTGGTTTTGCTGGTGTTCAGGTGTAGGTGGTTTGAGTCACACCATTTAACAAAGTCATTGATTAGGTCCCTATACTCCTCCTCCTGCCCACTCCTGATGCAGCCCACAATAGCAGTGTCATCAGCAAACTTTTGCACATGGCAGGACTCCGAGTTGTATTGGAAGTCCGATGTATATAGGCTGAACAGGACCAGAGAAAGTACAGTCCTCTGCGGCACTCCTGTGTTGCTGACCACAATGTCAAACCTGCAGTTCCCGAGACGCACATACTGAGGTCTGTCTGTAAGATAGTCCATGATCCATGCCACCAGGTATGAATCTACTCCCATCTCTGTCAGCTTGTCCCTAAGGAGCAGAGGTGGGATGGTGTTGAAGGCGCTAGAGAAGTCCAGAAACATAATTCTTACAGCACCACTGCCTGTGTCCAAGTGGGAGAGGGATTGGTGTAGCATGTAAATGGCATTCTTCGCTCCCACCTTCTCCTGGTATGCGAACTGCAGAGGGTCGAGGGTAAGGCAGACCTGTGGCCTCAGGTGGTGAAGCAGCAGCCGCTACATGGTCTTCCTCACATGTGACGTAAGGGCAACAGGCCGGAAGTCATTCAGCTCACTAGGACGTGATACCTTTGGGACTGGGGGTGATACAAGATGTTTTCCAAAGCCTCGGGACTCTCCCCTGTTCCAGGCTCAGGTTGAAGATGCGCAGTAGAGGACTCCCAAGCACAAATGCACAGGCCTTCAGCAGTCGTGGCGATACTCCATCTGGACCCGCTGCTTTGCTGGCACGAAGTCTCCTCAGCTCTCTGCTTACTTGGGCTGCTGTAATTATGGGTGGGGGGAAACTCTCTCCTATGCTGGTGTCAGCAGAAGGATTAGGACTAGAAAGATTAGGACCCGAGTGCAGCCATGCAACGGGCAACACCTCAGCTCCACACTAGTTCAGATGGTATGGAACAGTGTGAGGTTTTTTATGGTGGCTGGAGTGCCAGTTCTGCCACTAACTCCCAGGTTTTTCCCTGCATGAAGCATTGGATTGCCAGGTAGCAGTGAGCAGAACCCTCTCAGCACACAGTGGTGGAATGAGCCTGCAGCTACAAGTGCTCCAAGAGAGCACCTCCTAGATTTTCCATAATGGCATCCAATTTTGCCACCATCCTCATTTTCCACAAAAGCTTCCAGTGTGCCCAGGGTTCACCTGTGATAGAGCAGGCTTTCCTGATAGGTTTGTTCAGCCATTGCGCTTCCTTTCAGCTCAAGTTGCTTCATCAGGAGACTACAGCATGGGACACCACACTGACTACCATGGGCTAGTAGAACATTTCCAGCAGTTTGCTGCACATGTCAAAATTTTTGAGTCTCCTTAGGAAGTCCAGTCTGCTCTGGCCTTTCCTGTGTTGTCTGATCAGTCCAGTTTGTTGTTTATGTGATCCCTCATGTACTTTTAACTCTGCACCTCTTCCATGTCTCAGAAGCTTCTCTGCACGCCTGAAGTCCACCAGCAGCTCTTTTGTGTTGCTGATGTTGAATTGCTGGTTGTTGTCCCTGAACCACAAGATGAAGTCCTCCATAACTTTCCTGTACTCTGACTCATCTCCATTATTAATGCAGCCTATGATGGAGGAGTCATCTGAAAATGTCTATAGATGGCAAGCGCTGGTATTGTAGTGGAAGTCTGTTGTGTAGAGGGGTAAACAGGAATGGAGACAGGACAGGTCCCAGAGGTGCTCCAGTATTACACACCACCATTTCTGACACGCAGTTCCCTCAGCCTCTCAAACTGCTGTCTGTTGGTCAGGTAGTCCACGATCCAGGAGATTGTGGGGCCGTCAAGATGCAAAGCCTTGAGCTTCTTCTCCAGTTCATGACGCAGAATGGTGTTAAGGGCACTGGAAATGTCAAAGAATACGATCCTGACTGCGGTGCCGGCTTTGTTCAAGTGGGATTAGGCTCCATAGAGCACGTAGATGACCAAAACACGTCCAGAACTGTGCCACTGAATAAATAGACGCATGCATAGTGACCAGCAGAGCACAAAGGACTGTAAGCTCTTAATCATAACAGCGTGACAACTTCAGTTCTGAATGAAGTATCCTCACAGTCGGCAGTCGGCAGTAATTCATTTATCACCTCAGTGCTGTTTCCGGAGCTAAAACCTGACTGATTGGAGCAGTTCTGACATTACTTAAATGCAATTGCAGCACCACAACATGTTAAAAGATTTTAGACACCTCTGGAGATTAGTGTGACAGCTGGTGAAAATCATTTCTTCTTTTCTTTAAAACTGGTCTCATCACTGCTATTCTCAGATTAGACGGCTCAGTCCCGGATGAAATGGAGCGGCTAATTACAGTAACAATCAAAAGGCAAAAAAAAACTGGACGTTCATGTGATGATGGCGCTCTATCAAAATCCTGACACTTCTATAGGAAGCTCTTTAACAAAATAGGGATGAGCAGATCTAACATGAGTTAATTAAAAGAGAAATAAATGGATACTTTGATAGCTAAAATTAATGAGAGGAAAGAAGACTGAGAGGATGGACAGTAAGAGCTGTGCGTAAATGTAACCCTGCGAGCACAAAAGGAAATGAAAAACACCGTTAAAACACTTCAAAGAGAAAATAATGAGCAAAATGATGAAGGTTTTGAAGAGTTTAAGTGAAAAATGATCAAAACTGAAACATGTTAAAGCTTTAGGACATTAGAACAATTTGGATCAGGCCAATTAGCCAAACCTGTTTGCTACTTACCTATTCTCTCCAAAATAATATCAGCATGAATTTTGATGTCCCTAAAGTCCTAAGCTCTAAGAACATAAGAAATTTTAGTCCATGGAGCTTCTTTAGCTAATAGCTAAGCTGTCCCAATATCCCATCCAGATACGTCTTAAAGGTTGTCAACATTTCCGCTTCAACTACAGGCCCAGACTGCTTGGTAATTTCCATATTTCTGTGGTTCTCCTAGTGAAAGGAAAACTTTCAAAAGGTTGTGAGAAATTTGCCCTTATCAGATTGTCACCTGTGTCTGTGTGTTGTTGTTGAACTACTCCTTTTAAAGTGATAGTCTCGATCCACCGTACTAATTCCTTTTGTAATTTTAAACACTTCAATCATGTCACCTCTGTATTTTCATTCACTTAAACTGGAAAAGGTACTACTGGTATTTATCACCACATTTCTACTGCCATGTATAACTAATCTGTGTTTGTGTTCCGTGTTTCTATTTAGTGTTTAGGAGCAAGGGAGGGTTCTTTGTAATTATTTGTATATTCGTGTTTTATATAATAATTAGTCACTGGTGTCACTGGGATAGTGGTGTGTTTGTGCGCACACATTTACATTATTGAATATTTGTTTGTCTTTATCATTTACAATATATCCGTGTTTGATTTTACATTCCTGTCTTCTGTTTCCTTGTTATTTCGTCGTGTGGGGAAAAAGTACAACTTGTAAGGAGTATGGCTTGTTACTAGATCAAGAAGCCTCAGGTTAGCCAAAGAATAGTCTTGGTCAAAGTCAAAGCAAACTTGATTGTCATCTCAACCATATACAAGTATACAGATAGATGAAATTGAGAAGCTCAGGGTCCACAGTGTAACAACATGGAGTGCAAATGAAAATTAAAAATTAAAATTAAAGTTAAAACACAAACAAGAGAAGAAAAAAGATGTAGCAGCAATATTGATGTGTAGTAAGCAATATGGACATTGATGCAATGTATGGTGTTGTGCAATCTAGGTACATAAATATAGTCAATAAATATGTAATACGCGTATAATAAATAAAAGATATAAATAATACAGCACAGTGTGAGGTAGTACAGAAATGGCAGCATGACTCAGTTTATGATAATAGTTGTTTAAGACGTGTGAACAATGATAGGTCAGAATGTTTCATAGCAGAAGGATGTCAAAGAATGTCAAAGTGCAGAGTGCAAAATCCTTAAAGGTCAGTGGGAGATTTCCAGTTCTTCTATACCTGCACACTCATCTTTGCAGGAAAGTGGCTTGCATGTATACAGTTAGGTCCATAAATATTTGGACAGAGACAACTTTTTTCTAATTTTGGTTCTGTACTTTACCACAATGAATTTTAAATGAAACAACTCAGATGCAGTTGAAGTGCAGACTTTCAGCTTTAATTCAGTGGGGTGAAAAAAATGATTGCATAAAAATGTGAGGCAACTAAAGCATTTTTTTAACACAATCCCTTCATTTCAGGGGTTTAAAAGTAATTGGACAATTGACTCAAAGGCCGTTTCATGGGCAGGTGTGATCAAGTCTGTCGTTATGTCATTATCAATTAAACAGATAAAAGGCCTGGAGTTGATTTGAGGTGTGGTGCTTGCATGTGGAAGATTTTGCTGTGAACAGACAACATGCGGTCAAAGGAGCTCTCCATGCCGGTGAAAGTAGCCATCCTTAAGCTGTGAAAACAGAAAAAACCCATCCGAGAAATTGCTACAATATTACGAGTGGCAACATCTACAGTTTGGTACATCCTGAGAAAGAAACCAAGCACTGGTGAACTCAGCAACACAAAAAGACCTGGACGTCCACAGAAGACAACAGTGGTGGATGATCGCAGAATCATTTCCATGGTAAAGAGAAACCCCTTCACAACAGCCAACCAAGTGAACAACACTCTCCAGGGGGTAGGCGTATCGATATCCAAGTCTACCATAAAGAGAAGACTGCATGAAAGTAAATACAGAGGGTGCACTGCAAGGTACAAGCCACTGATAAGCCTCAAGAATAGAAAGCCTAGATTGGACTTTGCTAAAGAACATCTAAAAAAGCCAGCACAGTTCTGGAAAAACATTCTTTGGACAGATGAAACCAAGATCAACCTCTACCAGAATGATGGCAAGAAAAAAGTATGGAGAAGGCGTGGAACAGCTCATTGTCCAAAGCATACCACATCATCTGTAAAACATGGTGGAGGCAGTGTGCTGGCTTGAGCGTGCATAGCTGCCAGTGGCACTGGGACACTAGTGTTTATTGATGATGTGACACAGGACAGAAGCAGCCGAATGAATTCTGAGGTGTTCAGAGACATGCTGTCTGCTCAAATCCAGCTAAATGCAGTCAAACTGATTGGGTAGCGTTTCATGATACAGATGGACAATGACCCAAAACATACAGCCAAAGCAACCCAGGAGTTTATTAAAGCAAAGAAGTGGAAAATTCTTGAATGGCCAAGTCAGTCACCTGATCTTAACCCAACTGAGCAGGCATTTCACTTGTTGAAGACTAAACTTCAGACAGAAAGGCCCACAAACAAACAGCAACTGAAAGCCGCTGCAGTAAAGGCCTGGCAGAGCATTAAAAAGGAGGAAACCCAGCATCTGGTGATGTCCATGAGTTCAAGACTTCAGGCTGTCATTGCCAGCAAAGGGTTTTCAACCAAGTATTAGAAATGAACATTTTATTTCCAATTATTTAATTTGTCCAAATACTTTTGAGCCCCTGAAATGAAGGGATTGTGTTCAAAAAATGCTTTAGTTGACTCACATTTTTATGCAATCGTTTTGTTCACCCCACTGAATTAAAGCTGAAAGTCTGCACTTCAACTGCATCTGAGTTGTTTCATTTAAAATTCATTGAGGTAATGTACAGAACCAAAATTAGAAAAAAGTTGTCTCTGTCCAAATATTTATGGACCTAACTGTAAAAGTTCTGTTTTTAGAGGTGGTTGAGGCCATGTGGCAGATCCCAGGGGGCTGCCTGGTGTTAAGAAGTCTAACAGCTTGGGGATAAAAACTCTCCTGCAGCCTGGCAGATCTGGCTCTGATGCTGCAGTATCTTCTCTTGGATGGCAGAAGTGTGAAAAGTCCACGTGAGGGGTCTAAGGGGTCCTGCACAATGCTGCAGGCTTTGCGGACACTACGTTTGTAAAATGTGTCCTGTAGTGAAGGGAGAGGCACCCCAATAATGTTCTCTGCTGTCTTCACTATCCTTTGCAGGCGCTTGCGGTCGGATATGTTGCAGTTGCCATACCATACAGTGATGCAGCTGGTCAGAACACTCTCAATGGTGCCTCTGTAGAACATGGTGAGGATGGAAGGGGGAAGACTTACTCGCTTCAGCCACCTCAGGAAGCGTAGTCTCTGCTGGGCTTTCTTGATTAGTGATGAGGTAAGTTACTCAGTTATGTGCACACCGAGGAACTTGGTACTTTTAACAGTCTCCACATCTGGACCATTGATGCTGAGTGGGATGTGGGCAGGATGTGATTTTCTGAAGTCCACAATTATCTCGACATTTATCTCGACATCTTGTCGACATTTAGAGATAGATAGTGTAGTGGCCGGTCTGGGTAAGTGGTCGGCCGTTACAAACTGACTCTATTCTGATTTTTGGTCTCATATCTGACTCCTTACATTATTTTTGCAGGGGATCCAATTCTAATATGAGTATTTAGTGATATCTATCGAAAATGTGGTCGTCAAGCTCAAAATGAAGAACAAAAAAAAATCTTGTCTTTTCAGGCAGATGCAAACTAAAATAATGCTGATTTCTGTGTTACTGCATATTGTTTTAGTGTAAGACTCTGCAAATCCATCAGCTTGTGATAGTAAGGAAAAGTGTTAGGCTGACAACTAATTTCTGAGAGCACCAGGAGATAAATGTGGGATAGAAAAAGAAAAACTGGGAGATCAAAAGACACAATTGAAAAGACAAGACTCAAATCGTAGTCAAAAAGCGTTAGCACAAAGGACAGAACTATAAAAAGTCAAACAGGGAGAGTTTTAAGCAAATGATGTAGAAAAGGGTTTTTAATCCACAACTCAAATGAGGAAGTGAACTTTCAGCCTTTTCAGGTTGTGATCTCTGAGGTCCTGCCCCAGCAATGTGAGTCACTGTGTCCTAATGACAGGTGTCCAAAATGGCAGCAATTCTTAAAATACAATGTGGTGGCCAAAACACACCAAAAAGTGAAACAACTCATAAAGGAAACAATCAAATGAAAAACTAACATCAGAATAGAAATCTGTGACAAGTGTAAGATCATACAAATTGGATGAAAATAAACACACAAAAATATGAACAAAAGGTCATAGCTGTTGGTTTGAGTGCAGTTACAGTATCACTGCCGGATCTGTATGAAGAAACATGTGGACACGACAGGAGACAGGGCTTGTAAGGGCAAAATGTCGAGGGTTTGGATTCATTATGACACTAGTGATGCCATGAAAACATTTGATTCCACAAGCAAAGATGTGTATTTAAGGACTAAAGTGCGTCTGATCCAAGCAATGGTATTTTCAATCGCCTCGTATGGATGTGAAAGCTGGATGATGAATAAGGAAAATCAACTAAGAATTGATGCTTTCGAGTTATGGTGCTGGAGAAGAATGTTGAACATACCATGGACAGCCAAGAGAACAAACAGATCTGTGTTGGAGGAAGTTCAACCAGAATGCTTGTTAGAGGGGAGGATGTTGAAACTACGGCTCACATTTGTTGGACACATTGTCAAAAGGGGAGTAATCTCTGGAAAAGGACATCATGTTTGGTAAAGTAGAAGAAAAGCGGAAGACAGGCAGGCCTTGCACAAGGTGGATTAACACAGTGGCTGGAGCATATGGGTCAAACGTGGAATAAATGGAGAGGATGGCTCAGGATTGGACAATGTTTTGCTCTGTTTTAAACAGGGTTGCTATGAGTCGGAACCGACTTGACGGCACCTAACAGGGCGTAAAAATAATTCCATAAATTAAAAAGAGCATATCAGGGCACATTCTAAAAATATCTACAGTCTTCTTCTTCTTCATCGTTTTTTCCCACTTCTACGTGGGGACGATGTGCTTGATCAACCTTCTCTATACAGCTCGGTCCTGCAATGCTTCTCCAGTCAGACCCTTCCTTCAAATCTTCTTTCACTTTATCCATCCACCACCACTTTCTCATCCCTTGCTTTTTCTTCCCCTGTAAGTCCATCTCCTTCAATCTTTTGTCCCAGCTCCATATATCATTGCTGGTCTTACCACTGTCATATAAACTTTTAAACGTTACCTTAATTTTTCAATCAGACAATACTGCTTATACCTTCTTCCAGTTGATCCATCCACTCTGCACTTTATGAGTTATCTCTGCTTCTAGTTTTCCATCTTGGGCCACCACTGATCCTAGACATTTAGACTATCCCACTCCTTTCAATAACTCTCCCTGCTGGCTAACTTCTGAATCCTGATCATCATTAAACCTCAGACATTATGTTTTCTTCTTCCTGTTTAACTTCAGCTCTCTATCTTCCACAGCCCTTCTCAATTCTTCCAACTTCCTCTGCACTTCCTCTTTCCTGGTGCAACTCAACACAATGTCATCAGCAAAAAGCACACACCAGGGGGACTGGTCTTTTATCCCATAACTCAACACAACCATAACCACATAAAAGAGGTAAGGACTTAAAGAAGACCCCTGGTGCAGACCTCCTCTAACTGGGATTTTGTCTGTTACCCCAACACTCCTTTTAACCTGAGTCCTCACTCTCTCATACATATCCTGGGCAATCTTCACATGCTTCTCTGGTCCTCCTTCGTCTCTCATGCACCTCCAGACCTCGTGACATGACACTCTATCATAAACCTTCTCCAAAAATATCTACAGTAGAATTATTAAAAAAAACAAACAAACTAAACACTGCAAACCCAGACCTGTATTAATGGGATTTTGGCCATTTCCTTAATTTAAGACTTTTGTTTGGTGGTCAGTCCCTTGGGGTTCTACTGTATTTCACACCTCTCTATAGGAGTCAGAAACTATTTGAATACATGGATTTCCAGATATCTAGTTTAGTGAAACTCATGCTGAGTCTGGCCACTTTCTTACAGCTCAGGGGAAAACTACTGTGGCGTTAACATGATAATAATAAGGAAACATTTCGAAACCCCAGTGTTTCTGTTCAAATACTGCAGATTGTTATTTCTGCCCAGGTCTAGGGTAAGCGGGTCACTCAGGACATCTTTATCAATAGGCTTGTAGTCTTCTGCAATTGGGAGAGATGGGCAGGAATGACAAGCAGAAGAAGCCATTTCTGTCGCACTCATTGCGATGCTCGATTCACCTGATGTGGTCTATTCCATGGATGACACTGGTGGCATTTCACCCGCTCCATCTTCCACTGATGATTTAAACAGAGATATCCATCTTTAGTAGTTTGGTGATAGCTTGTCGTAGTGACTGCTGGCTATTTTTGATTTTTTTCTCAATATGATGGACCTCTTCAAGTAGTTTATGCAGATTTCAAGTATCAGTCTGTTGCCCATAACATCACGGGATGCTACATACCAGTTTCTCACTGTTTTATTTTGCCAAAAAATGTATAAAATATTTACTCCTGTTTTCAAAAACTAAATGTATATGTTTTTATGGCTGGCTTTGCGGACATCTGATGAGAAGGCCCTTTGGGTCTGATGGTTGCTGAGGGTCCCCCTAGGCCAGTGACTATGTCCTGTGCCGAACCGTTGCCTCATCTACACTGTGGCTCAATCCTTGCGACTGTAGAATCTCCAGTAAATTAGGGTAGCAGTATGGATAGATGCCTTTGAACATCAAAACATTTAGAATTATATTGGTGTGAAATTCCTCAAGTTGTGGGAAAAACTCTTTGAATAAACATTGACACATCAAAGGACCGATACTTCCTAATAGACAGTCTACTCACATCAAAGGGCTAAATTATATTTTCTCTTTACCGGAAACCTCTAATATGAAAAGGCTGTAAACAGGTTATTTCTAATAAAATGTTAGCTATGTTTTATGTCCAAGAGTTAAATTATATTACTTCATTACTATAGTCATTGCACATGCCCTATGATACTCTGGCTGGTGTAACAAAAAGAAGACAAAATGAAGAGTTGGGGCGCCTCTGTGACAAAACCCACCTTTAACTGAAGAAAAAGACAAAAGAAATAATGAGAACTAAACTCAAAGAGCTGAGCAGTCTCAGCCGATTGACACAACGTATCAGGTTGGTGTAGAGTTTAAGGTGGGAGCTCCATCTCCTGTCCTCCCTGGTCTATGAATGAACAACCCTTTCTGCTGGTTGGTGGGTTTATACAGTATAGGCTCCAGAAGAGGTGGGAACTCTGGGAAAATGAGCAAAGTGACCTCAGTTGTCTTCCACACGTTGTTCAGAAAGGAGGGACGGTATTAGCAACTGCGCCCCCTCTTGGCTTGAGAGTGGTACAGCTTACCTTATCAGAGCCCTGATGGTGTCCCCTAAGTGCTCGTGTCTGACACTGGACTGGACCTAGGAATGGAAAAAGTGGTTTTAGAAAATATATTTATATCGTAAATACATTGATTAATAGATAGATTGATGGAAATGAAACATAAAATTATATATTTTGAAAAAGCTGGAAATAGATAAGGTCATATAAATGTTCATTTTGCAAAAACAAAAAAGTTGAAAAAATAATGAGGTAATTTTCACAGTATATAAAAAAAACAATTACATTTTTGAGAAAATAGCATAAAACATTAACATAAGGAAAATGGAAAAATAAGAGCAGACTATGAGAAAATATGTGTTGTTGTATTTTTATCTGCACAGGCAGAAAAATAAAAATGCATGTCTACTATTCTATTTTTCTAACTGAGATCAAACACCATCGCAAGTGGCAGATAAATCTGAGCTGTGACACTAATTGATAAGTAGCAATCAGAAGACCGGTTGTCATGGTGCATCTGAAACTCCAGCCTTCCATCTAATTCAACTTTCATTTCACCAGTCACTCTTTGTGCTCAATTCAATTAGGATTTAATGAACCGGGCCTCTGTGAGCTATTGATGCATTCAGATTCATAAAAGGTATTAAAAAAATAACGCAGTGGAAGAAGTGAAATAAATGTGTCACCCAAAATTTAAAATAATACACACAAAATATATGATAAAATGGCAAAAGATCTATCTATCTATCTATCTATCTATCTATCTATCTATCTATCTATCTATCTATCTATCTATCTATCTATCTATCTATCTATCTATCTATCTGTCTATCTATCTGTCTATCTATCTATCTATCTATCTATCTATTATATAGCACATTTCATATCTATCTATCTATCTATCTATCTATCTATCTATCTATCTATCTATCTATCTATCTATCTATCTATCTATCTATCTATCTATCTATTATATAGCACATTTCATATCTATCTATCTATCTATCTATCTATCTATCTATCTATCTATCTATCTATCTATCTATCTATCTATCTATTATATAGCACATTTCATATCTATCTATCTATCTATCTATCTATCTATCTATCTATCTATCTATCTATCTATCTATCTATCTATCTATCTATCTATCTATCTATTATATAGCACATTTCATATCTATCTATCTATCTATCTATCTATCTATCTATCTATCTATCTATCTATCTATCTATCTATCTATCTATCTATCTATCTATCTATCTATCTATCTATCTATCTATCTATCTATCTAACGAACAGGAAATAACGTGAACCTGGTGAATTTCATCATAGGTCAAGCAAAACTGACAATATGGAAAACACGCAGAAATAACATCAGTGGGACTGGGCTTCAGGATACCATTGGGTTTTTCAAAAAGTTATGTAAGAGTAGAATCTTAGTGGAGTTTAATTTTTATAAATGTACAAAGAATTTGGAAAGGTTTAGGGAGGTTTGGTGTGTAAATAGTGTGCTCTGTGAATGTGAGGATGAGGAGTTACACTTCATGTTATAATTTTTTCCCATAATTGCTTAATTAGTGTGTTAGGAAATCTTTAACTGGAAATGTTTCTTTATTTGTTATATAGCACTTGTTTTTTATTTTTCTGTATATATGTTTTGTTTGTTGGGTGATGTTATATACTGTTTTTTTTACAATTATATCAATAAACGTTGTTTTTAAAAAATAAAATAAATAAAAAAAATATCTATCTATCTATCTATCTATCTATCTATCTATCTATCTATCTATCTATCTATCTATCTATCTATCTATCTATCTATCTATCTATCCTTTTCAAGGGGTAAAAAGGATAAAAAAGCAGAAAAAGGTCATTCATTGTTTTCTACTTATTTTTTACAGCTTACTGTAAATCAATTTCTTATTTAACATCATCTGAAGAGTTAACATTTTTTTGCACCATGACAAATATCCTACTTTGCATATTATACTTCTTTTTGTTTTTTGAATCACAGAACGCCTTTTGATCATTTTTTTAAGATGTTGATTTTAGTGAGCAAAAATTATTTTGTTCTTTTCCACAACGTCACGGTACATAAGGTATAAAGGTCAATGTTTGGGACTTCCGGATTGTCCGAGTTTGTGAATATAACAAAGAATCCTAATTATTTGTTTGAAGAAAGGTTCCTCAGCTAATAGACTGTGTTCTGTTCTTCTCTTTGAATAAAGATGCAAAAATGCATCTCTTACTGATTTAACAAAACACTTTTGGTCTTCATACCACTTATTACACATCAGTAGATCAGTTATTCATCTCTGTGCTGCATGGCATATTGACATGTTGGTAAAATGACTTGTTAATATGAAGGATTCACAAGTCTTATACTAAACAAGAAATACTGTATCAAATATGTCTCAGTTAAGCCCCCTCAGACTACTCCAAAGTTGGTCACATTGTACAGATGAATAAACACTTTACTGTTATGAAGACCCAAAGAAGTGTTTGTTAAGGTCTTGTTACATAAGAGTCAATGAGAAATAGACACAGTTTTGCAGTACCTAAACTAAAGTGCTACCGCTGTTTTTTATTTTCATACTAGCAGGAGTACCCGGCGTTGCCCGGGATTCTATAACCGGTGAATTTCCTAAATGAAAGAAACAGAACATAGAAATAGAACAGACAGTTTTCTGATTGACATTTTATTGTAATAGGTAATATAAGTGGTCATTCCAGAGCCTTTGAATACACTATATTTTTTGTTTTGCCTTGTGGTGCGAAAATTAACAAATTCTGAGGATTGCCCACTGTAGAACATGCCAAGTAAAGTTGTCCGTGTGAAAAGCATGGATTTTCCAAATTGGTGTGTTTAACTTGCAGTGATTGCCCTTGAGCCTTATTAATTGACATAGAGAAAAGCCAATCAAAATGGCACCTTTTATTGGCTAACTAAAAAGTTTACAATATGCAGGCAACTCAGGCCCCTTCTTCAGGAAAGATGTAATCAATTGACATAGCAAAAGCTAAACGAATGTGATTTTGTAGCTGTTTGAAATCAAAGGGTAAATCATAAAGAATCAGCGGAATTCTTGGTATGAAAACATCTTCACGTCTTGCGCAGTGTTTCAGACGCCCTTGAAATAGACTTTTTTCTGGCATCGGTAGTGGACTTTCTAATTTTACGTGTTTTTCTCATTGGCATGGGTATATTAGCAAAAAGCAGGACAATTATAATGTGTTACATGGTATTACATACGGAATAAGCACCACAGTGAGATGAATGTACGTTATTTACAATACGTCGGAAAGCGAACAAATAGCACCAGTCAGTCAGAAAGACCAAGACTGAAATCGTACTGTGAGTCAGAAAGCGAGCAAATAGCACCACAAATACGGAAAGCCAGTCACGTGCACTGGGTCGTTTATGTTTTACATCCATACGGCAGTTCCCCTTCACCTGATGAAAGCAGTCAGCCTTCTCATACTTGGACACTTCCGCCATCTGTTGGCAATTTAAAGAAACATTGGTAAAGAGCGATGCACAGGGACCAAACATGCCGTTAGATGGCACCACCGTTAACGTCTGTTGCAACATGCGGCCATCTTGTCGATGATAAGTACGGGGATGTGTGCCGAACGTTGTGTCAGTGAAAAGGTGCTCAGCGCTTCACCATGAACATTTTTCCCAACCAAACATACCCCATGACCTCCTCCTAGTCACAAAGGAGCACCATCCCCAATTTGGTGGCGATTGGACGCCCGGTGCAGATTTGTATGGTGGATAAACAAACATACATACACACATACATACATCGACTCTGCTTTATATATTAGATATATTGTGACTTGTGTCTCGGTCAAAGACAGCTCAGTCGCTCCTCCGCTGCGTATTCCTTCCATGCAACGTCGACAGCTGCATTCTGGGACTTGTCCGTAGTGCTGGGCGGCTATTTGAAAAAATAAATAATGGATGAGCTCACACCGGGGAGTGGAGCGATCATCTGCTAAGATGGCTTGTCTCCAGGTTGGTGAGGGGTGGTCAGCTGACCATATATTGCTTTGTCGGCATGTGTGAGCGGTGTGATTGTCTTTTTATCAGCCCAGGGCAGAAATTAGGTGATCAAACCTGCAACTCTCTGCAGTGTATAAATAGGGAGGAAAAAACCAAGGAGAGAGAGAAAAAAGAGAGAGAACAAGCCAATCAGCTAGTATGGTTAAAGGCAGTGCGGTCATTGATCCCGCAAACGAGTGAAGGATCAGCACTCCAGGGACGGATCGTCACCACTGATTGTTCAGAGGAGTGGGTACGATTGAGATGGCGTCCTACCCAGGGATCCAAGGTAGGCCAGAGCGAGCGAGAAAGAGGACAAGAGGACAACTGACCCTGAATGATCTGGCCGACGCCACTTGAGGCAGCCAAGACATGGGTCAGGTTGGAAAGGACCACCATTATTGAAGTCTCCACCAGCTGAGTGAGCAGTGGGTGAGTTGGGGAGACTAAGAGGGAGATGTGCTGGGCTCATCCAGGAGTGAAAGCAACATTGACCCAAAGACTGTGATGTTTTTTTTTAATTCTCATTATGTCTTGTTTGTTTTTTTTAAACTCACGGATTTCCACTCTTGAATTATTTATTTATGGACATTTGAAAGCACTGGACTTTAGATCACTGTTTTGGTTTTGGACTAATTGTAATAAAAGCAGTATCACACTTTTGCACCTACCCATTGCTTTGTGTGTGTTTGTCCTCATCTGCCAAGCTCATCCCAGTTATGACTATCAACGGTTCAAGATGCTCCTGGAGAGACCCACACAGCACTCTGTTAAACATTAAACAAATGGCACAGAAACCCAGTGGCCCTTCGAAAACTCCCTCTTACACAGTATTTCAGTGGAAAAAAAGCAGAAAAATCCCCCTTCTGTGGGATCAACTGCAAGTTTGCAGGCTTATCGCGTAACATGCTTTTTGCATGATGGTTAGAACATTGAAAAGTACGAGCCCCAACCAGCTAAATGGCTTACTTTTCTGTCCTCTCTCCTCCAGACTGCGTCTGCTCCAGCTGCTGCTTCCGAGCAACACAGAACCTGCTTGATGAGGAAGACTTTGTGTTCTTTTAAACTGAAGCAGGAAGCTGGAGCAGGACATTTGCCAGTGTGCTGAAGATAAAATCTATTTTTCAATAAAGTATGAGACAATTTTTGCCTGATCAGCAATAAAGTTATTGTTCCTTGGAAACTTGGTTTTACCTTCCTCTCTCTTGTGCAACTTTGTGACACAAGCTTGATAATATATCCCCTTTTTGTTTTTTGCAATAAATCTGTTATGAAATGGAATCGTCAAGAAAAACAGGGTGTGAGGCCTACAAAAGCTCCACATCACACAGGTCCTGTCCAAAAGAGGCACAGCTTAATCCTGCCAGGCTCCAAATACTACCTGCAGGCTTCAGTCAGAGCAGGTCCCAAAAAGGGAAAGGTGGCAAAAATGCTTCATAAGAAGAGGGATGACCGTAAACCCATAGCTTATATTTTAAAAGGCAAACAAAGAATCTTTATAAATTGGAAATTTATTTAACAAAAAATAGTAAAGGTCAAAGGGCAACAATTACTAAAAGCATTAGCCTTAGGAGGCAATATACAGCAAACAAATCAATGTCCAAAAACAGAATCCTTAATACAGAGCAAGAAGTAAGTAAAAATTTAGTAAATCCAAACAGAAAATCAATACAGAACTCCATCAAAAATGAATGATCTCCAACTCCAGAGCCTTCTCAGTTCACTTAAATAGCCAGAGGGAGGCCTAACGAATGGTGATGTCACCCACAAGGAACAGGGAACAGAAGAAAACTTAAAGAGAGAGTAGATAATTAACCCATAATAAACAAAATCGATGGAATTTCATATAAATCTGAATAATAATAATAAACATAAAATACAGATGTATTCCCACTCATATAATCACTCACAACATTGTGATCACTTCTCGTATAACTTGGCATCCTCAGAGGCAATGAGATTCAGACACTTCAGTTGTTAAATTTTACACGCTTTCCGACTAGATGTCATGTTTAGTCCCGTTTTGTGATCTCTGAAGTTTGCAGACCTAAAACAATATTTTTCTATCTATTTTCATAAATCACAGTGGCCACAATGGTAGACAGTGAGATTTTTTTGCTGGCAGCAAAGAGTACAAAAAAGTGATCTTTAGTGGATCAGACTGCAGTCCTCCACGCTAAGTAAGGAGATGTTTCGGAAACATTCACTGACAGAGGCAGCCTTAGGGGTGTGCGGGGCTTAGGGCCGACCAACCCCAAGCGGGGCCAGTTACGACTAATGCGGTTACCGGTATGTGCGGACTGTATAAACCTGTGTGCAAATTTAATAAAAGGAATGTTAACATACACCGGATTTTCTCATTACAGTATTCAGTTGGAGAAAATAACTTGAAAAATTAGCTCAAACGGAATACGCACACCTCAAAAGCAGGGTCCCCTTAGGCGCGGGGCCTGGGGTGGTCGCCCCATTTGCCACCCCCAAACGCCGCTCTTGTTCACTGGCATCAAACTATAGTGGTCCTCAACATTGAACTGTTATTCCTCAAACAAAGATAGTAGAAACAAAAGTGCCCTTCTAACATTCCGGATGCTGATATGAACAACCATGTTTACATATATTTAAAAATAATAATTCTTTACATTTATATAGCACTACTCAAAGCGCTTTAGTGAGTGGGGAGCCACTTCAACTTTTTATTGACAAAACAAAAGTGACAGCAGCCACTATTAATGACCTCTTTCCCCCAACGTATGGTCACCTTCATGAACAAGCTTTTGAATTTTCTCCTGTACAGAACATATACACACAGACACTAATACTATTAGTCAAAAAAGAAGAAGAAAAAGAGTAATTAAATGCAGTCTGTACAATGACGATGAAGGTTCTGAGTCTGATGATATAAAGGTTGAATGTTGATTTCTATTGTTTGAGGTGCAATGGCCTTGAAACTGGAGGATAGATGGTAGATTTACACAGCCAGCCAAAAAAACGAAAACCAGCTTGACTCACCAAATGGGGTCACCTGAGCCTAATACAGAAGCCCCAAATACTTTCCTCCATAGGTGTTCATCCTTTCACTCGTGTTCTAGGTACGTCCCCGGGTGTAGTTCGCCTTTGTTTCCTTCATTAGCTCTAATAGCTGCCTCCTTGTTTCTGCCTCTCCCAATTCTCCATAAAGAAAAAATAAATCTTGCTAGAACACCGCATCACTTCCTCCATCGTCATGACAACATGGTGCCAACCTACCAAGCCCTACCATGCAGGGTCCTCCAAGCTTAACTGTCACCTCTAGCGCCCGTATAGCTTCTACAAACACTCTCAATTCCTGCATATTGTTGAGCTAATGACCAGAAAGAAGAACAATCAGAATTTTATTCAAACTATGTGGCCTTGCCACACCTGACTGGGACTGAACATGTGGTCCAAACACTACTAGTTGGCAGTGCTATCCTCAGATCCATCAAAAATGCCCTAAAGCTGTGGAAAAAAATAATAAAAACCAGTAAATAATACATTTCTCTTAAAATAAAATTGGGCTAACTTCATGTAATAGAAGGTTTACACGTTTCACCAGCTCCTGGAAAGTGAAGAGTGATTACAGTATTGTAAATAAATCTGGGAGAAGAGCCAAGAAGTGGTTACCCCTGGTATTTTGCAAGTGTAATTACTTAATTGTGGATAACAATGGATCTGCATTACCCACTCAAGGGCTTAATTTCCTCCATAAGTAATTGCTTGTAGTCACAGATGAAGGCTTTCAGCACCATTATTATCTATCTGTCAATCTTGCCTGCTTGATATCTATACTTTCGCATGGATTGATCACATGCACAACCACAAACCCGACATGCTCGTGGTGAGATTGTAACTTCATATAATGTTTTAGGTTTCATTTATTCTTTTCTGCTATCTTTAATTAGACAAAAACTCCTTTGAATACAGACTTATTTACTGTAGACCTGATAAGCAGGTGACACATTTTAAGTTTTTCTCCCATTAGGTTTTCATTTGTCTGAAACAGAAGAAAACAGAATGGTCAGAAGAAACTGAAATAGCCCGAGATGTACCAGAGGCATCTCTGGCAGACCGTTGCCATTAAAAAGATCCTTAATTAGGTAACTGATGAATGAACTGTTTAGTATCATGATGAACCTGAGGGGTGATAGTTACATACTTGGGTTCTGTCTGAAATGCCGTGGGTTCATCACCACTATGTCATTAGCAGGGAAGTTCCTTGCATCTTGCATGAAGATGGATGGCAAGTACCTTCAGAAGTCATGAAAGAACTTTGTAGTGTGGGCCCTCAGAACTTCCAGAGGGTTGTCTGGTGGACACTCCCTTTTTAGGTGTTTCTTTGTTGATTTGAGTTCACGACACCTCCAGGGGTGTTTGCCAGAGAACCAGAGGACATTCTGGAGTAGCCCCCTCGGCTCCTCAGGTGTCATATCCACTCAACTGTCCCCTCTGCTGAATAGGTTTCTCCATTTTTCATTGCATTTCCACCTGACTCTGCTTGCTTGGTGATGTTAGCCTCAAGCTTCTTTCAGGTTGAACCTTAATTCCCCAAAATGAAAAAGGTACTCCATAGTGATTGGCCATGGAAATTCTCTATGTTCCACTGGGAGAGCCCACACCCGCTATCACCTCTGTTGGCATTTGAGGATGAGTGCTTGGCACTTCCCATGCTTTCTTTAATGGGTTTCCTCCAGCCTCTCATCCCAAGGCATAGTCAGCACCAAGAGCTCCAGTTGTTTGGTTGAATTTCATCTATCCTAAGCGTTGAGCTAGCAATCTCCTCTGGGAATTTTTGTTTCATGAAAAGATGGCTGTCATCAGAAGTCTATTCTCATCATTGCTACCAGCAGTGTCTGCTCCCTCCTGAACACAAAACAACATTTTCCTTATTCTCCCCCCTCTCCATCACTGTCCACTTGACCCCATCCCTTCACATCTGCACCAGTTTATCTCTCTCTCACTCATTATTCCGAAGTTACACGTGTCATCAACGCCTCACTTAGAACAGGCACTATCTCCTGCGTTGTTCAAACAGACCCTAATAACTCCTCTTCTCAAGAAGCCCACACTGAACCCATCACAAGTGGATTACAACAAACCAGTTTCTATAATCTCCTTTCTATCCAAAACACCGGAACATGCTGTCTCTAACCAAGTCTCTTTCTTTCTTTTACAGAACAGACCTCTCAATCCTAACTAGTTAGGCATCAAGAGGTGCCATTGTACCGAGATGGCTCTACTCACTGTTGTCAACACTGTCATGTTTCAGGCATTTTTTCCCCTTAGCTGTTGTTCACAGTTGTGTTTCTTCTCTGCTTCATTTAATTTTGTATCATTCATTTGTATTAATTATATTTTTCTATGTGTGTGTTGGGAAAGGGGCTTGGCCTAGGTTATGACCCTTGTGTTTTGTGGGCAGCTCCCCAAAGGGCGGGGCCACCTGCCAATCATTGCCAGGAATGGCCCTCTACCTTATTTGAGCGAGGGCCTCCCATAATTCCTGCCGAATCATTGCGAATGCACGAGGGAGTGGAGTGTTTCTTGTGTTTACTGTGCTTTTTGCCTTGCTTTGTGATTTTTCTGGATTTTCGACCCTGTGTTCTGTTTTTTGACTACATCTTTGGTTTTCATATTGAGACTGTGTTTATTGAACTTTTGAACCTCTGCTCTTTTTTATGACCATGATTTTTCAATACAGTATTGGGACTTTGTTTACAGTGAATCACTTTGCCTATTCAGGCAGTTCCTTGTGCTCTACAGAGCTTTGTGTAAAATAAACCTTCATTTTTATAAAGATTTGTTCTCTGACTTTTGAGTTTTTCACAGCGTTTTTTCCCCCCTCTAGTGGGCAACTTTTCAAAATGTTTTTTTACCTATGCTTTTGGGACTCCCCAGTTTTCCCAGTTATGGTAAGCTAGAGGTACCAACATGTCATCTGTCCTCATTCTGCTGGAGCTCTCTTCTGCATCTGATCTGGTCAACCACCAGATACTCCACCTTCTCTCACCTTCGCGTCATTGGGATTGCCCTTATTCCTCCTCACCGTGTGTAGTATGTATGCCTACAAAAGATTCCAAGAATTTACAGAATAACAGTGGAGGATCAAACTTTTAGTTTTAAAGCCCTGAAGATGTGGAATGGTCTGCCTGCTTATAAAAGATGCTTCTTCAGTCTCATAACTTTAGTCTAGCATACCCTGACTAGAGCTGCTGATTTGCTGTACATACTGCATCTCTATTTGTTAGTCATTTGTACAGAAATATAGGTAATACAACAATTAAGAACTCTCACTATCCTCCTCTGTTCTGTTATGTTTCTCTTCTTGGTTTCCTGTTGTGGCCCTTAATGCCTCTGCTCTTACTGCCAAACGGTTCTCCTGTATAAGGAAAGACATCTGAGATAACGGAAGCCCTGGAATCAATGGGTAGAACAGCATTTCTCAACCTTTAAGTATTTGCAACCCGAGTTTTCATAACAGTTTTTCATAACGTTTTTTTGAAACCCTAATAAAATTTATTCCTATATTTTTTGCTGCTGATACACCGCTATAAGTTTAAAATTTCCCTATGAATAGCGAAATTACGCCACATATGGCAACATTTGCACCCCCTTTTTTGTTACTTCGCGCCCCCTTAGGTGGGCACGCCCCACAGTTTGAGAACCGCTGGGGTAGAAAGATTTTGTCATCAGATTAGATGGCTCAGCCTAGACTTACACTGTAGAATACCAGTTAGCTGAGGTCTACAGGACCTGTGTACAACTTTGTTTGGTATAACTGACCATGGACCACCTTAGAGGTTTATTTTCTCCATGGATGCTGCTGACTGAAGTTTTTGTTTTCCTCTTCTCTATTGTCAACTAGTCATAGTTCAACAATTAATTTATGGACAGATATTGTTAGATTCCATTTATTTTAATTAGTTTGCTGTCTGTTTAAGCAAATTTGTGTTTCTATGTGTACTTATTGTGAAATTAGTAATTAGTAAAGGTTGTATTTGCATTTTACCTGAGAACTTGTCACAGCCTGCACTCAGTGATGAGGGCTATACAAAAATAAACCGAGTTGAGTTGAGTTTAGATGAGCGCCCTGTTTCTGCTTTCTCTCCTTAAGCAATGACCTTTCCAGTCCCATTGGTGTTGATGACTTTATGAATATTGTTCAAGATATGATAGCCTGTCTGAAATTCATGCAAACTGCTGTTCTCTTGCATTCATATACATTTACATAAAGGCCATGTCATGATAGACAATGAAAATTTTGCATCTTGAACACTTTTGAGCATACTGACCAAACAAAATCACCTTTCAATTTTCCTATCATGTACTGTTTTATTGCAGTCACCTATTTTTGTGATTTCTTCTCATAGTTCAAATATACTGTGAACCACTAGGGGGCGTTGCAGCAACCCAAAACCCAGACACAGCTTCTAGATGCCAATAGATAGATAGATAGATAGATAGATAGATAGATAGATAGATAGATAGATAGATAGATAGATAGATAGATAGATAGATAGATAGATAGATAGATGTAAAAGAAGTCACAAGACAAAGCAAAAGGTTTGGGGTTCCACCCTGTACAGTTCGAAACATATAGTTTACAGGCATGAGCTCAAAACAGAAATGATGGAAAATGAGAACACGCGTGTCATAAATTGCTGGTAGCCAGGAAGTGATCAAAAAAGACAAAAAATTCTTTCGACATTTGCTCGAACAGAGCCTATGTGTGTTGGTGTTGGTGACGTATCACACTAAGCACATATACATATTAAATCTGCATCGGCACAGCAGTGAACACAAGACATATCTTTCCTACCGGGATTATGTTGAGGTTTTGGTATTTACATGTTTCTTTTACATGCAACAACATT
This sequence comes from Erpetoichthys calabaricus, assembly GCF_900747795.2. Classification (NCBI taxonomy): domain Eukaryota; kingdom Metazoa; phylum Chordata; class Cladistia; order Polypteriformes; family Polypteridae; genus Erpetoichthys; species Erpetoichthys calabaricus. The sequence goes on from NC_041397.2 coordinate 24,114,163, forward strand.
TTTTTGTTTTGGTCTCATTTTTCTAGGGGTAAAGGAGCAGGAGGACAAAGCCCACCTGAGAGGAATGGAGGAGATAGAAACAATTATGGTTTGTTACACACGTGCGCAAGGGAGGCAGCTAAAGGGCCTGAAAGAGAGTAATCCCACGCCAGACCAGGGGGTGGCGGAGCGCACTGACTCATTTTCTCGATTTCCTGCAAACCGTTCACGGGAAATTCCGCCTGCCCCTGATGACGTCACTTTCGGTTCCAGTCCCTTTGATGATGTCACTTCCGGTCCCGAACCCATGGAGGAGGACCCTTCCAGTTCTGGCCCTTTTGATGACATCACATCCGGGTCCGAGCCTATGGAGGAAGATCATTCCCAGTGCCGGCCACTTTGACATCATATCCTGTGTTGACCTTTAACACTGCCATCTTACAACCAGTTAGTCAGTTCTGTGTTGGACTCTTCCTTGCGCACATCAGTGTGATAAATTTCCTAAACCCATTTGCAGCCAGGGATAATATACGGGTGGCTGCCCCAAACCTTTTTATGACTTCTTGGTCTTTCTTGTGACAGGTTGTATTAGCTGTGAAGAAGGAAGGCTGTTGAGAGGTACCCTCTTTAAAATAAATACATCATTTGAACCTGCAATGAAGTCAGAGTGGTGGTGTCTGAGGTTGGGTGGGGAGGGTCTGTGATGCCCCCTAGTGGCCATAGGGCATGCAAAATGGATGAATATCACCAAACAAAGCCAAAAAATGGCTATTTTATTTACATACTCAAGATAGAGAGCAAATTACTGTATAATGTAGTATTAAGTGCTTTGAGCATGGAAAGGGGGTCATCATGAAATCTCCCAAACCAAGAGGACTTGGGACTTGAAATTTAGAATGTAGGTTACCCTTGCCCCAGAGGTGCTCACTAAGAAACGGTTTTAAAAATTTCATGGTCCAAGCACGTTCTGTCTGTTTGTCTGTCCACTTTATGTCTGTCCGCTTTTCATGAGAGAATTACTTAACAGATTTAGATCTGGTTGTTTTCTATAATTTGCCTAAACTTTCTGGTTGATTTTACAACTTCTCTCATCACGCTAAGTACCATAGTTTGCTTGTGGTACCGATGTGTTTATGCAACTCCAACAGAGTGGCTGTGGGACGAGAGCAGGACAGTGGGGCCTTCCTCATTCACTCGCCAGCCTCTGTTCGAGTCGGTCTACGTTTCACCACGTGTTGGAGTGCACCTTACCTCCGCTTAGCTAGCGATACCTGTTTGTTCAACAGTCATTATCATCTACAGATTATCAAGGAGTAACATTTGAAATTTTTAAGAGTGAGATCAGCGCTCCATGTGTTTTCGAGGATAACTGCTGATTGTCAGAGATATCACAGGCATGTGCTTTTCACCCAACGCGTGGAACTCTCTCCTGTCAGAGCTGAACACGATCAGATACAGTGCCAACGTCTATTGATTTTTAAAGTTTGTCCTGTTTCATTACTATGTGGATGAAGCCATAGGTTACATCTAGTGTATGTATAAATGAAACACAGCAAATAGAAGAAGCACAGTGCTTACAGACTCCAGGAAAGTTGTTAAAGAGACCATCCATCGATCCAATCCTGAACACACTCCCTAACATGGAGTTAAACTGAATTCCACATTTAAGCCACCATGGATGCTCTTATGGAAGGAAAGCCAGGCTTTCTGGAGACAAAAAGCTACAAGCAGCCCGAGAGAGGGTTTGCCCCCAAACTATGAGATTAAAGTGCTAAGTTCTGCACCATATGCAATCTAGCTGACAAATCTTAAAGTTTTACAAAAAGCTATACAAATATAAACCTGCAAACGAAGGGGCATCACATTATTGATAGGTAAAGTAATAAATAAGGACATTCGGGAAGATGGTGAGGTAGAAAAATATTGCTGAAATTTCTCCTAGTGAAGAAAATTCTCATTCACGGTGTGCTAATCAAGGAACTTGTCAAAATGATTGCCCGCTCCCCTGCTAATACGCCAATGCAGTTTATACGCTGCTCATGCCAACTGATATCGAGATAATAATGAATTCTCTAGAGCTATGTACACTCATTTATTTTTATTTATTTTTTGTCCCACTGGCAGTTAAAATACATCCTTATCATTTGAACTAAATTCCGAGTGTGTTAAACAGATATTACACTTTAATTGAGAGGTTAATCTGCAAAGGAAATTGCTGTTCTCAGCCACCACCTGTGCCCAGTCCACTCACCCTGCAGGAGGTTCAACTACAAGCAAATGTATATCCCTAATAAAAGACGAGAAGGGCCCCAGATGAGTGCCATACAGAGATGCAGCAATACAGCCATTAATTATAAGGTAAATCAAATGCCACTTTCCTACATCTCTTTGGGGAGTTGCAAGAGTGGATGGATTTAAATCCGCACTGTCAAGCACAATCTGCTACCAGCTAGAGAACAGAATCAGCCAGCCATTAGACTGTGGACACCGTGGCCATAAAATGCTTTCACTGTCCTTTTTATGCACTTTATTATGCTACAACATGCATTTAATTGGGATTTTTTGGCATTACCCCCCCCCCCCCTCCACACACACACACACACACACACACACACACACAAAAACTGTAACGTCAAATTGAAAATAAAATTCTACAGTTGCTTATTCTAGATTTTTGATAAATACAACGCACAAAAAATTAAGAGAACACTTAAATCATACATAAGATCTTGATGAATGAAATATTGAACTGGAAAATCTTTACTGAGTAATCCTTTGTAATTTATTGAGAACAAAATGATGTAACAGCGGTCAATGGAAACCAAAATCGCCAACCCACTGAGGGCTGATTCAACATCACACCGAAAATCAAAGTCAAAAATTGAACTCACAGGCTGATCCACCTTGTGTGAATTAAATCACGGCAACTCAAATTGTGACTCAGTAGTGTGTGTGGCCCCCACGTGTCTGTATGCATTCTTGATGACGTCTGGGCATACTCCTGATGTGTTGGCTGATGGTGTCCTGAGGGATCTCCTCTCAGTCCTGAGTCAGGGCATCAGTGTGCTCCTGAACAGTCTGTGGTGCTATTTGTCAGATGCACTGAAGCATAACATCCCAGAGATTCTCAATTGGATTCGGGTCTGGGGAACATGTGGGCCAGTCAGTGGCTTCAGTGCCTTCATCATCCATGAACAGCCTACACACTCAGACCACATGAGGCCAGGCATTGTCCTGCACCAGAAGGAACACAGGGCCCACTACACCAGCACCCTGAGGATTTCATCCCAGGACCTAACAGCAGTCAGAGCACCTTCACCTAGCGCATGAAGGTCTATGTTACCCTCCATGGATATGCTTCCCCAGACAATCATTCACCCACCGCCAAATGGGTCATGCCGAGATGACATTGCAGGCTACATAACGTTCACCAGTGTGCTCATCTGTTAAGAAAATTGGGTGCCAATGGCGGAGCTGCCAATTGTGGTATTCTCTGCTGAATGCCAATCAAGCTGCACGGTGATGGGTTGTGAGCACAGGTCCCACTAGAACACATCGGGCCCTCATGCCACCCTCATGGAGTCTGTTTCTGAGAGTTTGATCAGAAACATGCACACCAGTAGCCAGCTGGAGGTCATTTTGTAGAGCTCTGACAGTGAAGTTCCTCCTTGTACAAAGGAGCAGATACTGGTCCTGCTGCTGGGTTAGGGTTCCTTCTACAGCCCTGTCCAGCTCTACTTGTATTACGGCCTATCTCTTGGTATCTCCACCATGCTCTTGCGACGGTGCTGGGACACACAGCAAACCTTCTTGCAATGGCACGTATGGATGTGCCATCCTGGAGGAGCTGGACTACCTGTGCAACCTGCACAGGTACGGCCTCATGCTACCAGTAGTGACAAGGGCACTAGCAAAATGAAACACTAGAGGACAATCAGTCAGGAAGGATAAGGAGAGAGCAGTGGCACGTGGCCACCACCTGCAGCATCATTCCCTTTTAGGGGTGTCTTGCTGTTGCCTCTCCAGGTCACCTGTTGTCACTTTCATTTGCACCAAAGCAGGTGAAGTTGATGCACAATCACTTCTGCTTCCTAACTGGAGAGACTGATATCCCTGAAGCTTAACTGACTTGGTGTTAGACTGAGATGATTACGTGTTCCTTTCATTTTTTTTTGGGCAGTGTACACTGTGAGCAATCTGGGAGCGTGTTCTCACTTTTTAAGAGGTGATTCAATTGCAGAGAGAAGCCACTTTCAGAGAGACTCTCATTTAGTAAATGTAGGCTTGGCTGCAGCTTTGCTCAAGTCTCATATCTCATGGTAACAAAAACCTTTAGAAGTACTGAACTGCAAATACAAGCACTTCACTCCCCGGCTGGTGAATAATGGGGAGTGAATATTGTGAGTTTTCTGAGTGTCATTTGTGCAACTCTGAACCCACTGGCACACAAAATATATTTGTAGCTGCTTCCATCTGCTTTCCAAAAATTCTGCAACTGCTGCTTTCTCAATGGGTTCAGTCAGAGGCACAGCAAAAGGACAGGCAAGGCCTGAGACCCTCTACTGGGAAGGGGTCCACACAAGGTCATCCACTTACATAGATAGATAACTGCAGTAGTCTGGGTGGTCTACCACAAGAGGACTCATACAGTATAGTCCTGGACCAGTCTCTCAAAGGTCTTTATGATATGAGACATAAATGACACTGCTCTGTAGTCATTAGGTGGATGTTTTCCACAGCAGCGGCACTTTCTGGAGCCTTAGTAACAGACTGAACAGGTGACAGAGGACACCACAAAGTTGGTCAGAACTCCAGGACTGACCCCATCTGGTCCTGCAGCTTCTCCTGTGTGTATCTTCTTCAGTTGTTTCCTTACTTGCTCTTCAGTTATGGACGGGCCACACTGCTGGTCAGAAGTGGACTCATCACTGGCCATTCCAGGCGATGTGGTACTCATTGCAACGACAAATCTGAGGGATCCATCCTTGTAGCATAGCATTGTCACGCTGCCACAAAACACTCGGAAATCCCATCATGGGGTCCCAAATGTGCATTGCGAGAGTGTTTGTGATGAAAGTTACTTTATTTATGTAACATTAAATGCAATTAGAGCTGATTTCATACATCATGAAGAGGACTTATACTGTATGTCCGGAAGCAACAATTGGATGGACTCTGCTCTGTTTTTTGATTGGGCTTCAGTCAGGCCCCACTGTGGTCAGTAAGCAGCCAAATTCAGAAGCAGCAATTTAGAAACAGTTTGACTAGGCAACAGTGAGACAGGGGGTCTAAGAAGTTACAATTTAGTCCCTTTGCAGTCGTATCACTGTTGCCTCTGGGAGTTTTTCATTTTTAAAGCTGATTAAATCTCACCTGAGATGTGCCATGTGACGGGAGAGGCTTTCAGGCCTGGCACTAATTTCAATGGGGCGCTCTGTTCGAAGGGCTTTGGACATCGAGGACGTTGTGGCTGCGTCTGCTGAAGCCAAGACCCACAAACTGCAGTTTTGAAAGTTACAGTAATTAATACCTTTATGAGCCGCATTTAATTTATATGTGCACTTTTTTACTTTTTAAATATTAGAATGTGCAATTTGAATTCTCATTTATTGCCGTTGTGTACTTTACATTTATTTACATTTTATTTACTTTTTCATTTATTCAAATTTTTAAAGCTCTATTCTGCGATTATTGTGTTTCTATTTGCTCCACAAATGTTGTATTCATGGTGGTATTTTATTTACATAATCTGTTTGTCACAAATTAAGAATTTGTGTTTATTAATCTCTTCATGCTGATCTTATTAATTTCAACCCTATGAAAAAATAACGGCAATACATTTTGCAATTTTTTAATGGTAATAAATTTTAGCATGTTGAGGAGTGTACGTTTGAAGGCCAAATAGAGTTTTTTTGCCCAGGACCCCCAGAGCCCCTAGAATCTTCTCTGGGTTGAGGTGATGAGTGCGAATTGTTGATACATCCAGCTGTGTGTCCATCAGGTTGCTATGTCTCTGTCATTCCAACAGATGGTGCATGACAAACATTTGTATTTTATTGGTACAAATATTTATCAGGTGCCATCTGTTGGAATGACAAATGCAATGCATTTTATAATTACGTGCGTAACAAAATACATTCTAATAGATCAGGGGTGTCGAACTCCGGTCCTGGTGGGCCGCAGTGGCTACAAGTTTTCACTTTTTACCCTGTTCCTAATCAGTGAGCAGTTTTCACTGCTAATTAATTCCTTTTCCCTTCATTTCAATAGTCCTGTTTTTAAAGATTCAGTCCTCTGAATTGATTTGTTTCTTCATTAAATGGCAGCCAATCTGCTGGAGCCAATCCCAGCCAGCACAGGGTGCAAGGCAGGAACAAACCCTGGGCAGGGCACCAGCCCACCACAGGGCACACATACACACACACGGGGGACAATCGCCAATGCACCTAACCTGCATGTCTTTGGACTGTGGGAGGAAACCCACGCAGACACTGGGAGAACATGCAAACTCCACGCAGGGAGGACCCGGGAAGTGAACCCGGGTCTCCTAACTGCGAGGTAGCAGCGCTACCTCTGTGCCACCGTGTTGTTGTTGGATTTAAATATATTAGACATCCCTGAATGCTACTTGTTCAACTTCAGAAAGTTGCTGTCATTGGTGTGTGTGTGTATATCTGTGTCTCTGTGCATCTGTGTGCATATTAACTCACAAATCAATCACTCAATTGGAAGGAAAGTTTAAGCTGTTATTACCATTCTAAAACCTTCTATTTTGATAAATAGAAAAATTTTGTTCAACAGAGATGAGTTTTCATTTTTCAGACACATTTATACGGCAAGCTAGAGCAACACTGTGGAAAAAGACCATATGTTTTATTGAAACAAAATATAATTTTTGTATTTAATTCCTCATAGTAAAATCATGAGCTGCAGCTTCACATAAGGAAAGCCACATGCTGGATACATTAGAGTTTTTATTGTTTGGCTTCCAAGCTGAGGAGGATTCTGAGCTGCCATGTCTGCTTGTCCTTTTAGGGCTGCTGTACTTTTGTTCCATCACCAACATACGTGTGCTGCTCCATATAATGCGACGTCCTCCTTAGGTCTAAAAGTACGCACAAACTACACAGTGCATTACGGACAATAAATAAAGATTTGCTTGTGTTTGCTTGCCTTGCTCCAGGCTCTTCTACACTAACTCTTCTAATTCCTATCTCTGCCTTTTCCTCCTGATGCTGTTGGCTTTACAACAATAAACAGCATCACTAATGTTTCACCTGTAGTATGGAGGGACATCCACAGGAAGACATCTGACGTGACATCCAAAACAATGTTCAGGACTATCTATCTATCTATCTATCTATCTATCTATCTATCTATCTATCTATCTATCTATCTATCTATCTATCTATCTATCTATCTATCTATGATATAGTGCCTTTCACAACTATCTATCTATTATATACAGTCATATGAAAGAACCCCTCTCAGCCTGCATGATAATTGACTCTACTTTGAACAAAAAAGATAACAGTGGTATGTCTTTCATTTCCTAGGAACATCTGAGTACTGCGGTGTTTTCCGAACAAAGATTTTTAGTGAAGCAGTATTTATTTGTATGAAATTAAATCAAATGTGAAAAACTGGCTGTGCACAAATGTGGGTCCCCTTGTCATTTTGCTGATTTGAATGCCTGTCACTGCTCAATGCTGATTACTTAAAACACCAAATTGGTTGGATGAGCTCATTAAGCCTTGAACTTCATAGACAGGTGTGTCCAATCATGAGATATAAAGGTATTTAAGGTGGTCAATTACAAGTTGTGCTTCCCTTTGACTCTTCTCTAAAGAGTGACAGCATGGGATCCTCAAAGCAACTCAAAAAAGATCTGAAAACAAAGATTGTTCAGTCTCATGGTTTAGGGGAAGGCTACAAAAAGCTATCTCAGAGGTTTAAACTGTCAGTTTCAACTGTAAGGAATGTAATCAGGAAATGGAAGGTCACAGGCACAGTTGCTGTTAAACCCAGCAGGTCTGGCAGGCCAAGAAAAATACAGGAGCGGCATAAGCACAGGATTGTGAGAATGGTTACAGGCAACCCACAGATCACCTCCAAAGACCTGCAAGAATATCTTGCTGCAGATGGTGTATCTGTACATCGTTCTACAATCCAGCGCAGTTTGCACAAAGAACATCTGTATGGCAGGGTGATGAGAAAGAAGCCCTTCCTGCACTCACGCCACAAACAGACTCGCTTGTTGTATGCAAATGCTCATTTAGACAAACCAGATTCATTTTGGAACAAAGTGCTTTGGACTGATAAGACACAAATGAAGTTATGTGGTCATAACAAAAAGTGCTTTGCATGGCGGAAGAAGAACACCGCATTCCAAGAAAAACACCTGCTACCTTCTGTCAAATTTGGTGGAGGTTCCATCATGCTGTGGGGCTGTGTGGCTACTTCAGGGACTGGGGGCCCTTGTTAAAGTCGAGGGTCAGATGAATTCAACCCAATATCAACAAATTCTTAAGGATAATGTTCAAGTATTAGACACAAAGTTGAAGTTACGCAGGGGTTGGATATTCCAACAACGACAATGACCCAAAACACAGTTCGAAATCTACAAAGGCATTCATGCAGAGGGAGAAGTACAATGTTCTGGAATGGCCGTCACAGTCCCCTGACTTGAATATCATTGAAAATCTATGGGATGATTTGAAGCAGGCTGTCCACACTCAGCAGCTATCAAATTGAACTGAACTGGAGAGATTTTGTATGGAAGAATGGTCAACAATACCTCCATCCAGAATCCAGACACTCATCAAAGGCTATAGGAGGACAGCGTCTAGAGGCTGTTATATTTACAAAAGGAGGCTCAACTAAGTATTGATGTCATATCTCTGTTGGGGTGCACAAATTTATGCACCTGTCTAATTTTGTTATGTTGCATATTTTCTGTTTATCCAATAAACGTAATGTCACTGCTGAAATACTACTGTTTCCATAAGGCATGTCATATATTAAAAGGAAGTTGATACTTTGAAAGCTCAGCCTATAATAAACAAAAATCGAAAGAGTTAAGAGGGGTTCCCAAACTTTTTCATATGACTGTGGTGCCGTTCACATCTATCTATCTATCTATCTATCTATCTATCTATCTATCTATCTATCTATCTATCTATCTATCTATCTATCTATCTATCTATCTATCTATCATTTGTAGTGCCTTTCATATCTGTCTGTTTATATATGCAGATGTTTAATAAAAACGAAAAATATACTGTAAAATTCAATAAAACGTTTTGTCCCATTTCACATTTCAACGTCTTGAGTCTATCCATTTGAAATCCGAATCCTCAGTCACTTGATTAAAGTGATTAAATATAATAGAGTGCAAAGACAATAATTTGAGCCATTTTGGATTTTTGCCTGTCTAACTATATTTTTTGAAAACTTTGCTTTAGCCATCCTTTTCCTGATTTAATAAACATGTTCGTTGTGTTGCTCTTTCATAATTGAAGAGCAAAGAATGGCATGATACATATGGAGTTTCCGTTATAAAACATTCTTTCTCTCTACAAGATGTGTCCCGGGAGGCACAGTGATTTGTGCCCACGAAGTCTTCCATCCCGTTCCTGGCCTCATCACCTTCTGTGTTCACTTTGCACGTTCTCCTTTGTCCACTTGTCTTCTTCTCCAGGTGTTTCCGTTTTTCCTCCCATATCCAGAAGGTGTGATCATTACATTCATAGGACGGGTGTGAGAGTGGTTGTTAACGTTCCCTTGGACTGACTGGCAAACCATCCATTGTTGATTCCTTCTGTACCCCTAAAACATCCAGAATAGTCTACAAACATCTAGAATATAATTGTCTCTGGCCCCACTCAGCCTTATTATTGTGTTAATGTACTCCAAAAATAATGACTCTTGTAACTTGGTGGTTAATATACAGCCATTACAGTATGCTTGTTTTTCCGTCTAATTCGCTCATGACAGTAGAGTCCTCACACTATCTGTTTTGTCTCCTTTGGCACTGCGCAGCTGAAAGGAGGCAGAAGGAGGCAAGTCTCCTGTTATCCATTCTCTCCGTGTAACAGTCCCTGGTGAGACGTACAGTACAGTACAATGAGTGTTTATATCCTGGCTCTAAGCATCTGCTGTTTGATTAAGCAAATGATTACAGTGCTGCAGTTAGAGATCATGTGCACAAAGGTCAGCGTGAAGTCAAAGTCCACAGAGTCAGCTGAGTGCTTCAGACCCTTTGAGCTTGTCAAGTCTGAAAATAGAGTCATCATTGAAAGGCATGAGCTCCGCTTTTGAAAAAGCCTTTTTTTCATACAAAGGGAGCTAAAAAAAAAACAAAAAGTTGTAAAAACTCCCTGTTAAACTGGAGGGGTGGACAGATGAAGGGGACAACAACAACAACAACAACAACATTTATTTATATAGCACATTTTCATACAAAAAAGTAGCTCAAAGTGCTTTACATAGTGAAGAAAAGAAAAATAAAGGACAAAATAGGAAATTAAAATAAGACATTAGTTAACATAGAATAAGAGTAAGGTCCAATGGCTAGGGGGGACAGAAAAAAAAAAAAAAACTAGATGGCTGGAGAAAAAAATAAAATCTGCAGGGGTTGAAGGCCACGAGACCGTCCAGTCCCCTCTGGGCATTCTACCTAACATAAATGAAATAGTCCTCTTTGTAGTTAGGGTTCTCATGGAAGGACTTGATGATGATGGTCTTGCAGACTTCTGGCTTTTAATCCATCAATGTTGGAACATCACGGTACTTTGAGTAGATGGTGGCCACCACCAAAAGGACACCGGAAAAAGAAACAGAAGAGAGAGTAGGGGTTAGATAGATAGATAGATAGATAGATAGATAGATAGATAGATAGATAGATAGATAGATAGATAGATAGATAGATAGATAGATAGATAGATAGATAGATAGATAGATAGATAGATAGATAGATAGATAGATACTTTATTAATCCCAAGGGGAAATTCACATTCTCCAGCAGCAGCATACTGATACAATAAATAATATTAAATTAAAGATTGATAATAATGCAGGTAAAAAACAGACAATAACTTTGTATAATGTTAAATGTTAACGTTTACCCCCCCCGGGTGGAATTGAAGAGTCGCATAGTTTGGGGGAGGAATGATCTCCTCAGTCTGTCAGTGGAGCAGGACAGTGACAGCAGTCTGTTGCTGAAGCTGCTCTTCTGTCTGGAGATGATCCTGTTTAGTGGATGCAGTGGATTCTCCATAATTGACAGGAGCCTGCTGAGCACCCGTCGCTCTGCCACAGATGTTAAACTGTCCAGCTCCATGCCAACAATAGAGCCTGCCTTCCTCACCAGTTTGTCCAGGCGTGAGGCGTCTTTCTTCTTAATGCTGCCTCCCCAGCACATCAATGCTTAGTACGGAGCTTAGAGCCACCATGAATAGTTATTATAATGAATTGGATATACAGAGTATCAGGATTAAATTACAGTGAAGTTATGAGAAAGCCCTGTTAAAGTAATGTGTTTTCAGCAGTTTTTTTAAAGTGCTCCACTTTATTAGCCTGGCGAATTCCTATTGGCAGGCTATTCCAGATTTTAGGTGCATAACAGCAGAAGGCCGCCTCACCACTTCTTTTAAGTTTTGCTCAGACCAGCATTTGCTTTTCAAACCTGCAACATCCAGCACTGCCCACTAAATGAAAACGTGTGGGCAGCCAACTGGGTCAAAGGGGCACTCCTACGTCCTGAAAGAGTCATATTGTGGTCTGTGGTTCAAAGCTGTCCCTGATCTGCTTGTTAGACCCTCACATTCTACAGTACGTCTGAGCAGATCAACAGCACTAAGGACAGTTACAAAAGACCACAGAGTCCACCAGAGGTTTGTTGTTTTTGGGAATGTTTTCAGCTGAAGCTCTTGTTTTCTTCTTTTTTAATTACCAACTTCTGCTGTTAGTTTGATTTCTCTTATGTCACTAATACCAATCTTTTATTAATTCAGTAATAAGGTCTTCAAGGACACAGCCTTTTTAACTCAAATATATGCATTATAATAAAAGAGTTATGACACAACACTCAAATACATATTGCTGAATAAAAAATGGTACAAAAAAATCAAAACGGTAAATTATAGAAGGAGATAAGACACGTAAAACACTACCTGGTCCTAATACAGAGCTACAGCAGTTAACAATGAAAATCCCACTTTGGTGTTTTTTCCTCATTTTGATTAGACCAACAAATGTAATATTGAAACAATGGCAGAGTTATTTTGCAATAACATTATGTTGTACCATACATGTTATCTGTGTAAGAGGTGATCGGGCAGGCAGACATTTTGGAAGAAGCCAAGAAAGTTTGGCATACCACTCAGGTTACCCCAGGTTACCCTGTCTAATTATAAACCCAGAAGACATCCCATAACGGCTCAAACAAAAATAGAAAGGCTCAACGGTAAATGTTGGCTGTAGGGAGTCAGTAGGAGTTCTGTCCTCTGGGTTAGTCAGCTTAGCATTTGATGCCCTTGTCTGGGTTTTCTATGCTGGGGCCTGGAATGGGCGGAGCTTTTCTTTGGCAGTGGGTGGAGTTTTTCATAGGCAGTTGCCAGTGTCAGTCATAAGAACTTAAGAAATTTGACAAACGAGAGGAGAGCATTCAGTCCATCAAACCTGCTTGTTTAGCTAATAGCCAAGCTGTCCCAATAGCTCATCCAGATTCACCTTAAAGGTTGTCAAAGTTTCTGCTTCGACGCCATGTCTCGGCGTGTACAAATAAGTTCTTTGTGGCTTCAGTTTTAAATGCACTTCCCCAGTTCCTCTTGAGTGTGGAGGAGGAAGGAGAAGAAAATGTTAATGTCAGTTCCCATACCTCACTCCAAAGTGGGGTTACTTGTCTCATCAGAGCCAGGAAGGTGGTCCCCAGACACTAATACTGATCTTTTATTAATTCAGTAATGGAATGTTTTTAATGAAGTCTTCAAGGACCCAATCTTTTTTCCAAATATATGCATTATAATAAAAGAGTTATGATACAACACTAAAAAACATATTACTGAATATAAAATGATGCAAAAAATCAGTCCAATCCAAACTACCAGTAAATTACAGAAGGAGATAAGATTAAGTCATCTTAAGCAACACGTAAAACACAGACCTGGTCCTAATACAGAGCTACAGTAGTTAACAAGGAAGATCCCACTTTGGTATTTGTTCCTCATTTTGATAGATAGATAGATAGATAGATAGATAGATAGATAGATAGATAGATAGATAGATAGATAGATAGATAGATAGATAGATAGATAGATAGATACTTTATTAATCCCAAGGGGAAATTCACATTATACCAACAAGTGTAATACATGAACAATGACAGAGTTATTTTACAATAACATGATGTTGTGCCAGATGTGTTATCTGTGTAAAAAGTGATCAGGCAGCCAGACAAGAAAGGTTGGTGTACCACCCAGGTTACCCTGTCTAATTCTAAAATCAGAAGACATCCCATAAGAGCTCAAATAAAAATAAAGAGCCTCAACAGCAAATGTTGGCAGTAGAAGGTCAATAGGAGTTCTGTCCTCTGGGTTAGTTAGCTTAGTATTTAACACCCTTGTCCGCAAACGGGCTGGCTTTATATGCTGGGGCCTGGAATGGGCAGAGCTTTTCTTTGGCAGTAGGCGGAGTTCTCGGACAGTTGCCAGGTTCAGTCATAAGAACTTAAGAAATTTGACAAACGAGAGGAGAGCATTCAGTCCATCAAGCCCATTTGTTTAGCTGATAGCCAAGCCGTTTCAATAGCTCATCCAGATTCGTCTTAAAGGTTGTCAAAGTTTCTGCTTCAAAGCCATGTCTCGGCGTTTACTCTTTGAATAAAGAAGTGCTTTGTGGCTTCAGTTTTGGCTTCCCTAGTCTTTCTTGAGAGCTTTTTTGTAGCTGCAGGAAGAATGGAAGTGGAAGGAGAAGAAAGTGTGTCAATTCTCAAATTTCATTCCAGAGTGGGTTTGCTTACCTCTTCAGAGCCAGGAAGGTGGTGCCCAGACACACATGCCTGCTATCTGGGATAATCTTCTGGAGTGCAGAATAGACTGCCTACACCAACCTGCTTTTTTAGTTTCAGAAAACCCTCCTGAATTGCCTCACCACAATTTGGTTATGGAGGTCTACAGAGAATTCCTTAAACTTCATTTTTTTTGTCCTGTCCTATCCTGTCCATGAAGTGTGAATTATTGGACCTTATATAAACAGGTACACGTGTACCTTTCTAAACAATGTCCAATCAATTCAGTTATCCACAGGTGGCCTCCAATCAAGTTCTGGACACATCTCAAGGAGAGTTAACTCAAATGGGATGCACGTGACAACAATATGGAGTGACACAGCAAAAGGGTCTGAATACTGATAGGAATTAGTAGCTTAAATTTTTGATTTTCAATACATTTCAAAACACTTTTTTTACTTTGTCATTATGGAGTATTAAATGTAGATTGATGAGCACAAATGGGAAATTGATCCAGTTAGAATGAAATCTACATCATAATAAATTGTGCAGAAAGGGAGGGGGTCTCAATACTTTCTGAATCCACTCTAAATATTTGAAGTCCTTGGAATTAATAAAGATGTCCCTTTACTAGCTTTGCCACAGATGTTTGGCAGTGATAACTACCAATATTGTCATTACGAGCTAAAAGTGTGAACATTGAACATAAGAAATATGACAAATTAGAGGAGACCATTCAGTCAACCTTTAAAGAGTATCTGGATGAGATACTGGAACAGCTTAGCTATTAGCTAAACAAACAAGCCTCATGGACTCAATGGTCTCCTCTTGATTGTCAAATTTCTTACATCTCTTTATATAAATTCCAGTGTCTGACTGTCTGTCCGCTTTTCACAAGAGAACTACTTAACAGGTTTAGATCGGCTTTTTTGTTAATTTTGCAACATCTTTCATTGCGCTATGTATAATAGTTCAATTGCGGTACCGATTTATTTGCACGAATATGAGAGACATGCAGTGGGCTAAGGGGAAGAAGGTGGGGCCCCCCCTCACTCACGCGCCAGCCTTGGGGCATTCCTTACCTCCACTTAGCTAATGAACGAGAGAACTACTTAACAGATTTAGATCGGGTTTTTTTCTATAATTTGCTTGAACACTCTAGTTAATTTTGCGACATATTTCATTGCGCTATGTATCATAGTTCGCTTGCGGTACCGATTTATTTGCGCAAATCTGAGAGACATGCAGTGGGGTGATGGGAGGAGGACAGTGTCCTCCTCACTCACGCGTCAGCCTTGGGGCGTTCCTTACCTCCACTTAGCTAGTGAACGAGAGATCTACTTAACAGACTTAGATCAGGTTTTTTTCTATAATTTGCTTGAACATTCTGGTTGATTTTGCGATCTTCTCTCATCACACTAAAAATCATAGTTTGCTTGCAGGAGTGATAAATTCGCGCTAATCCAAGGCAGAGGCTGTGGGCTGAAGGGAGTGGAAAGCGTGACGTCAGGAGTGGGGAGCCGGGCTGAGCCCTCCTCACTGTCCTTTTTCACTAACACATGGGTGGAGCTGCAGAGCATAGCTAGTTCTTAATAAAGTAGAGTAGATTTTAATAAAGGTGAACAATGACTGATTCTACCTGCACTTGTGAACAGGTCATGCGCCTGAAGCTAAGCATGTTTTGGTACTTGGATGTGAGACCATCGAGGAAAAGCTCGGATTACTGCTGTAAGAGATGTTGCTGAGGCCATCAGGGTGCGCTAACCTTGTGGTCTGTGTGTGGATACCAATGCCCAATCCAGTGACAGAGACACCGTGATGTAAAAATTTGAGTCGGCTTTTGGATGAAAGTTAAAACTGAGTTCCTGACTCTCTGCAGTCATATAAAGAACCTTGGGCATCTTTTAAAAAAGGTAGGGTGTACCCCGATGTCCTACTTGGATTGCCCACCTGGTCGTTCTAGCCCCCTAACCATCCTGTGTCCCTAATTGACTGTCTGTCTCACCCCTTTAAAATCAAATAGCTAATGTGTGGTGAGCATACCAGGGAGAGGTGGATGCTGCACATTGGTGGTGTTTGATTCCCCACTAACTATGCAGAGCACTTTGAGAAGCTAGTGCAAATGTGACTCCAGTCTTCAAGAAGGGAGACAAAATGGATCTTAGTAATTACTGACCAATTAGTCTTAATTCTGCGCCATACAAAATTATCGAAACAATAATCATATATATATAAAAAATCCAACGTCTGTCTGTCTGTGTGTATGTCTGTCCGCTTTTCACGAGAGAACTACTTAATGGATTTAGATCTGTTTTTTTCTATAATTTGCTTGAACATTCTGGTTGATTTTGCGACTTCTCTCATCACGCTAAGTATCACAGTTTGCTTGCTGTACCGATTTATTTGTGCAAACCCAAGAGACACACAGTGGGCCGGAGGGAGGCGGGGCCCTCCTCATTCACTCACCAGCCTCTGTTCAAGTTGTTCTACTTTGCCTCCACCTAGCTAGCAAGATCTGTTTGTTCAACAGACATTATCATCTAGAGATTGTTAACGAGTAACATTTGACGTTTTTGAGAGAGAGATCAGAGCAACGTGTGGTTTAGAGGGTAGCTGCTCATTGGCAGAGACATCACGTACACGTGGTCTTCTCCCAATGTGGGGGACGCTCTCCCGTCAGAGCTTAACACCATCAGATACAGTGGCAATGTTTGACCTTCCACTTGGCCAGAATTACATTTTTTTTTTATTAATTTTTAAAGTTTGTCCTGTTTGACTACTATGTAGGCAGAGCTGTGGAGACAGCCAGTAGGAAATAAATTAGAAAATTACCTAAACAAAAATAATATTCTAAATAGCAGCCAGCATGGGTTTATGAGAGGAAGGTCCTGCCAAACCAGTCTTTTATGTTTTTTTGAAGAAGCCACAGGAATAGCTGACAAAGCAAACCATACAACATGATTTACCAAATCTTTCAAAAAGGCTTTGACTCAGTTGTCCCTCACCAAAGATTAATTCTGAAACTAGAAGCTCTAGGCATCAGAGGTGGCCTACAAAACTGGATCTCTAGTTAATTAACTAGCAGGAGACAAAGAGTATAGATAAGAGGAAGATGTGGTCATCAGTGGAGTCCCTCAGGGGTCTCTCCTTGGACCGTTACTTTTCCTGATTTATATTAATGACATTGATTCTGCTGTAGTTAGTAGACTTATGCAATTTGCAGATGACACTAAAACTGGAGGTATGGCAAACACTGAGGAGGCAGCAAAAAGACCTGGACAAGCTTCAGAACTGGGTGAACACCTGGATAATGGAGTCTAATGTAGAAAAGTGCAAAGTGTTACACTTGGACAACAGGAATGTCAATTATAAATACAAGATGGCAGACACTGAGGAGGCAGCAAAAAGACCAGGACAACCTTCAGCACTAGGTGAACACTTGGAACACGCAGTTTAATGTAGAAAAGATCAAAGTTTTGCATGCAGACAAAAGGAACATCATATATAAATACAAGATGTTAGACTCTGTCCTACAGGAAACAACTTCTGATAAGGATTTAGGGGTTTATGTTGACACAACATTTTCATTAACTAAGCAATGCACAGAAGCAATTAGATAGGCAAATAACGTGTTAGGTTATATCGTAAAAACGGCTGAATATAAGTCAAGAGACATGTTCAAATTATCGAATGCAGTAGCTAGACTGCATCTGGAGTGTTGTGTGCAGTTCTGGTCACCACAGTACAAGAAAGACATAGCAGCACTTGAAGCTGTGCAGAGGAGAGCAACAAAGTGCATCATGGGAGTGAAGGACATTACCTACTGTGACAGACTCAGAGAATTAAACCTATTTAGTCTCGAGCAGAGGAGACCTCATGTTTGGGGATCTCATCCAGGTCTTCAAAATCCACAAAGGCATTGATAAAGTAGATCCAGTTGAATTCTTTTAACTGAACAGTTAATGATGAACTCGAGCGCATCAGTAGAAATTAATTAGAAGTACCTTTAGGACTGAAGCCAGGAAGGACTTCTTTATGCAAGGAGTTGTGGGACTCTGGAACAACAGGCATGGAATTGAAGATTCTTCTAAGAAGAATGTGGATGAGGCATTGGGACAGCAAGACTGAAAGGTCTCCTGTCATTTGTCAAATTTCTTATGTTCTTATGTTCTAGTGGTCACAGGACCTTGGAATGAGCGGCACCTAATCCATTGTTAGTTTCTGCCATGTGTACAATGCTAGAAGGATAGGCTCCAGATGCCCTTTCACTCTGCTAATTAGTCCTATAAAATAAATGTAACTTAACCTTAAATCGCTGAGAAGCAGGCCCTTGTATGTACAGCTCAGAATGCTACAATAGCTTTAATTAAATCCTGAATTTAAT